>NC_059102.1:159116300-159431633 GCF_020740685.1 Jaculus jaculus
TATTATAAATTGTACTCAGTGTAATTTTAAAGGTCTCCACAGTCTTGATCAATTTAAGATATTAAGATCTGTAAAATTAAATAAATTAAACACTTTTAACATATAAAGGCACAGAGTAAACATTTTTAACTGGTATAAGGAATAGCAAGGAGAGACTAAAACAATGTAAACTGAACCATCATAACCTAAAATTAGTCTCAGTGTTTGTAATTTTAACTTGTTTGAGGTTTTTTAGTTTAAAATCTTAAGTCTTAGCCAGGCGTGGTGGTGTATGCCTTCAATCCCAGCACTCGGGAGGCAGAGGTAGGAGGATTACCATGAGTTTTAGGCCACCCTGAGGCTCCATAGGGAATTTTAGGTCAGCCTGGGCTAGAGTAAAATCCTACCTCAAAAAAACAAAAGAAAACAAACAACAACAACAAAATAAAACAAATCTTAGATCTCTTAGTCCAATATCTCTAGCTAAGCATATTAGTCTATTACAAATTTAACCCTGATTAAACTCTTTGGGCCTGGGCAGCAGGACGCAGCCAGCCCTTATGCCAGTAGCCCAGTTCCAACAAAGTTCCCTGTAGTCTTTCTTTCCTCTTAGAAAGCTTATAAGCCAAGCCTCGAAGTTTAATGCTGTCTGTACTTAGTATTCTTAAACTTTTATCTGAATAGTTCATAAAATTTGGCTTACCACTCCAGAAGACACCTTTAGTTGTAAGTATCAAGTCCATTTCTATTCCTTTAAAACAAAGGTTCCAAAAGATTAATATCAACATGGTTAGGTTTATCTCAGCTCATCAGACAGCTTTAGGTTTGCTGAGATAAACTTCTAGACCAGGTACAGTTATGGAGGAAGGAATATTTATTGAAGCTTACAAATCCAGGGGAAGTTCCATAATGGCAGAAAAAGCTGGCCTACCTTCACAGGCCCAAGCAGAGAGAGAAAAAAGCACAAGCCTTTAGAAATACAAAAGCCGCTGGCGAACCAAAGGTGAAGGGAAAGAGAAAGAGAACAAAGAGATGTCGACAAGTAAGTACAGGTTATAGAAGCAAAGTTTAGTTCACTAAATATGAAGACTGCCTCATAACTCATGAGGTACGCTCACCTGCACATGTACACTGATTACCTCCTCAACAACTGCCTCCCAGAGCCCCACGTTGGGTGCCAGTTGCGGGGCTCCTTCCCGGGCAGGTAGGTAGTGCCAAGGGAAGAACCAGGCCTGATGGTTCCTCCCTAGGGGTTGAGGAGGATGATGAACGTTGGATGACTCAGACCTCTCCTGGCCACCGGAGAAAACAACACTGAGTCGGGAGTCTTTTCCATGCAGGAACTCACAGAAACAACTCGCTTTATTGCTATGAGCAGTTGCCTATATCATGTTGGGAACGAAAGTGGGGATTTTAGGACGGGGGAAGAGGTAAGGGCTCATAGTAAACTTTAACTATTGAAATGATAATTGCAATTGCATTTGGCATCTTGCTGAGTCCTAGCTGGCCAGAGACAGGTTGCCAAACTTTAGCTAGGCTCAGGAAGTTCCACTAGGCCTCACACCTGGGCCTTTCAGAGCCCAACACATACTTTGTTCTTTGGCTTTTTTTTTAAAGACTGGATATATATTCCAGGTTGGCCTTGAACTTCTGATCCTCCTGCCTCAACCTCCTCAGTACTGGGTTGACAGGCCTATACCACCATACCCAGTTTGGTTTCTGGGGATCAAACCCAGGGCTTCCTGCTTACTAGGCAAGCACTTCATGAACAGAAACACATCCCCCATCCCTGCTTTTTGAAGTTTTATGAACTATTTCCTTATTCATTAATTAAAAAAAAAATAGGGGGCTGGAGAGATGGCTTAGCGGTTAAGCACTTGCCTGTGAAGCCTAAGGACCCTGGTTCGAGGCTCGGTTCCCCCAGGTCCCATGTTAGCCAGATGCACAAGGGGTGCACACGTCTGGAGTTCGTTTGCAGAGGCTAGAAGCCCTGGCGCGCCCATTCTTTCTCTCTCCCTCTATCTGTCTTTCTCTCTGTGTCTGTTGCTCTCAAATAAATAAATAATTTTTAAAAAAGATAGGACATGGTTATGTTTGTCATTTAAATAAGACGAAACTATCTTCTGGCAAATATTCAAGTGAATGACTATTTTTTTTGTTTTTTTGAGACAAGTTCTTGTGTACCCAAGGCCTGCCTCAAACCTTTATGTAGCTGAAGATGACCTTGAATTCCTTTTTTGTTTGTTTGTCTGTTTGAGGCAGAGTCTCACTCTAGCCCAGGTTTCCCTGGAACTCAACCCTATAGTCCCAGGGTGTCCTTGAACTCACAGCGATCAATCCTCTTACCTCTGTCTCCTGAGTGCTGGGATTACAGGTGTGCGCCACCACGCCCAGCTGACCTTGATCTCTTGACGCCCATGACTCCATCTCCCAAAGGCTGGGATGAATGGCCTGGCCCACGGTGCTCAGCTTTCGTTCCCGCATCTTGATCTGCATATAGACTCGTGCTGTAACACATACAAGCTGCATGGGATGGGGGCTGTGACAGCAGGCCAGTTAGCCATAGGCTTTGCTGCTATGGTCATGGCAAGTTCCCCAAAGCAGCAAACCGCAGAAGTTTACATTTCAATAAAATTTGAAATGTCCCAGCAAGGCTGTCATTGGAAATCCAGTGACTCTTTCTTTCTGTCTTTTAAGATTGCTATCTCATGCAAGTTGTTGTTTGGCTTGTAGTTTACCAAGTTGAACAGTCTTCAAGTTTGAGTGGAAGCTCACATTTTGGAAGATGGTTACCTGTTTTGGGATTTCATGCAAGGTCATGGTGCCTTAGAATCACCACCTTTGTTGAAGGACTCTGTGACCAGCCACTTGGCTGTGAGGGAGGCTGGTCTGAATGGGGGGAGGGTTACGGAGGTGGACGAGGATGGGGCCAGTGCAGCAGTGTCTTGCCGGTCTGCCTGCTTCCCCTTCCTTCCCTCGCAGAGTGGAGGTGGAACGGAGAAGTAAAACAAGTGACATAGTGTGCGCTGTCTCTTAATTCTCACATCCTTACCAGAGGTAACAAACATCTGTTTTGGAGGCACTCAATTCTGACAGATGTTTTTCATTTCAATGGTAGATTTTTTAAACACTGCAACTTTCCAATTGATTTTCAGTAATGTCATTGTCTCGTCTCTATTCTGTCTGTCTGTCAGTTCTTGTTGAGATAGGGTCTCATTATGGAGCCCACCTTGGGCACAGTTCCAATCCTCCTGCCTCTGTCTCCCAAGTGCTGAGATTATAGATCCCTGGCTTGTTTCTTCCTATTGCAGGTAATTTTGTTAATGTGTTGTTGAGTGGACAGTTGCTACATAGAACAGTGGAGAATCAAAGCTGGTGATTATGTCCCACTCTCACTGTTTCCTATTACTGTCCTGCTTTTACCTCAGGAAGGGGCCGTGTGTACTTAGCAATGTTACTTTAAACATAGAAATGGTGAGCAGCATTCCTTCCTCCAGGCATTGGACAGGACCCTCAGCTGAAATGGTGATTTTATGACTTACTAACAGACAAGGAAGTCCAGGGAGCTCTGTTAGGACCAGCTTGAAGATGGGAACATAGCTAGGCATGGTGGCACATGCCTTTAATCCCAGCAGTCTGAGAGACAGAGGTAGAAGGGCCACTGGGAGTTCCAGGGCACCGAGAAACCATGCACAGTTGGCTTCACTTTTCTGTACTAGTGGCCATTGGTGGCAGTCCGCCTGAGGTAACAACTGCTGGGACAAGGAAGGGCGGGTCATCTTATCAACAGTCCTGACTCAGGAGCCGCCGTCTCACTGAGGGTCATGTAGAAGACCAGACTCCGAGGACTTCGTGGCTTTTATTTTCTCTCTCTCTTTCTCTGTTTTCAAACTCCCCAACCCAACCCAACCCAAGTTCTGAGAGGAACTACGGTCCCAGGACCCAGTGCTTCCTGTCGGGTAAGTGAGAGCTCAAGAAATTGTCTGCAACTCTCCAAAAATACTTGAGTGAGTTAGGAAGAGACTCAGAGACAGGAAGACAAGCAGCTCTGGAGACATTCTTTTTTTTTTTCAATGTAGGGGCTCCCTCTAGTCCAGGCTGACTTGGAACTCACTATGTAGTCTCAAGGTTGCCTTGAACTCACGGGCCATCCTCTTACCTCTGTCTCCCAAGTGCTGGGATTAAAGGTGTGTGCCACCACACCTGGCCCATTTTTCTTTCTTTCTTTTCCTCCTTCTTTTTGTTCTTTCAAGGTAGAGTCTCAAAAACTCATATGTCATATGTTAGTAATTACAAACATTCTTTCAATTTGGAGCTAGCTCCCCATAGTTTCTATTGATGAACCCTAAATAAAAGCTGTGAGTACAGTCAGGACAGGGTCCTCTCTCCAGGGAACCCACTGACTCTCCCTTAAATCATAAAAAACCATATAAATGCTACATTATAAATAATAACAGCATTATAGAGGGTTTGGTATTTCTTGAAGAAAAAAAACAAAACAATAGATGAGGACATTCAGTGTGACCTAATCAGTGTGCTTGAAGGATGAGTGTGACCAAGGGTCAGCATTGCAGGTGCTGCCTTCTCGCCCCAGTAGGTGAAAGGGAGTTGGCAGAAAGCATGAGAAATATGCAACTAACTAGTGCCTTTTCAGTTACAGACTACACACACACGCACGCACGCACGCACGCACATTATTCAACTACTGTGGTACAGGGGATTGAGCCCAGGGCCTTGACCACATGAAGCTGAGCACTGTACACCCCATCCATACCCTTGGCCTCCAGATTATTCTTGGGACATCACAAGCACCACATGGAGCTCACATTTCCACGCCGCAGCACAGATAGGGAGGCTGGTTGGATTGCTCAGGGGAGGAAGGGTTTCAGCCTTAACTCTGCTATCGGGCTAAGACCTGAGACTTCTGTGTGGCCCATGTGTCCTCTGATAGGACCCCTTCCATTTGCAGGTTGAAATAAAGGAAACAGGTGGCACAGTGACAAGTAACAGCCCAGATGATACAGCTTTTCAGAACCCTCTGGCTCAGGAATCCTGCTGCAAGTTCCCTTCATCCCAAGAAGCAGAGGAAACCTCCAGCTGCTCTCGGAAGAAAGACTCAAGCCCTATGGTAACTGTGTAAGAAAGTGTGCGTGATGGCCAGTCGGGCCTGCTCACCCCTCACTCAACTGTGCTGTCCCATTGTCACTGCTCCCTGCTCAGTTCACTTGCTGGGTCAGCACACTTGCTTTCCTTATCTACAGTAGAGGGAGTCAGCTAGAGCCTTCTACCTCTAAGATTCTCACTCTACGTCCTCTCGGCAACTTAAACAAGGATCAGGGCACTTCTGTACCCCTTAAAGAGAATAACCACAAGGCACATCCACACAGAGCTAGGGTGGGGGTAGGAATTGAAGTGGGGACTCTCTCGGGCCTATGGTGTGACAGAATGGTGGGTGTGGGGTTGTAGCTCTGTGGCTTCATGGCACAAGCCCTATCCTTCCTTCCTGCTTCCAAATTGCCAGTGACAGTGGCTAACACGTAACCTAAGGTGGCAGGATGCACAATCAGCCACCTATGGGGAAGATGTAAGAGTTGCATATCTGTGTTATGTCATTTCATCCTATGTGCGAGTCTGTATATAGACCTTGTTCTTATCCCCATGTCTTACATCACTGGCGGCAGTCTTAAGTGTTGTGAGTGGGGTGTCTAGAATGCCAGCTCTCAGCGGGGTGAGGACAAGCCTCAGGAATCCGTGCCAGCACTCCTGCAGCAGAGTGCTCAGGAGTTCAAACAAGCCACACTCATCTCACTTTCAGCAGAGCCTCATCTCTGGATGAGGCCCTGCCTAGGCCTAGGCTGTGCCTAGGCAATACTTGGAATGAGGTCCTTGCATCTCTTGTGTCTGTCTCACAAGGACTCACTCAGGGCCCTGGGTTCTCATGGCTAAGCTTTCCCAGAGCTCCTGGACAAGCCACAGGATGAACACTCTTGACTGCTCACACTGCAGAGGGATGTTACAAGCTCCTGGGTGTGGAGCACAGGATGGCACAGCACATAGAGGCCCGGGAAGCCACTCTGGGCTTTGCCTAACTAAAGTACACATCTGTGGGCTGTTAAAACATCATCCTCTATGCACAACTTGTGTACAGTGGCTTCTCTTGGAGAGAAGTGGGAGTAATGTAAGGTTCCCCCAGAATCTTGCTGTGCTCATAGTGAGCTCTGTGAGTCTTATTCCAATATTTTGGTCCATTGTATTCATTTGGCCAGGGCAAAAACCATGGTTCAGCAGCTGGGGGTTGCATGGGAGCTCTGTGGGACAGAGACCACAGCTTATGCCTCAGTGTCCTTCCATGCCACGTGACCTGGAACAGCCGAACATTCTGGGAACTCCATCCATCAATACGGTACACCTGGTTCACTGAGCATCTGTTAGTGGTCAGAACCCATATGTGTGTGTATGGGGTGGGGGCTCTGACAGTGCTGCTCAGACACAGGAAGATTTACACGGATTCTTAGAATTGGATTAACCTTTCTAAACTGTCCTTTAGGAACTAAAACTATAGGGGCATTAAACAACCATATTTAGATAACAGCATGTATGTGCAACAGGAAAGAAAATGCACAGCACAGTTAAAGTTTTGTCTACAGATGTGCCCAGGCACAGACACTAACAAGGGGAAACCAGGTCCAAAATTACCAAAGTTCAGAGGGCAGCCCACTCCCTCTTCACTTGGCTGTGAGTGAAGGCCACTGACAAGGAAGCTGTGTCCACAGGCATGTGGTCCTTGAGCCAAGTCCTGCAGAGGATGACAGGGAATAATGATTATGGGGGATAAAGGAGGACAAATCCGTAGTTCTCTGTGTTCTCCTACAGCTTAAACCCTGGGTGAAAAGGTCATGCCTCCGATCTCAGTCTTACAGGTTTGTAATTGAAGTAATCAAACCTTGTCATCCTGTTGTCACAGGTGATCTGTCAGCTGAAAGGAGGCACACAGATGCTGTGCATAGACAATTCTGGCACAAGAGAACTCAAAGCGCTGCACTTGGTTCCTCAATATCAAGACCAAAACAGATACCCACAGTCAGGTACCAAGCCATTGTATGAAAACTGTGTTTTTGTCCATGTGAGGTGGGATGTGAGTCTGAATGAAATAGACAGTGAAGGGCTGGAGAGATGGCTTAGCAGTTAAATGCTTGCCTGTGAAGCCTAAGGACCCCAGTTTGAGACTCAATTCCCCAGTACCCACGTAAGCCAGATGCACAAGGGGGCGCATGCATCTGGAGTTTGTTTGCAGTGGCTGGAGGCCCTGGTGTGCCCACTCTCTGTCTATCTGCCTCTTTCTTTCTCTGTCTGTCGCTCTCAAATAAATAAATAAGCAGAATGTCCTTTAAAAAAAGAAAAAGAAATCGTGAAGTGAGTGGGCTGTCTGCTTGGACAATCGCAGTCAGAATAGAGAGAAAGGTCTTCATGGACTAACTTGTATATATGTGTTAAGTGACTCAGGGTCTCACTCTTGGACAGCTTCCTCCAGGCCACTGCTGCAGAGAGCTTTAGCATTCTAGCATATATAAGCTCTCTCAATAGCTTCTGTTGAGTTTCTCTGACCCTTTGCAGATTGGCTTGGGGATCTGCTATTTAGAGGTGATGGAAATTATTGACAGTAGAAATGCCTTGGTGAGACAGTGAGAACTATGGCTTGGATTTAATTAGATGAGTTCTGAAACAAATGACATGCTGATAATAAATGACCCCAAAGGGCTTGCTTATCCTTAACTGCTGTATGAGTTAAATAAACCCAACCTTGACCCTGGGAGTGAGCATCTCTGTGGACCAAAGGAGCTCTGTGTCCCAAGCTGCCTTCAGTTGGCCATTGAAGCCCAGGTCAAAAAGTGTGACTCCTTGCCCACACTTCCTCCTTGGTCTTCTTATTCAGGGGCAGCAAAGTGTCTTCAAGGGCTAGAGAGACAGTTTAGCAGTTAAGGTGCTGGCCTGTGGAGCCTAAGAACCCATTCAATGACCCGGAACCCAGTAAGCCAAATGCACAAGGTGACACATGCGCAAGGTCACGCATGTGCACAAGGCAGCAAACGTGTCTGGAGTTCAATTGCAGTGGCTAGAGGCGCTGGCGTTCCAATTCTCTCTCTCAATCTCTCTCTCTCTCAAGCACACAAACTAAAAAAAAAAAATGTCTTCAAGGCATTTACTTTTCAGGTGTGGAAAGACTGGGGCTAGGGCTTTGTCCCTAAGACCTTCTGTGTGCACCAGCCGGAGCACTTAAGACCAGTCTTCTGTAAGTCAGAGCTGTGCCATGATGCCAGTGGCAGGGAGACAAGCTTTTCTCTCCCAGAGTCCTAATCCCTTGACAGAAGATAAGGTTCCATTGAGCGTCCAGTTTTGGATCCTTGCTGTGGGGCCATGGCCCTTCCCCTTCCCTTTTTTTCATTTATGTATGGTGCATGTCTCCCACTAAAAGGATGCAGAGGCCCAGGACAGCCGCATGGCTGGAAGGGTTCTGCCACCCAATGGTTCCTTGGCACACAGTTTGGGAACCTTTGCAAGAATTACATTTTTCAGCACAATAGACCATTCCTGGAAGCTCAGGTCCAGCAGCTTTGTGATTAAAAAAAAAAAAGGCAAAAAGGAATACAATGTGTTTTTGTATGTGGGTGCACTGTAGAATATTGTGTGGTATGGGGGATGTGTGAAATAGGCATGTGTGTGCAGATGCACACGCCCCACGCACATGCTTGCAGACATCAGAGGAGCATCAGTTGTCTTTTTATCGCTCATCTGCATATGCCCTTGATAACGGCCTTTGCCTTACACCAGAGCCTTGGGAGTTCTCTGCCCACCCCCCCACCGATTGGGGGTTATAGACATGCATGGCCATTCCCAGATTTTTGTGTGGATTATGGGGAGCCAAACTTGGGGGTGTCTGACCTGTGAAGCCCTCATGCTCAAGTGACGAGCATTCTTAACTGCTGAGCCATCTCCTCAGCTCCAAGAATAATTTTAAAACTATGCAGCCCCCAAAAGTTTATAGAATGCAAAAAGTACAAGAACCAAGTGTAGTGGCACATACCTTCTAATCCCGGGCACTAGGGAAGAGGAAGTAGGATGGGGAGCTCAAGGCCAGTGTTAGCAGCATAAGGAATTCAAATTGGAGGCCAGCCTAGGATACATAAGACTCTATCCCCAAAATAAAACAAGTAAGATGAAGACAGGCTTATATACGTTGTATATGATAAATCCATAGTCCAATTTTGATCATGCTATCAATTAATTTTAATTATGTTTCTTGCAGAGGTCCCTAAGGCAATGACTACTTTAGTAGGAAGATTTTTGCCTGTACCAGCAAAATTAAATCTCATTACACAACAAGTGAGTCACTGTTTTAATACAAAAATATAATTGGGCATTATCATCTCTTAAGACTTTAGCTTTTGCAGTATTACCTGATCAGGTAATATAACATAGTCTCCATTTACAAATCAGCAGTGAAACATTCCCAGGTCTTAGATCCCTTCACCTCTGTGTCATGCCCAGGAGGAAGAAGTCGGTAGATCACACATGCATGTGGCTCTTGACCAGTGTTGTCTTTATGGACTTCAAGCCCTGGTGTGCCCATTGCTGATCTTCAGCCTGGACACATGGGAAGATGGTGTTCCCAGGTGTTGTCGCCAGGTGTCTCAGATGGTGCAGGGCTGTTTGCAGATCAGGGTAGGGACCATGTGGGTGGAGGGATGGAGTTGGGAGTCTCCAGTCAGCAGGGGAGAGCTCTGAGGTAGCCATTTCTCACAGAGCCAAATCTTTTTGGAAAGAACACAGTGGTATTCTCGAGTTCTTTGCTAGTCAGAGCAAAGGGCAAAAGGTGAAGTAAGCAGTCGGGACAGGTCTAAGCTGGGCTGGTGAGCCTGGTCACTACAGTCAGCCGCCTGTGTGTGGGCCATGCCTCCAGTCATGCTGTGCGTTATTCAACAAGCTGGCAATCTGAGAACACAGTCAATAAACATCCCTAACTCTGTCTTGCATCTTCTTCCAGCAGACTATATGGGAAGGGGATCAATCCTTAGTCTTGCCCCTTTGGTCGGGTGTGCCTTCAAAGTTCATTCTTATCCTTCTGGCTAGATGGCTCTTGTCTCTGAGATTCTGCTTTCCCTCACAATCATCGTTCTCTTTGCAGCAGGGAGAGTCCCACTTCATGCAGGCCACTCAGTCTTACATTCCTGCGTGAGCCACCATTAGAATGACAGCTAGATTGCAGATTAACTCAAAACAAACGCACCATTGGTAGTGTGGACAGGCTGAGCTGCTTCTCAGCTCCAGTGTATGCAGCAGATTCCTTCCTGCAGAGTGAAGTGCAGCTGTGCTCTTGTACTAGAGAATAAGCGGCGCCCTTGACACTACCAGCTGGCCTAGTTCCTCCTACTGGCCTTTCTGTCTCTACTGTCTTCAGTCCCCAGCGGGAGCTGGCTTTTCCACCTCTGAGATCTCACACTTGGAAGAGCACTGTGACAGCAGCCTTCTGCCCCACCCTCCGTCTTTTCTTTGGCTGTTTGTCATTGGTTTCAGTTTGCTTTCCTGACATCTTATTCAGTATGTACCTTGGGATGGGTCTTTAAAAAAAAATTTTTTTTTATGTGCAAGTGAGAGTGACAAAATGAGAGAGAGAGAGAATGGGAGGGTATGCCAGGGCCTCTAGCTGCTGCAAAAGCAACTGCAGATGCATGTACCACCTTGTACATCTGTCCCTACATGGGTACTGGGGAATCTAACTCATATTGCTAGGTTTTGCTGGCAAGCACCTTAACTGTTGAGCCATCTCTCCAGCCCAGGATGTTCCTTTAACTTTTTGTTGTTGTTGTTTATTTTTTTTCAAGGTAGGGTCTCACTAGCCCAGGCTGACCTGGAATTCACCATGTAGTCTCAGGGTGGCCTTGAACTCATGGCGATCCTCCTACCTCTACTTCCCAAGTGCTGGGATTAAAGGCGTGCACCACCACACCCAGCTGTTTGCTTGTTTGTTTGTGTTTTTTAGTTTTAAAAAACTAAAATTTATTTATTTGAGAGAGAGAGAAAAAGACAGATAGAGGCAGATAGAGAGAATGGGCACAGCTACAAAAACTCCAGAGGCATATACCACCTTGAGCATCTGGTTTACATGAGTCCTGGGGAATTGAACCTGAATCCTTTAGCTTTGCAGGCAAGTACCTTAACTAATAAGCCATCTCTCCAGCCATTTTTGCTTGTTTTCTTTTTTTAAGGCAAGATCTCATGGAGCCCAGGCTGACCTCAAACTAGATAGCCAAAGTTGGCCTTTAACTTTCCTTTTTAAAAAACTTTGAGCCGGGTGTGGTGGTGCACGCCTTTAATCCCAGCACTTGGGAGGCAGAGGTAGGAGGATCGACGTGAGTTCGAGGCCACCCTGAGACTACATAGTGAATTCCAGGTCAGCCTGGGCTAGAGTGAGACCCTACCTCAAAAAACCAAAAAAAAATTTTTTTTAATTGATTTTTTAATTTTATTGATTATGCAGTTTTCATACATATTCATAATATGTTTTGATCATGACTCCCTGCCATTACCTTCTTTTGTTCACCCTCCCCATTTCCCTTCCACTGAGCCCTTTCTTCTTTTCTTTTTTTTAATTTTTTATATTTTATTTATTTATTTGAGAGCAATAGACAGAGAGATAAAGAGGCACAGAGAGAGAGAGAGAGCAGAGTCGGCGCGCCAGGGCCTCCAGCCACTGCAAACAAACTCCAGACGTGTGCGCCCTCTTGTGCATCTGGCTAACGTGGGTCCTAGGGAATCAAGCCTCGAACCAGGGTCCTTAGGCTTCACAGGCAAGTGCTTGACCACTAAGCCATCTCACCAGCCCCCTTTCTTCTTCTAATCGAGACTCTTGTTTTGATGTCTGTCTTTCTCTTGGCCCTCTTCCATCATCCGTGGTGAGATGTTGCTGAGCCCAGTGTTGTGCAGGTCTTCTGCAGGTAGTGACAGCTTCTATGAGGTCGTGAATGCAATGGCCTTTCCAAACACTCTTCTCCATCCTTTGGCTCTTACGTTATTTCCTCCACCTCATCCACAATGTCCCCTGAGCCTTGAGGGGTGTGATAGAAATCTAGTGCTGAGCACTCAACTGTCACTTTTTCTCAGCATTTTGATGAGTTTTGAGTCACCCTAGTAGTCACAACCATCTGCAAAAAAGAGGCTTCTCTGACCAAAAATGAGGGCAGTACTAATATATGGGCACAAACATAAATATTTAGAGGGCAATTTGATGGGTATAACATACCATTTAGCCAAACAACGGTCATAGTTGACCCCCCCCCCCAGGCTTGTGACCTTCCCAGTCATAGTATGTTGACTAGGCTTTCTGCACCAGGCATTAATTCCCTCCCATGGAGCAGCAACCATAGCTAATGAAAGTAGTTGGTTACCCCATAACAGACATTCCACTATTGCACCATTGGGCATATCTTGCCTGGCAGTCGTTTGCATAGTTCACAGGGTCCACTACTGGATGACCTCCATCCTCCCCTCCCCTCCCCCACCAGCGGGCTGCACAACACTTTCCAGCACTAGGACAGGCAGCCAGCATGGAGCAGGCTTCCAGCTCATGACACTTTTGATTCTGCTGCCTCCACCTCACAAGTGCTAGGATTACAGACATTTACTACCATGCCTGGCTGTAAAATATAAAAAGCTTCTTGCCAATGAGACTTCGAATGTTGAGTTGTCTTTTGTCATGCTAAGAACATCATAATAATTTAGGGATGTGTTTATGAGTGGAAATGTATAATTGATAGCTCCTGAAAATGAAGACCTTGAGTACAGTGTTCCTGGGCCAGCCAACTGACAGCAGTGGGCGGTGTGCTCCAGCTTGTCCCCACGTGCTGGTCTCTAGGTCTTCATGAGACCCTGGAACTGGATAGACTTGGAAGATGGCATTGGCCTATGTGCTACATGTCATGACTTCACTGTGGTACTGAGGCCCAGGCATGGAGGTGAGGATTGTGTTATCAGCCTAGAAAAGGAAGACTTGATTTTATCTGCACCAGGTGGACTGGCTAACATTTTGGAGACACACTGATGGAAAATATTTCTGCCTTTGCCTCCATACAGCTTGATAATGGCTCCCTCCCAGCGGCAGTCAATGGGCCTGCCTTCCCTTCAGGACCAACTCTGCAGGGACCACCCAAAATAACTGTGGCTGGGTAAGACTTCAGAGCATTAAAATGTCACCTCTTTTAACAGAGAAGTTTAAGGTGTGTAGGTGGCACTTTCCTCTGTACTATAGAATGAGCTTCACCTGGCATCTTCCTGGCTCCTGGAAGATTAGTCGTCATCTACACAGGACCGCTGAAACGGAGCCTGTGCGTTGGCAGCTGCAGAGCCTGTCCACAGTGGCCCTTTGCTTCCCCGCACTGTTGGCTGTCTCATGCCTGTACTCTGGGGGTTTCTGCCTGTTCTAGCTCTAGCTCAATTTCACATGAAGTCAGGTGCTACTGGGCTTTTTCTTCTTGGCTGTCATGGGCACAAGCTGTATGGTGTGGCCACTGAGGTGCACGGAGGTCTAGAGCTTCCTCTGCACAGCATGCCATGCTAAGTTGGCATAGGTCGTGCTAGCGTGGATGCTATGAGAGTCTGTCCTGCTTTCCAGGTAGGTGCAGGGTGCACTTAGCAGGAGCCTTGTCATGCTGTTTTAGAGCTGTGATTATAGTTATCTAATTAAAGTAGCCATGCTGGCTGAGATGCTCAGGCATTCATGTTCAACACCGAGTAAATAATGGTATATTGACAAGGAAACGTGCTCTGCTCCTGCCCTAAGGTTGCTCTTGCCCACAGTCAGTGCTAGACGGCACCCTGAACTGGACAGTAAAGGCCAGGCACTGATGGGGAGGAGGGGGAGAGACACAGATTGTGGCTTCCCATGTCTGGCCCGACAGTGGTGAGCAAGCGTGAGATGAGGATCTGGGGCGGGAAGGAGGGCTGTTGAGCGGCTCGTGCTCGGCTTTGGACACACACTGGCACTGAATCTACGTGGGAACCGCTGCTTATGTTTCAGCCCTGCTCTTTCACTAGGACAGTGCTGTGCCAAGTTGACCGCCAAGTTTCCTCAGATGTGCCAGAGTAAGAGGGACTGCCTACAGCCTCTCTTGGCCCCTCTCTGAGTGTGGCGGACCCAAGCGGATGGCTGTCCACCTCTCTGGGTGAAACAAGCATGGCATTGGCAGCGCCAGACCCTGCTGACAGTGGCAAGGCTGTGGTTGCACAGGGTGCTGTCATGGGCCACTGGGGGCTCACTCTGTCTTTGTTGTGATCTGGGACATGTGGTACTGCACCCTGTATGCTTTCTCATGTCTAGAACATTCGAGGCAATTTAGTACTTTAATAGTCGATGTGTTCTCACAATGTCAGCATCATGTGGGGCCATCTGGAGCTGGTGTTCACGTTCACAAAGAAGCACTTTTCTTCTCAGCATGCTTCCCCTTTCTCCCTTCTCTCCCAGCGTCTGTTAAGTTTTCTCATTTAGTGACATGCTTTATTTGAAATTAACTCATGCTGGTCACAAATGATTTTCCTCATAAACAGTGTGTCAGGAGCACAAGCTTTGTGTTATATTACTTTGCTGCAGACAGTGACCTGACTTGCTGCCGTGCCACCATATCAGCGAGTTTCCTCTCAATACCCAGACCTGACAGGATTTATGACGTTGAAGGGAGGGAGCAGCGGGGTGGCAGTTTCAAGGTATGTGAGCCCCAGTCTTAGCCAACTCACTGCTCCTTCTCTTAGGCTTCCTTAGCCTCTTCTGATTTCCACAGACAGCCAGATCTGAGAAAGCAGAGGGGACACTGTCAGCCACAGTGGCCCCAGCCTAGCTGAGCTGTTAAAAGGACAGAGAAGCAAGTCACTAGGGCTTTAAGGCCTAATACATGGCTTGCTCCAGTCACCGTCCTTAGAGTGGGCAGCAACTGGCTACACCTGGCTAATTTAATAACCTTTTATTCTCACATATGGTAGCCCTTGGGGTAAACGCTCATGTCCCGATCACTCTTTCTGGCTCTAATGCTCTGATCCCCAGCCAGGTAATGGATGTGAATTATAGTCCATGCTTGACACCGTCATTTGTGTAGCATACTACAGAGGTTGCAGAACCGTCAGAAGCCTGCATCCAAACATTTTTAAAATTTTTTTCAATTATTTATTTATTTATGGTAGGAAGAGAGTAAGAGGGAGAGAGAGGGGAGAGAATGGGAGTGCCAGGGCCTCTAGCCAGTGCAAACAAACTCCAGAAGCATGTGCCACCATGTGCATGTGGCTTATGTGGGTTCTGGGGAATCTACTCTGGGTCCTTAGGCTTCTCAGGCAAGCACCTTAACCACCAAGCCATCTCTCCAGCCCTGGAAACCTTTTCTTAGACACAAGGCTTAAACATAATGCTCTTCTGAGGCAAGGTTGTCCAGGTCTCAGGTAGGCCTTCTCACTCTGTTTAGGTTGGTATGTACTAAGAGAGCAGACAGATACTGTCAGAGCTATGGAAGCCTTTTCCTGAAGTTCATTTCACAGTTAATGGCACCCTCCTGTCTCCACCCTGTCCCTTCACATGCTTTCTCCACTGACACTGTTGTTACCAACGTCCTCTTAGCCAATGACGAGAAATCCACACCTTAAAGGTGATACCCACACCTCTCTTTCATATTTCTTTCTTTAAAAATGATTAGCTATTTGAGAGAGGAAGAGAGAGAGGAAGAGGCAGATAGAGAATGGGCACACCAGGGCCTCCAGCCACTACAAACCAACTCCAGGCATATGCACCACCTTGTGCACCTGGCTTACATGGGTACTGGGCAATCAAACCTGGGTCCTTGGGCTTTGTAGGCAAGTGCCTTAACTGCTAAGCTATCTCTCCAGCCCTCACAGTACTTTATCTAATTTCCTCCATCTGTCTTAATCCATCCTGCTTGAATTTTTTGCAGTCCGGTCAGCACGAGAAGGTTTGATGTGAGCTGCATAGCACTTCGGTTCCTTTGTGCAAGAAATGCCAGACCACTCTGCTCTAGCTCATGGCAGGCCTGGGCAGACAGGAAGGAGTAGAGCCCACAGCTATTTGGCTGTGGGGAGGACAGAGCTAGGTGAACACCAAGTCCATACGGCATTTTCTGATATATCATAACCCAAGTGGTGGATGCAGAGGTAACCCTTAGCAACGTGTTCACATGCAGACACTAAATAGCACAGACGGTTACACAGCAGCTGAAGACCAGACCCTCACACAGGCCCACTTCATCCCGAGCGAGGAAGGAGGCTTAGCTGTGATCTGGGGCTGACAAGGGCAGTGCAGTAATGGGCAGAACTGAGGGAGTGGGCTCAGGGCAAAGTGACTTGCATGTTGTATGTATGGCCAGTAGCAAAGGCACAGCTTCACCTTGCATGATGAGCCATCCCAGTTCCCACAGCACCTCAAGACTGATGAGGTCCGTCCAGAAGTTGTAGTGCCCTGCGGAGGGAAGCCTGCCCCGTGGAATAAGTCAGGGACACTCCTGCACCCATCCTGCTTTTGATTTCTGCATGTCTAGCTGCCTGCTGATGTTCCTGGCACCCACAGTGAGTGTCACTTCGAGCCATTCTGGAGGAGCTGCCGTCACTAGCACATTAGCAGCACCTAGCACACACATGAGGGGCTGCTTCCCTGATCAGGACTGCTGGCTGCCTCCATGTGCAGCGACGAGGCACTTGTAACAGTGCCTCTTAAAATGTGGGCACTCCTGAAGGGCCCTAGACATGTGCGAAACGATGCATGGCTGCCACCATTTCCATGCGCTGAGCTGGACTGGAGCTTGTCTGCTGTCCTTTGATGCTGACTTGGCATCATGGTTTGAACTTGGCAGGAAAGGAGCTAGATGTGGTGGTGCATTCCCTAGTCCCAGCTCTCAGCAGGCTGAGGAGGAGGAGCACCATGAGCTCAAAGCCAGGCTGGGACTACAGAATTGAGTTCCTGATGAACCTAGGCTAGAGTGAGGGCCTGCCTTGAAAACACACACACACACACAGCAAAAAAATAAAAATAAAAATAAAACCCTCAAGAAGTTGGAAGGAGAAGTCATTTTGAGGGGAAGGTGAGTGAGGGAACCCCAAGCAGCCTTGGGAGGAAGAACAGCTGAAGGGACCCACCCCACTGCTGGGTGCAATACACAGTGAACTCGACAGACCACTTGTAACCTTCGCGTGCCACTGCCCTGTGATCAGGTGCTTGTAGATGAGACCCATAAAGCTCTGTGACTTACTCAAAGTTATGCCAGCGCGTAAGCTAGTTCTCTTTGTAAATCATTTCTTTTTAATTTTTTGAGGTAGGGTCTTGCTCTAGCCCAGGTGAGCTGGAATTCACTCTGTAGTCTCAGGCTGGCCTCAAACTCAGTCCTCCTCTGCCTCCTGAGTGCTGGGATTGAAGGCGTGCGCTACCACGCCCAACTTAAATCTTTTTTTTTTTTTAATTAACATTTTGGTTAGCATACTGATAGGTCTCACTATGACATTCTTGTTCATGCAAAGCCATGACCACAGGCAAAGAGGCAGGAAGAAAAGCTGGACACCCCAAAATACCTCACCAACAGTGGGCTGGTGTTACTATGGGAAGCATGGTGCGAGAGCCTGGCAGTGTGGTGTCCAAACAAATGTGACCAGAGAGGCTCCCCGAGGGCTGAGACTGGACCAGGAGGTTGGTCAGGTGGGCGTGATTGGTTGTGGGCAGGTACAAAGGCCAGAGTGTACCATAGTGGCTGGAAGCAGGCTATCTGACTCCCTCTTATAGTATTGTTCATAAATAAGCCTACAACATACTTTGGGCTGTGTTCCCATCAGCCCTTTGCAACTTGAAAAGAATGTGAGTAAAAAATAGATTTAAGCAGGGAGGGTGGCACATGACTTTAGTCCCAGCACTTAGGAAACTAAACCAGCGAATCACTGTGAGTTCAAGGCCAGCCTGGGCTACAGTGAGACACTGCCTCAAAAAATGCACTTAAGGGCTGGAGAGATGGCTTAGTGGTTAAGACGCTTGCCTGCAAAGCCTAAGGACTCATGTTTGACTCTCTAGGTCCCATATAAACCAGATACAGTGACATAAGCATGCAGCGTCACATGCACACAAGGGGGCAAATGCATGTGGAGTTTGATTGCAGTGGCTAGAGGCCCTGGCATGCCACTTGTCTCTCTCTCTCTCTTTTTCATTAAAAAAATGGCTAGGGTTGGAGACATGGCTCAGTGGTTAAGGTGCTTGCCTGCGAAGCCTAAGAGCTCATGTTCAAATTTCCAGGTCCCTTGTAAGCCAGATGCAGTGAAATAAGCACACAATGTCACATATGTGCCATGTTCATTTGCAGTGGCTGAAGGTCCTGGTGCACCAATTCTCTCTCTCTCAAAATAAAAATATTTAATGTTTTGTCCTTTTGCACCGTATGCTACCCCAGCCTCCATTGTTACACCCCAAGAGTGATTTCCAGTCCTTTGCTCCAGGGTTGGGCTACCAGGGCTGAGAACAGAAAGGAGGATAGGTACTCAGCCTCCCAAGCAGAAGTGCAGCCCAGGATCTTTGAAGTCCTCTCTTCACCCCACCCAACAGGGCTTGGCTTCACCTCTTAGAGCTCCTGAAGATACCTTCCAAATCTCCAGGCCCTGGACTGTCACTGCAGCTGTCTCTCACTGAATAGGCTACTGTCTCCTTCCTTTCATAAATAAGCCTACAACATACTTTGGGCTGTGTTCCCATCAGCCCTTTGCAACTTGAAAAGAATGTGAGTAAAAAATAGATTTAAGCAGGGAGGGTGGCACATGACTTTAGTCCCAGCACTTAGGAAACTAAACCAGCGAATCACTGTGAGTTCAAGGCCAGCCTGGGCTACAGTGAGACACTGCCTCAAAAAAAAACGGGGACTGGGATGGTTTGGAGAGACTGGATGTTCATCGTCATCCCCAACCAGCTCCACTTTGTTTCCTGGTCACCCAGCTGGAGGTTACCTTCAGACATCAGTTTTAAGTGTGTTTCTTAGGTGGCACCGTCACTTTTTGTACCCCAGACTTCATCTCCTATCGCATGAGTAGCTTGTGGGAACCCAGCCTCTGGACCCTCCCTCTTCCCCTTCCCCCTCAATGTAGAACTCACCACTCCACAGTAGCAGTTCTTGTCTTTCTCACCTCTGATGGTCTCCTTTCCCTGCAGCCCAACGTGTATGTGACAGTACCCTTAACAGTGTGGGACTTCTGCAGAGGCATGGCCCGCCATGTGCCGGGTGCACAACCTCCCTGTGTTCAGGCAGCACTGGTGATAAGCAGGCTAAACCCCAGCCCCAGATGCAGGTACTAACCTGGATGAGACCACGTGAGGAACAGGAGACAGAGCTGCTGTGGGAACCTTGGGTTGGAAGTTTCCCCAAGTCATGCTGTCATTGTCTCTGGTCACAGACTGCAGGTGTGGGGCCAGCAGGTGGGCTTCCCAGTGTCCCAGCAGAGCAGGCTGTGGGCAAGACTCAGAGTCCCAGCCTCCAGGCTGCAGCACACACTGATGGACTCATAGTCCTGTGGTGTCTCTCTAAATAGCATGGCATGATGCTGAAAATGTGTGAGGCACTCAGTGGCCATTAAAGAGAAGTCCCTCAGCATAACCACCCTGCCATGGTGACCCCAGGAATGAAAGGGTGCAGAACATTTGCAGAGTTCTACCCACAAAACTGTGTAAGATCTGAACACCTGCCCAGCCACCTATGCATTATGACAAGGTCCCAGCAGGTGTCTCATGCAGTCTCCTCTCCTCCACTTGCTCATGGATATGGAGTGAAGGCAGGATAAAGCTGAGGCCAGTCCCCTCCCCTTGGTCTCCAACGTAATGGGTGAGGTTAGGACATTCTGTGCCTTTTATCGGGTGGAGCTCTTTGTTCTTCAGCATTTCCACTCACCACTGTGAGATGTGGCAAAGGCTGTGTGGAGGGTGAGATGATAGGTAGCCATGGTTGTCTTCCAGGAAATGGAGTGGCTTTGCAAAATCAGTGGTGCTCGGAGTTCCTCTTTCTTCTGAGGTTGTCACTGTAGGACAACGTCTGGCTGATCTAGTTTTCATATACAGCTGGAAGGAAGTCCCTACATAAAGTTGCTGTGAGCCAGCATGGTGGCAGCCCTTTTCCTGCACAAGTGCTCTCTCCCTCACTGGCCAGATGCCTGGTCCTAGGATTCAGCACACTGTTGCTTTGGTCACAGGTACTGCGACTGCTTCGCCAGCGGAGACTTTTGCACCAACTGCAACTGCAACCACTGCTGCAACACTCTGCGCCACGAACTTGAGCGCTTCAAAGCCATTAAGGTGATGTGTGTGTGCAGGAGTGTGTGCGTATGTGCATGTGGGCTCTGTGGGTTTAGCGCCCAGGGGTAGACATCAAGTGCTTGCCTTGGTCACTTTTCCCTTATTTATTGAAATCAGGTCTCTGACTTGAACATAGAGCTTGCTGATTTGGCTAGTCTGGGCAGCCAGTTTGCATCAGGGATCCCTGTCTCCCACTGTACCTGTTCCAAACTCCTGCCCTCAGGGCTGTGGTCAGTGCTTTATCCACTGAGACATCTCCCCAGCCCCCAAGGTAATGCATTTCTTAAGCATTTTAAAGTGTTTGAGATGCTCATGGAATGACTCCAGATTTCAGTCCAGGAAAACCCTGCAGTTGGTAAACATAGACAGGGACTATCTCTGTTCTTGTCCTGGGGACCCTTGGAGTGACAAGGGCTACAGCAATAGCAGCAAGCAGGCAAAAAGCTTCATTGCCTGCCAGGATGGGATGGCT
Source organism: Jaculus jaculus (assembly GCF_020740685.1). Lineage (NCBI taxonomy): Eukaryota > Metazoa > Chordata > Mammalia > Rodentia > Dipodidae > Jaculus > Jaculus jaculus. The sequence goes on from NC_059102.1 coordinate 159,137,105, forward strand.
GGCAGAGTCCAGAAATGTTCTAATTCAAGAACACACATGCCCACTCTGTCTTGACTGGGTTTGGAAATACGGGTCCTGTTGTATAGCGGGTAGAGCTGCAGAGTCCTCTGAGGACTGGAATGGCACTCAAGTCTCCACTTCTAAGTTTTGTGCCCTTAGCTTCAAGTTCAAGATGATCTCAGCTTTCTTAAGGGGCAGAGTACTGCCAGCAGCCCAAAGGCTGGCTGCAGGGCTTCTTGTTCTGTCCTCTTCTGAGCACAGGACCAGGACCAGGACCAGGGAGCATGAGCAACAACCAAGCTGAGGCCAGCAGCCTCTCTGGGGGACACTTTGTGGGTCCTTGAGAACCAGTGGCTGTGACTCGGGAGACCACCTGGTGCAAATGGAACAAGAAGGCCCTGTGCTGCAATTATTCTGTTTTTTATAGAATAATTTAACTTTCTTAAGTTATGGCCACGTCATTTAGAAATATGTTTTCTATTTTTTATGTTATTTTAAAGAGAGGGAGAAACAGAGAGAGAATTGGCAGGCCAGGGCCTCTCAGCCACTGCAACCAAACTCCAGACACTTGTGCCACCTAGTGGTCCTGTGCAACCTTGCGGTTGCCTCACCTTTGTGCATCTGGCTTATGTGGGATCTGGAGATTCAAACATGTGTCCTTAGGTTCACAGGCAAGCACCTTAACCACTAAACCATCTCTCCAGCCTTAGAAATATCAATTTTGGTATGGCCAGACCCAGAAGAGAGAACTAAGCTTTAAAAGGCCACATTTCATTTAGAAGTAAGTAGCAGGTACTCACTATAATAGCTCAGCAGTTTGAGTCTAAAGGTTGACATTCTCCTGTGTTGCTGGTAGGAAATCAGATTGGTGAGGCTGCTTTACAGCTGAGCCTCTGGCTGTCCCCGGACCCAGACCTTCCTTCTCAGCACAGTCAATGTGAAAGCAAGGGATTCCCACCAGACTTGTCCAAACAAGCTCCTAGCAGCTTTGTTCATAAGAGCCCAAGACCCTACAGACAATCCCAGTGGGTAGGATGGAGCAACCCTTGAGGTGGGTGACTTAAGGAATGTCACCTGTCTGAGTAAAAGATACTCTGGAAGTGAGGAGATTTTTCAATGGTTAAAGGCACTTATTTACAAAACCTGCTGGCCTGGTTCAATTCCCAAGCTACCCACGTACAACCAGACAGACATTCATTTACAGTGTCATATCCATCCACAAATATATATACACACAAGCAAATTAAAAAAAACAGAGTCCACACTGCGCTGTGCACAGAGGCTAGATAAAGAGAGAAACCCCATGGTTTACCTTGGGTACACCAATGAGAAGGGGGCAGCCTCCCCTCTCTAGGTCGTATTACACAGGTATGGCCTGTGCACCATCCATCTGATGACAGCGCACCTGCAGCCATGTGTATTCACTACCATCACACTTCATGAAGCAGGAAGATGCCCGGATCCAGTCACCTGCTCCAGCCCAGGGCCACCCCATGGGCATGGGTTTAGATGACCCCTATCCTGTTGTCACTGATGATGATGATGACGACTACTACTTTTCCTCCTTCTCCTATACCTCTCTCTTACCCCTCCTCTCCTCCCCTCCCCCATCCTCCTCTTCCTCCTCCTTTTTTTTCCTGAGCCAGGGTCTCATTCTACCCCAAGCTGATCAGGAATTCAACTGCAGCCACAGACTGGCCTTGAGTTCATGGGATGCTCCTACCTCAGCCTCCTGAGTGCTGGGACTTAAGAGGCATGCCGCCATACCTAGTTTAGCCATGTGACTTCTGTGCTATTTAATCTTTCAGAGGATATGAAACTCTTTGCACTTGAAAACATGTACATGTCAGTCTATAGATAGAAGATCAATCAAAAAGGGAAAAGAATTGGGCATGGTGGTACACACCTTTAATTCCAGCACTTGTTAGTCAGAGGTAGGAGGATCACTGTGAGTTTGAGGCCACCCTGAGACTACATAGGTCAGCCTGTGCTAGAGCAAGATCCTACCTCAAAACTCTCCCCCACAAAAAATGGAAAACAGGGCTGAGAGGTTGTTTAATGGTTAAGTCATTTGCCTGCAAAGCCCAATGACCCAGGTTTGATTCTGTAGTACCCACATAAAGCCACATGCACAAAGTGATGCATGCATCTGGACTTTGTTTGCAGTAGCTGGAGGCCCTGGCATGCCTACTCTCTGGCTGGATGTCTTGTCTGTCTCTATTCTCTCTATCTCTCCCTGCTTATAAGTAAATAAATAAACTTTTTTTTTTTAAAGGAAAAACAAGGGCTGGGAAAATGGCTCAGTAGTTGCAAAGCCTTTCAGCATGGATCAGTTTCCGAAGCACCCATGTAAGCCAGATGCAAAAAGTGGCACATGCATCTAGAGTTTGTTTTCAGTGGCAAGAGGCTTTGGCACACCCATACTCTATCTCCGTTTCTCAAACAAATAAATAAAAATATTTCTTTAGAAAAGCAAAAAATAGGGCTGGAGAGATGGCTTAGCAGTTAAGCGCTTGCCTGTGAAGCCTAAGGACCCCAGTTCGAGGCTCGGTTCCCCAGGTCCCACGTTAGCCACATGCACAAGGGGGCGCACGTGTCTGGAGTTCGTTTGCAGAGGGCTGGAAGCCCTGGCGCGCCCATTCTCTCTCTCTCTCTCCCTCTATCTGTCTTTCTTTCTGTGTCTGTCGCTCTCAAATAAATAAATAAAAATTTAAAAAAAAAAGAAAAGCAAAAAATAAAACTTTAAAAAAAGGAATGAGATGTACTTCTATTAAAAGATATCTGAGTGAAAACAGGCTGGAGAGATGGCTTAGCAGTTAAGGTGCTTGCCTGTGAAGCCTAAGGACCCATGTTCGATTCTCCCAATCCCACATTAGCCAGATATACAAAGATGAGGCAAGCACAAGGTCATACATGCCCACTAGGTGGTGCAGGCATCTGGCGTTCATTTGTAGTGGCTGAGGCCCTGGCCTGCCAATTCTATCTCTTAAAAAAAAAGGTGAAAACAAACCAGAATAAAAAGTCATACACAGGGCTTGGGGTGTGGCTCAGTGGCGAGGCAGGTTGGAGACCTGGGCTCCATTGCCAGCACCTCTGGAAAACAGAAACAAAGCAGGCCAAGAGCACTGTGTGAGAAAGCCATGGTACGGGATTGAGACCAGGACTCTGAGGTCTGTCTTGCGTCTGAATCTGCAGCACACTCCTGATGGAGTTTCCCATTTCCTACCTTAGGCATGTCTCGACAGAAATCCAGAAGCTTTCCAACCGAAAGTTGGGAAAGGCAGGCCTGGCGACGCGAAGCCCCGACACAACAAGGGCTGCAACTGTAAGCGGTCCGGCTGCCTGAAGAACTACTGCGAGTGCTTTGAGGTCAGGCTGCCTGTGAGCGGGGATGCTGACCCACCAGCCTGCTTATCTGGCAGGGCATGCCCGCTTCTGGCTTTGCCCTCTGGTGCCTGCCAGTTCCCACTCCGGGGGAGCATTTGTATCCTCCCCCACCCCCAGCAGATCCGGGCCCTGGGGACTGTTGTGCCCCTTTGCCAGAGTACTTTGGCTGGGGTAGCTGCCTCCTAGCTGCTGTCACCCCAGAAACCAGAATGGACGCCAGTTGACAGAAGCTTTTGCTTCAAGATCTCTTGATAATCGGTGGACTCACTTTCCCTGATAGTTCTGCCCTCTTTGCCTACATTTTCCACCTGCTTTTCTTTGTGTTGAAGGAAGGAAGAAGGAAAGGGAGGGGAAACTCAGGCCCCACAGGAAGTAGGAAGAAGCCTTCCAAACCTCTCCGTTTGCCCAAGGTCTTTGGATCTATCTGTGGTTTTTAAATTAATTAATTTGTTTGAGAGTGGGAAAGAGGCAGTGTGTGTGTGTGTGTGTGTGTGTGTGTGTGTGTGTGAGAGAGAGAGAGAGAGAGAGAATGGGTGCTCCAGGGCCTCCAGCCACTGCAAATGAACTCCAGATGCATGTGCCACCTTGTGCATCTGGCTTACGTGGGTCCTGGGGAATCAAAGCGAGGTCCTTCGGCTTGGCAGACAAGCACCTTAACTGCTAAGCCATCTCTCCAGCTCTGAGCTATGTTTGTAAAGGTTGTTATAGGGCTGAGTGTGTGGTGTACAGTATATAGTCCTCATACTTGGGAAGCTGATGTAGGAGGATCAAAGCAAGCCTGGGCAACTTAGTGAGATTTCACCTCCGAAGGAAGGGAGGAAGGGGTGGGGGGAGAAAGAGGGGAGAAGGAAGGAAGGAAAAAAGAAAGAGGGAGAAAAGAAAAAAGCTGTCATAGAAGCTATGCTAAGGAGAGTCCTCATTCAGCTGTGATGGCTCACACCTGTGATTCCATCAGTCTGGAGGCTGAGGCAAGAGGATTATTATGAGTTCTAGGCCAGACTAGCCTATAGAGTGAGACCCTACCTCAAAAAAAAAAAAAAAAAAAAAGAGTGAGAGGAAGGGAGGACCCTTACATTCTAGAAACAGCCAAAATGTTGCAGAGATGGCATCATTCCTAAGGAAACAACTTCCAACAATGTTCTCACTGGTGGTCACCAGTCATTAGCCCAGTGGACCCTCCAGGCAGCAGCCCACAGGAATTACAGATGAGGACAGGACAGCACTGTTCTTTGGAGCCTAGCAGTAGTGTCGGCTAGGCAGCCCAAGAGGTCTCCTATTCCAAATGCGCAGAGGTGCAGGTGGGAAACCATAGGGCTCTGTGAGGTTAGTGATGAGCCAGAGAGAACCCGCAAGACCCAGGCTGAGGTAGAGGAAGCTGAAGCCACAGGTTGGCAGTGCTGGTCTCTGACTGTCCTTAGAGCCTGCCTGGATAACTTGGGGAAGAGCAGAACCAGAGGTCATCTTCCAGGGAAGGCCTCGGGGGTCCCCTGAGACCTTCCCACTGGCCTCAGTTGTACCACACCTACTCCCGTGGGAGGAGAGGAAGCAGTGACAGCTTTCCCATAGCTGAGCCATCTTTGTCCAAAGAGCCTGGTGGAGTGGCCACACCACCTTACTGCCAATGCCACCACCTTATCTCTGCTCTTGGTGTTTGCTTTGTTTTGTTTTGTTACTTGGGGAAGGATCTTGCTATGCGAGCCCAGGCTGGTCCCAGACTTATTGGGTCATTATTTTGCCTCAACCTCCCAAGTACAGGCTTGTGCCAACAGTCCACGCAGTGTCAGCGTTGTTTTTTTTTTTTTTTTGGTATGGAAATTGCAGACTGCACATGCATGCGCGCACACAAGCAAATATAAGCAAAGGATTATTTACAGTAGTTTGACATTGTCTGATGACTTGTAAGGCAATCTGATTTTATGGAAGCTTTTTGTATTGCCAGGCCAAAATTATGTGTTCTTCTATTTGTAAATGCATTGGTTGCAAAAACTATGAAGAGAGCCCAGACCGAAAGACACTGATGAACACACTGAGCTACATGGAGACTGGAGATTTTGAAGGTGGCCACCATTTGTCACCAACCAAATACTCAGGACCTCCAAGATTCCGGAAAGACAGGTGGGTGCTGTAAGCGAGCAGCGGAATGAGGGTGGGGTGAGGACGAGTCTGCCCTGGATGCCCCGTGGGCTGTAGGCACCGGAGAGGCGGAGCGTCTTCCCCAGCAGTCTTCATCCCGCCCCTCCTGTTAGCGTGGCCCGTGCCCGCTCCCTGCCTGAGGTCCCCCTGCTCTGTTCAAGACCCGAGGGCCTCGGCAGCTCTCTTGTGTCCATGCTGCCACCGCATGAGCCCACAGCCTGCATGTCTGAGTAATTTTGAAGCTGCAGTACAATCTTACTGGTCCCAAACGTTGAGGACAGCTGGGCATGGTGGTGCACGCCTTTAAATCCCAGCACTCAGGAGGCACAGGTAGGAGGATTGCTGAGTTCAAGGCTAGCATGGGACTACAGAGTGCCAGGACAGCCTGGGCTAGACTGAGACCCTACCTCAAAAAACAATAACAACAACAACAATAACAAAAAGTTGAGGAGTTGTTTTACATTATATTAGACTCAATTCACCCATTTCAAAAATTCCATGTGATTAGCTGGGTGTGGTGGCACACGCTTTTAATCCCAGCACTCAGGGAGCTGAGGTAGGATTGCTGTGAGTTCAAGGCTAGCCTGAGACTAATTCCAGGTCAGCAGGACCCTACCTTGAAAAATAAAAATAATAATAATCTGTGATGAATCATGCCTTGATAGAGTTCCAGGCATCATTAATGAGTCAATTTTATTTTACAAAGCCAAATTCATGCTTATTATGTTAGAAAGACATGAGAAACACTCCAAGGCCTGTCCATGCCCTGATTTCTGTGTGTTCATTCCATGGAAAATGACAGAGGTTCCCTGCTCTGGAACCTGATCTTGAAAGGCCACAGCCAGGTGGCCCTGTCCTGTCATCTTCAACACAAGCCATTGTGTATTCTCTCTTTTTTCTCACTCTAGCCTAGGCTGACCTGGAATTCACTCTGTAGTCTCAGGGTGGCCTTGAATTTACAGCAATCCTCCTCTGTCTTCTGAGTGCTGGGATTAAAGGCGTGTGTCACCAGGCCCAGCTAGCCATTGTATATTCTACAGAGACTTTAAGCCCTCCTCTCCCTCCTTGCTAGTCTCAGCTCTCTTCCCATAATCCAACACTCTCTAGTCTCTTTTGAAGTCTTTTTGAGGATTTCAGTGTGAGCTCTGCTCATAGCCAGCTGGCTAAGCGACACCTATTACCTAACCTTAAGCAGCCTTGAGCAAGTACCTCACCTCTTCAAGGGGCCCAGGGAGAAGTGTCTTGAAGGTGACCCCAGATGTGCCTGGAGAGTCCTCAGAGCCACATGGCACCTTGTAGCAGCTCAAGATGCCCTGTAGAGTAGAGAGCCTGGCAGTTACACTACTAGCCCTCTTCAGGTCTGAGCATCTGCATGACTGTCTGGTACCCTGTCCTATCCAGGAGTCCAGTGGAACCTCTGGGTTCCATACCACAGCCCAGAAGCTGGTCAACCCTACTTTGAGATAGCTTAGACTGCGCGGAGAAGAAGTAGCGCCCAGCAGCTGACAGACACGCCTGCCCATGTACTATTCCTGCTCCTCCAAATAGCATGTCTCCACCTCCACTCTTTCTCTCTCTCTCTCTCTTTTTTATTCTTGCTCTTTTGTTTTTTTCTCTTGACAGTGTCTCACTATACAGTTCATATTGGCCTCAAATTCACTGTGTAGCCTAAACTGGCATCAAATTGTGTCATCTATAATCCCAAGTGCTGGGATTACAGATGTGAACCGTGAGGTTCAGCTCAAATGCACCCCTTCCTATGGGCAGATGACAGTTCCATAAGCGGCTCTGCTGAATAGCTGAGCTGGCCTTCTCTTGATCTCTCCCGACAGACGGGCCTCCTCCTGCATCTCCTGGGAGGTGGTAGAGGCCACATGCGCCTGCCTGCTGGCCCAGGGTGAGGAGGCTGAGCAGGAGCACTGCTCCCAGTGTCTGGCTGAGCAGATGATCCTGGAGGAGTTCGGAAGGTGCTTATCACAGATTCTCCACACTGAGTTCAAGTCCAAAGGACTGAAAATAGAGTAGACCACTAAGCTACAGCGGGAATGCTTGTGACTGCTCCCAGCCTTCGAAGACTCTTGAGCTTAGGAAGGTGTCATGGAGGAGCATGAGGAACAAGAGGCCAGGTCTGTGGCCCCACTTGCTAGTAATGCCCAAGATCACCTACTTGGGCCTGGCCAGCCTGCTCAGCACCCAGGCAGTGAGAACCCTCTTGTCTGAGGACCCAGACACCAGGAGGAGAGAGCTTGTGTTCCATCATTCTGAGAGGGCAAGTGCAGGCCCAAAGGTAGTCTGAGCCTCCACTCGCTCCTTTTGTCTCAGGAATTGCTACGCAGAGGACTACAGCGTCTTCACGTCACGGGGACTGTTCCTCCCTTGGGTCAGTGGACAGCCACTGTTCTGCAGCAAGAGTGCTGTGTGGGCTTCAAATTGTATCTAGTTTCTGCCATGTTTCTGCTTGAGTTGTAGAAACACTCCCCTTCCAAGTTAACTTCTCCATCATTTTATTATTTTCCCTTGCAAACTGTGGTTAGAGTAACTTGCTTGTGGAAAGCAGCAAGTAAGATGAATTATTATGTTGACTTCTGGTTTGTTGTACAGATAAAGATGAGCAAACATTTCTAATGTCTTTCATTGTAACTTAGTTATTAAAATTACATTTGTCTCAACAGCCCATGTGAGGCATATAGTGTTCTTTCATGTTTGTGTGTTTATTAATAGTACTGGCCACTTGGAAAATGTTAGGAGTGGAAGGAAGGTGGTTGTGGGACTGGCTACCAGGCACATCAGGAAGTCAAGAGCTTACTAAAAAGGAAAGGTTAGGCTGTAGAAATGGCTTAGCAGCTAAGGGGCTTGTCCGTGAAGCCTGAGGAAAAAGGTTTGACTCCCCAGAACCCACATAAGCCAGATGCACATGGTGGTGCATGCATCTGGAGTTTGTGTGCACTGGCTAGAGGCCCTGGCATGTCGTTCTCTCTCTCTCTCTCTCTCTCTCTTTCTGTCTCATAAATAACTAAATAAAAATAAAACTAAGCAGGAAAGGTATAGAGAAGGAAGATGGTGGGGAGCACATAGCTGTGGATATAAGGCTGGGCTGCATGAGTGCCCTCTAGAGCCCTGCCGGAACCCAGGATCAGCCAAAGTGATAGCATTCTCGTGGGTATTTCCCTACATGCTGAAGTGGAAGAGCAGAGAAAGTGGGTGTTCCAGAGAATGAGGAAGGGACAAGATGAGAGGGACACCACATAGGATGGGCTGTGGATTGGATGGAGCAGCCCAGGTGTCATCCCTCCAGGGACTTGTTTGAACCACCCTGTGGCCCTCCACAGTCCCCTGACACAACAGGGCCTGGTGGCCTATGTGCTGGCCGGGTCTCTGGGGTCCAGATGCCTGCTTAAGTCAGAGTTAAAGTCTAAAAGGAAGAATGAGGAGGAGGATGGAGAGAGGAGAGTCAGCCTGGGGCTTAGCCAAGCCAGCAGGTGTTTGTCACTACACCTGAGCTGGAGTGGCCCCTGGGCCTGAAGTTCAGAAACACTTGAAGCTGTCAGAGTGTGTGAGGGTATTGACGGGGAGCAGCTGAGCCTGGGGAACACCGTGTCTTGCCATCAGCAAGTGTTTGGGGAAGCAAGGACTGTGTGTGCCCGGCCCGTGGCAGGATTCACCATGGAGCCATCTCGAAACGGAGTGCAGCCTTGGCGGCTACCCAGGTCTTAGACTGCTTGGTCTCACCTGCACCCAAGGACGCCACCCACAGCCGGGTGAGAGCCAGTGCCGCGGCCAGTCCTGACGCCCAGCAGACAGCACGCAGAGGCTGCTGCTGCCGCCGCCGCTGCTGCTGGGAGCGCAGGCCTGCGGTCTGGGTAGCTCGGACAGCGCCCTGGCTCCTCCCCCTTGCCCGCTTTCTTCATCTTCTGGTAGCGCTAAGCCCGTCGGCACCACAGCAGAGCTGTCCCACACCCTCGCAGCTGCAGCACGCTCACACACACCCTGACCTGCGTGTGACCGTGTGACACGTGCCTCCTCCCACCACCCTGCTGACTCGTCCTCATCGCTTCATCACTCAGCCCCTTTCCGGGTACCAGTCACCCTCTCCCATTACCCGTGGGTATTGCTCTCGTTTCCTCTCCCTTCTCCCCAGAACAGCTGCTGCTCAGGGGCAGAGCTGCTGTGCACCAGTGCTTTCGCTCACCCCAGCAGCGTCTGACTCAGTGGCCGACAGGTGACTTCCGTTCGCGGCGAAGTGCAGGAGCAGTTGACTCACGCTGTGCATGTGGAGTGTGGGATTGAGACTTGCCCCCACACGCGGGGCGATCAGTAGCCTTTCTCTTTCAAAACACACTGGTGGGGGCAACGGGCTGAAGTGTGGAACAATTAGGCAACACGAGTAGCTACTACATTTTTTATTTTGTCAACATAATTACTTCAATCAAAACATCTTAAATGGTCACAACACAGCATCAGAGCAGAGCACAGAAAGGGTTTGCTTGTGGAAGTAGGCATGAGATTCTCCTCATCCCAGGGGGACTAAATCCCAGTGCACAGACAGAGGTGCCTGGGTGAGCGTGGTCTCAGGGTTGCTCTGGGTCTTCTGAGGATGTGGCCGAGGGGAGGCTGGCCAGGCTGTCGAGAGCCCCAGTCTCTGGAGAGGGAAGACCCATACTTAGGTGACAGGTTCAAAAGAGAATCATGTCACACTACCATCCCAGCAAGCCACGCAGTTGCTCTCCATGGTGACCCCTGATGGGACTCAGTCCCGACTTAGGGTCAGCGTCCCATAGCCTCACCACGTGACCTGAGCCCGTACTGAGCATGCATTTGGAATCCATGCTTCCAGGAGGGACGAGTGCTGTGTGAGTCATGGAAACTGACGGCTCCTCATGAAAACGCCCCATGTTACAAAATTAAAAACAAACAGAGACACCTGGCAGACCCGGTGTCTGTTATGCAAAAACTTCCACAAGGCCCTGTGGGACTCCCACAGAGAGAACAGGGCCACTCTGGTTTGGGGTTTCTAAGACCACTGTCCCAAATTCTCCCTCCCTTCAATCTGCCCTTCCACTTCACAGCAAGGCAGGGGAGCCCGGCAGCCAAGGCAGCAGAGCTGAGCCCACAAGTGAAAACAACCACATTAGAGCCAATCCTGAGCCAGCCTTGACCCTGCCAGCACCCACTACAAAACCAGGACGTATGCAATTTGATTAGCAGTGTCTGTTGGAGAGACAGAGCGGTCTCTCCCCCATCCTGACAGGCGCCTCCTGAAGTTCTCAGGGCCAGTACTCTACCCAGGCCCCTCCCCAGGCAGGTCTGGCCCATGCCTGTCTGTGCCCAAGGCCAACCAGCACTATGAGTCTCTGTCAGGTGGAAGGGCAGCTGGCCTGCTGAGACACGGCCACCTGAAAGGTGACCCACACTAGGCCATACCCTCAGAATATGACTTCCCGTGGACCTGGAAAAGCTGGCTAATGGCACACGGTGTCCTAAGAGACACAGACTTGCCTCCATGCCAAAAACACCGCATTGGTAAAGTGAGCACCACACGAAGCCCCCCTCTCTCTCCCTGGTGGCAATGCTGGCCTGATGACACTTTAAGGGGGCACGTTGAGGAAGTTCAGGTGTCAAGTGCCTCCCTGTGCCTCCTAATCCCAAAGGCGGCAGGGCAGGGTGTGTGCTTAGGTGAGCTTTGGCTGCCTTCTCCAAGTAGAATCCCGTGGAACCCTTCTCCCCACTCCTTAAATGTTTTCTCTGGGGCTAGAAAGATGGCTCAGTGGTTAAGGCGCTTGCCTGCAAAGCCTGACTGCCTGGGTTCGATTCCCCACTACCCACGTAAAGCCAGATTCACAAAGTGGTGCATGTACCTGGAGTTCGTTTGCAGTGGCTGGAGACCCTGGCATGCCCATTCTCTCTGTCTCCTTGCAAATAAATAAATTAATTAAAATATTTAATTTTTTTCTTTTGTTTATTTGTAAGGAGAAAAGGAGAGGGAAAGAGAGAATATAGGTGTACCCGAGCCTCTTGCCACTACACACTCCAGAAACGTGCCACTTCATGCATCCTGCATCTGGCTTTACATGGGCACTGGATAACTGAACCTGGGCTAGCCGGCTTTGCAAGCAAGTGCCTCTAACCACTGAGCAATCTTTCCAGCCTCCTCCAGTCCTTTATTTATTTATTTTTTTTAGTGCTGAGTACAGACCCCAAGGCCTCACACATTCTTGTTCTCAGCAAGTGCTCTGCCACTGAACCCTACCCTCCAGCCCAAGATGGCACTTTAAATCAGTAACACTTTACCTACCTTTGAGATGCAAGAAAGTCAGGAAGTCGGTTAAGGTGCGCATGATACTGTTGTCTGGTACTGACTGGTCAAAGCTTCCTAATAACAGAGGAGATCAACAGTCACAGCCTGTCTTGTGACAACAGTACCCTCTGTGTCAGCCATCATATGGAGGAACTGGTCTCCGCAAGGCCAGGGAGCCAGCCCCAGGGCCTGAGGGTGTCCTGTACCACCTAGGGCCTAGGTCAGCTCTTCTGGCTCCTGGCCTAGAAGGCCGCCTTGGTCAGCTCCCTGGCTGTCTCTGTGACTCATGACTTGATTCTCTGTTCCTGGCAGTTGAGAGGTGTGGTGAGGCCACTGCTTTTAGGTCACAGCCAGACTAGGCTCAGATGGGGCTGGAGGCAGGAGGGCGGCAGATGCCCCAATGCCCACCACTGCCCTGGATGCACCTGAGGGGTGCCGGGGCAATGGGAGCGTACCCCGGAACCCACACCTCACCTGGCTTGTTGTCCTCCGTGTCCAGGGGCAGCTCCCTCTTGCCCGCGAGGCCATGCTTCTCATGAAACGATCTGTGGTTGTCGATGGCATCTGATTGCAGTCCAGAGAGGGAGGGAGGGACGTGGTTACTATGTTTGTCCCCTTCCCACTCCTCAGAACACACAGTGGGACCACCAACATAAGGCCAAGGAGAGGGGCTGGAGAGATGGCTTAGCGGTTAAGGCCCATGCCTGCTAAGCCTAAGGACCCTGGTTCAATTCTCCAGGTCTCACGTTAGCCAGATGCACAAGGGGGCATATGCGTCTGGAGTTCGTTTGCAGTGGCCAGACGCCCTGGCGCACCCATTCTCTCTCTTCCTCCCTCTCTCTGTCTCTGATTAATAAATAAACAAAAGTAAAATCTTTATTAAAAACATAAAGCCAAGGAGAGGGACGGTCCTCTCCAGGGATCTGTAGGAAGCAGAGCCCCAGAAGGAAGGAAGGAAGGAAGCCACTGGAAAGGAGGGGCGCGGACAGGACACAGGTGGCTCCAGCAGAGAGGGACAGGTGCCTGGTTCAGCCAGGGAGCAGCCAGGCCCCAGAGGAGCTGGCTGAAGAGAAAGCACCCCCCAGGAAGACGACAGGGGCCCAGCTCCTTGAATCCCTAAAAGCAAAGGCACAATGAAGAATTTCAAATTGTTACCAAATTTTTGTTTTCAAACACCACTCTGGCAGCTGTGTGGAAGATTAGAACCAGGGAGGGAAGGGAAGCATGTGTGTGTGTGTGTGTGTGTGTGTTATGAAGGTGCATAGTGGGTACTGGAACTGCAGGCGGAGAGAGTCCTCACAGGCAAGTCAAGAGACCAGGAAAGAAATGACAGGCTTGAAACCAGTGCTGCGGGACAGGCCGCCGCGGCCGGTGTGGGTGATTTAGGAAATACGACAGGAGGATAAGGACAGGACTTAGGGTTGATTGGTCACCAAAAAGGGTAGATGAAAGATGAGTTCGTTTTCCCAGAGACAACGTTGGCAGCATTTAGTTCACGGAAGAAGCAAAGTGGCCTCATCTCAGTGCCCGCCCTGAAGCGCCAACACCCCAGCTCTGCCTTTGGTGCCCAGGAACACAGTCCCCTGACACTCTTCCATATACCTGCTGATCGCACTGAACGGCCACACAGGCTATGGCAGAAACGAGGTTTTTTAGTCAGATTCAAAGATCCTCTTGATAAATATATTCTCAATATTGCAGAGCAACAGAGATCAATATTGTTTGGGGCCCCGATAAGGTCCAGACTCAGGGTTGCTAGGGCTTGAGGACGCATGGACTCTGGGAACCAGCCTGCAAGTCACTCCACAGACCCCAGTGGAACCCTGAGCCAGCGGGTCCTTCCCATGGGCCTCAGATGGGTTTGGTCAACTCTGCACCTGCGTTTCTCAAAGCCTGACTCACACCAACACCTACAGTATGGGGACCCAGCCTATCTAGACCCTCGAGCTGAAACAGCCCTCCTCAGGCCCTTACAAGAAGAGCAGGTACCGTCCTCTCTGGTGGGCTTGAGAGAGGAGGGGTGCGGGGCAGAAGGCAGTGGGTGAGGACTTTTTGAGGGAGCTATGCTAAGCTTGGCCCTGCCTGCAAATTTGTAAGCCATGATGGCTGACTAGTAGGGGTGCAAGTTGGAAGAGGAAACTGGAGTCTAAAACCCGAGAACACCACTGTCCGGGCCACAGACACCCAGGCAAGGGGAGAAGCAGCGCCCTGTCGCTCAGCAGACGCTGCATGTCTTCATGAGCCTTCCCCTCTGCTGCTAGCTCCCGCTACATAGCAGCTGGGCGTGGTAGTCCCAGCACTCGGGAGACAGAGGTAGGAGGGTTGCCGTGAGTTCGAGGCCACCCTGAGACTACGTACTGAATTCCAGGTCAGCCTGGGCTAGAGCGAACCCTACCTCAAAAACCAAAAACAAACAAACAAAAAAGAATGCTACAAGCCGGGCGTGGTGGCGCACGCCTTTAATCCCAGCACTTGGGAGGCAAGAGGTGGGAGGATCGCCGTGAGTTCGAGGCCACCCTGAGACTACATAGTGAATTCTAGGTCAGTCTGCGCTAGAGTGAGACCCTACCTCAAAAAATCAAAAAAAAAAAAAAAAAAAAAAAAAGAATGTTATAGCAGGGAGATGGCCCTCGGGCCCTGGGCCTTGCTCATGCCCATGGCTCCATCAAGGAGACTCCTCACCACACTTGGGTGATGCAAGCCTCACCCCCAGGTCATGACCAGCAAGGCCTGGCTGGATGCACGGCCGCAGAATCTACCCCTCAGCTAGACTCACGCTGCCAGAGCAGAGAAAGTGCCGGTACCACAGACTGCAGTGGGACTTGTGTAGGCAGACCCAGGGAAAAGGCTGAAACAGTTCCAGGGAGCTATCGAGGCCTGCAGTGGAAGAGAGCTTGAGCAGGGAGTGATCCCTTGGAGGAGTAGGGCGGGAGAGATAAAGGAGGAAGATTCTAGAAGGAACAGTGATGCAGAGGTTCTTGGTGAGCCCAGGAAAGGGATCCAAGGGGCTGAGTGGGACAGAGGCAGCTCCTAGAAGTAGAGGGAGAAGGAATTGGGAGGTAACGGGCTCTTGAAGGTTCTGCCCAACAGCGGGAAGAAGGCTGAAGTAGCCCAAGGCAAGGGCAGGTGGTGTGTCAAGAACTAGCTCATCTCAGGCATGGAGAGATGGCTCAGCAGTTAAGGCACTTGCCTGCGAATAAGCCAGACATCCAAGGTGACACATGTGTCTGGAGTTCGTTCGCAGTGGCTAGAGGCTCTGATGCACCCATTCTCTCTCTCTCTCCCTTCCTCCCAAATAAAATGTTTTTCAAAAAAAAAAGAATCAGCTCATCTCAGCGTGAAGAGCAGGGGCCAGGGGTCACAGTTCCCACTGTTCCTTTCCATTCTGACAACAGTTCACTGAAAATTCTCACTGGCATTCACTTTTCCTAACAGTAAATATAAACTATAGACCTGCCATCTACTATAAAGAAACGTCTTTAAAATTTAGACGGAAGGGCAAGAAAATTCTGGAGTGGAAGATAATTCAGAAAGAAAAGCTACCTATTGGTTTGCAATCTACATGGTTTGGGGCATTTTAGGGAGAAAAGGAGAGGGTCTAAAAAATCAACAATGACTAAAAGTGAGAGCTATGGCCAAACATAATGACCAAGTTTCTGTAAGATTAAGGTGGGATGATTCAGCTCTGTAACTCCCAATTTGGATGAAGTGTTTTTCTTCATCCTTTCCTGGTATACACCCTCACACATCTGACTTGGAGTCAGCAGTAATTTTCTGCATTATTTTCTCTAAAATAGAAAGAAAAAAACGACAACATCTAAATGGTGTCCTGGTGCTGGTGGCCCACGCCGGTGGCAGTACAGACCTTCACAAGAGACTTTGGCTTCTAGTGGTCTCCCTCACTGGGTTAGTACAATGGCTGTCTGCAGTATTTCCCTTTTTTATTCTACACCGGGGAAGAGGGTTTTTATAGGCTGTATTTGCTAAGGAAATGGAAACCTGAAAAATTGTGGTAAACAATGAATTATATGTAGTATTCACATTATGCATCCCCTCAGAATTATACTTCTAGTGGTTAGTGTGCTGGATAATGTCTAAGTCTATTTCCATCTGTAAAATAAGAATTTTCTCTCACATATCTGGTAAACGACAAAGGAGAAAATGTACATATAACCACTTTGTAAGCTGTAAACGTGGGAGTGGATCCGTGAGTATTAAAGGGCAGCACAAATAGTGGCATATCTGTCATGGTGGAAACCAGCTGCCCTGTAATTGGACTGGAGGCCCACTCCATGGGAGGAAATACATCCCTGATACTGAAAACCTGAAGCAGGGGAAGTCATGAGGGGTGTAACATCTGCTGCTGTCTGGCTAAATGTATATACTATGCTCACCAAACTGCCCAGTAAGCACTTCTCTTAATGTTAATACCCTTATATTAATGCTACTCTCACTTTTGGTAGAGAATCATCTCTTTGCAGATGGCAGCGACCTTGGGATGACTCAGAAGGCATCATGGTGCTGGAAAGAAGTGACAGGAGTGCTCAATGCTGCAATATCTCTATCATACCTTCCAAGGCTCAGGGTTTATTGCAGAAGAGGTGGCGGAAAGAATGTAAGAGCCAAAGGAAGGGTAGGACTCCTTACAACGTGCTCCCTCCAGACACAAAACGGCCTGGATATCCATGACCTCACAGTGCCTGACACACCTACACAAGGCCATCATAATAGGAGGAAAAGATCATGACACCAAAATAAAAGAGAGACTGATTGAGATGGGGAGGGGACATGAAGGAGAATGGAGGTTCAAAGGGGAAAGTAGGGGAGGGAGGGATTTACCATGGATATTGTTCATAATCATGGAAGTTGTTAATAAAAAAATTGAAAATAAGAAATAAATAAATAAATAAAGTGTAGCACACCTGTGAACCTCACCTTGTTCTAAAGCTTCATGTGAGCGATGTGCAATGTGGATTGTACATGAAAGAGTTTCACATGAAAAAAAAAACAAACAGGACTTGCTCATGTGCTGCGAAGGGAGCAGGACCGCAGGGCTGTGGGACGGATGTCAGGGGATGGGCAAAGTTGTGCCCCAGGGCAGATGCAGTGGTGTTTAAGTCAGAGGCCCACTGTCCCCACGGTCTCCCAGGAATGCCCTTTCCCTTCCCTTTATCTGACAGGTGACGCCCGGCTCCCATAGCTCAGGAAGAGCACGTTGACAGCCAGTCTGTGTTACTCACGTGGGCCCAGAAGATAGCCAGCGCTGTTCAGAGTCCAGCCTCTCTTCTCCTTTGCCTTAAACAGGAGGAAAGGGGTCAGGTGGCTGACAGCTAGTTTACCCTGGGTGACCACGTGTGACATGCACACAGTTTGCTTGTTCTAGCAAGAATTCCTGGCAGAGCTGAAGGCAGGGACTTGAGTGCTTCCCTTCCGGTGCTGTGACTGGATGCTGCTGCTGGCCCAGCCGACAGCGCCCCAGGACCCAGGACTTACCGGGACCTAGGATCTCAGACTTGCTTCTGAATGGCTTCAGGAGCTCAGGGCTGGGCCACACTAGCCATTGCTAAGGCTGTTTAAATCGCTTATTTGTCATGGGGGCTGGGAAATAAATGGAAATCTCCTTAAAATAATAATTACCACTATTATTATTATTTAATCTTTTTTTATTCATTTTTGGTTTTTCGAGATAGGGTCTCTCTCTAGCCCAGGCTGACCTGGAATTCACTCTATATTCTCAGGGTGGCCTCAAATTTATGGCAATCCCCCTGCCTCTGTCTGCCGAGTGCTGGGATTAAAGGCGTGCTCCACCACACCTGTCTTATTATTTAGTCTTCGACAGCCTCTCGTCTCATGTATCCCAGGCTGGCCTCAAGCTCATTATGTGGCAGTGGCTGGCCTTGAATTTCTGACCTCCTGAGTGCTGGGACACCAGGCACACACGGCTCTGGAAAGTGCACTTTCACGGGCGGTGCAGTGTTGGGCTTGGGGGCAGGTCCTCAACCCTTCTCCCCGGGGTCCTCCAGATGCTGCAGAGACATGTCCCCCCCCCCCACCCCCACCTTCCGACGCCAGGCAGGCAGAACTAGCGTCAGTCTGCCACAGAGAACCTGCCTCCTCTCCCCCAGGCTGCCTCCGAGGTCTGGATCCCCGCTGCGGGCCCCTGCCCCCGGCACTTACCAGCGGTGGGAGCCCCGAGGAGTCAGACAGGGCGGCTGCCAGCAGGAGCCAGGCGAGCAGGAGGGCGCTGCCTCGGGCCATCTGGAAGGGAGGCGAGCAGGAGGGTGCTCAGACAGGGGTGGGGCGCGGGGGCAGGTGTGGGGAGCACGTGGTGGCAGGGGTGCCTTGGTGCCAGGCTGTAGGGGGTGGGGATAGGACTGCGGGAGACAAGAGGAGAGGGGTGAGGGGACGGGACAAAGGGACCGGAGACGCGGTGGGGTGGGAGGGGGAAGGGGGACACAGGGTGGGCTGGGAGCGCTCAGGAGGACCCCTGGCCCGGCATCCCTCCGAGGGGCGCGGGTACCTTGCGTGGCAGCGGCTCGGGGTTCGGGCGCGGCGGTCCGATCAGGTCCGGGGTGTGGCGCGCGGGCGTGTCGGGGGGCCGGTCGGGCGGCTCAGCGCATGGCGCGGGATCCCCCGACGTGTCCGTCCGCAGCAACGCCGCCGCCGCTATTTATGCCGCGGGCAGCCGCCGCGTCACCGGCTCCGCGCCCGCCTCCCGCCACGCCGCCGAGTGACCGGAACCCGCTCCCCGGGGAGCCCCCCGCGGGGTCCTGCACCGCAGGATGCCCAGATCCACCAGAAGGCAGAGGCTGGAAAGGGCGATTTCACCCCCACCCCCACCCCCCAGCCCAAGCTGGGGCCAGCCATGCGGTCCCGGGACACTCCCTGAGCAGTGGCTGTCCGCCTGAGCCTGCTGAAGTGGGGGTTCAAAGACCTGTTGGCAGGAAGTGCAGTAGGTCCCTTGACCCCTGAGCCCAGTGGGAACCCCCCTTCCTCTTGTTTTGCTAAAAGTGGGCAGGCAACCAGGTATGTTGGGGGGGAAGCATCCACCGGTGTTGAGGCTCCCCTACGTTACCCCAGCTCCTCCATGGAGCCCCCTCTCGTCCCACACTCCCCAGCACCAAGTGAGCAGGTCCCATACTGGCTGAGGTTGGGTCCAGCAGAGTGAGGTGAGTCTAGACTCCTGCCCAGACTTCTGGAAAGTCTAATAGGCTGATTGAACAGCCCTGACCATGGCAGGGACCCCACTGCCTCAAAAGCAAGGCTGTCACCTGGCTCAGACGGAGATCACAACAAGGGCATTGGCAGCCAGGCCCTTACATCTTGTCACGGGGCCCTGCTTTGGGCTCTGACAAGAGTTCCTTGCTAGAATAAGCAGTGATATGTTCGCATCAAGTACAGTCAGTAGCTCCAGGTGACCTTGACACTGAGTTCTCGGCCCTGGCAAACATTCACCTGACCCTGACTTCCAGGCTGGACACCAACCAGGGACCCTGGGGTGACCAGGACACAGAGTAAATGGCGTGTGTCAATTCACATGTCTCCACGCTGGAGTCTTAGAAGATGTGCAGAAGCTGGGCCCCCCTGGAGGTTACAGGCAGGCATAGAGATAGTTAACAACCTGGGACCCCACTTGGCTTGGACTACACACACTCTCTTGTTTGTTTTTGGTTTTTCGAGGTAGGGTTTCACTCTAGCCCAGGCTGATCTGGAATGCACTATGTAGTCTCAGGGTGGCCTTGAACTCACAGCGATCCTCCTACCTTTGAGTGCTGGGATTAAAGGTGTGCGCCACCATGCCCAGGTCACACACTCTTTTCTTAACAATGCACTTAGCAACCAGGGACCCCCACCTCCATCGAGGGGCATTTGTACTCTACTTCAAACAATGCAATAGGTCACACCCCCTTGGCAACCCTTGGTAACTACCCTTTCATTTAGTTTTCATTCAAACATATCCCAGAATATATTCAGAAGCTAGAACCGGAAGGCTGATTTGGGATAAAATGGTTATTGGAGGGCTGGAGAGATGGTTCAGTGGTTAAGGTGCTTGCCTATAACAACCAGAGTTCTATCCCCCAGTACCCATGTCAAGTCAGATGTACAAAGTGGTGCATGCATTTGGAAATCATCTGCATTGGCAGGAGGCCCCCGTGTGCCCATTCTCTCCTTCTTC
Organism: Jaculus jaculus; assembly: GCF_020740685.1. NCBI lineage: Eukaryota > Metazoa > Chordata > Mammalia > Rodentia > Dipodidae > Jaculus > Jaculus jaculus. The sequence continues at coordinate 159,157,096 of NC_059102.1, forward strand.
TCCCTCTCTCAAATAAATAAGTAAAAATATTTTTTCAAAAACACCTGAAGCTGGGCTGGAGAGGAAGGTCCACCGTGAAGGGCGCTTGCCTACAAAGCCTAATGTCCCAGGTTCGATTCCCCAGTGCCTGTGTAAAGCCAGATGCACAAAGTGGCACGTGCGTCTGGGGTTTGTTTGCACTGGTTGGAGGCCCTGGTGTGCCCATCCTCTCTGTCTGTCTCTCTTCTCTCTATCTCCCTCTGCTTGCAAATGAGTAAGTAAAAAGGTAATAGACACCCAGCTCTTCCTTAGTCTTGGGGCTGGGGGATGACTTGTACTCCATGAGGCTGTCAAGGACAGGCTCTTCTGCTTCCGAAATTTCTGGTAACGTATCTGTCACCAAGTATAGAGAACACACCTTGCTGTAGCACCCGCAATACTCCATGTCCCCCCGCCCCCATGTCCCCAGCCACAGGCAGACCAGGTCTAGACACTTGGCCAAATGGGCCGTGCTTGGCTCTCAGGGTGGGGAGAGGAGAGTGGACCCTGCGGACAGATGCACATCCCATGTTGATCAGAATATGGACTTAGGCAGCACTGTGGGAGTCTCTCGTGACTGCCCTGTGCGAAGAAGCAAGGCCCTAAGGTGTCCATGGGCCCAGGAGAGCTGATGGGCAGGAGGGCAGATCAAGCAGGCATCTGCTCCATAACTCCCCCTGTTTTGCATGTGTATTCTCACGTAAGTGATGTGTGCTTTGTGTGTGTGGAGGGTGGGCATAGGCTGACGTTGGGAGTCTTCCTGTCCCTCTCCACCTTCTTTATTGAAGCAGGGTCTCTCGCTTGGACCCAGAGCTCGCTGATTTGGCTAGTCTAGCTAGCCAGCTTGCCTCAGGGGTCCCGTCTCTGTCCCTGGGTGCTTAGGTTACAGACAGGCTGCCATATCCATGTGGGGCCTGGGGATCTGAACTCAGGACCTCACACTTGCACAGCAAGCGCTTTACCCATTGAGCCATCTCCCTAGCCCCAGAAAATGAGGCCATTTTGCTAAGATCCAAAGCCAGGCACAGTGGCTCAGGATGCTGAGGCCGAAGGATTGCCGGAGCTCAGGAGTTCAAGGCTAGCCTGGGCAACCTATCAAGGCCATATCTCAAAAGTCAATAAGTAGGGCTGGAGAGATGGCTTGGTGGCTAAGGCGCTTGACTGCAAAGCCAAAGGACCAAGGTTCGACTCCCCAGGACCCACGTGCACAAGGGGGTGCACGCATTTGGAGTTTGTTTGTAGTGGCTGGAGGCCCTGGAATGTCCATTCTCTCTCTCTCTCTCAAATAAATAAAAAATAATAATAATAAAATTTAAAAGTCAATAAGTAAATGAACAAATAAAAGGAGCCAAAGCCACACTCTGGCCACTTTTCCACTTAGGAACCAGACTATCAGTACGTCTTTGAGCGTGCTGTGAATTTGTTTATGAAAGTGATCACAAGCCAGGCCTGTGGCGCATGCCTGTAAACCTAGCACTCAATATGGGAAGGCAGAAGAACCGGGTGTTCAAGGATCCTCACCTCCCTGCCTACATAGGGAGTTCAAGGCCGACTTGGGCTATATGAGAACATCTCAAAAAGAGAAATGAAATGAAATGAAATGAAGGGAAGGGAAGGGAGAAAGACAGAAAGGGGGTAGACACAGATAATGCATGCCTCGAATCTCAGAATTTGGGATCCTGGGGCAGAAGGCTTGCTTTGAGTTTGAGGCTAATCTGAGCTACATAGTAAGACACTGTCTCAAAAAAGAAAGGAAAGAAAGAAAGAAAGTAAAGACAGACAGCTGGCTGTGGTGGTGTGCTGTGGGGGAGGGGGAGGAGAACCATTGTGCTTTTGAAGCTAGCCGGAGACTAATAAATGAATTCCAGGTCAGCCTAGGTTAAAGCAAGAACCTACCTCAAAAAATCGGAAAACCAAAAAGAAAAAGAAAGCTATATTGAAGTCACCTGGTCCTTGGAAATTCTCACTTGGGGTACCCCCCACTGTGACTGCTCCTCACTTCTTCTGGGCCAGGGAGATATTGCACAGATCCTAGGATGTGGCCCGGCACCTGCCGGGGAAGCGCTTGGAGCACTCAAAGGCAGGAGCGGGAGGACCGCTGTCACTTCCGGCACGGTTGGTAGATTTGCTTCAGCCATGAGGACAGTGTGTTGGGAATGACAGGTCCCTGCTTCCCAGAACACGCTGTGCTGGACCCCACGGCCAGTGTTATAATGGGCTCCTCACTCAGCGATGACCCAATGGGAGTCATTGGCAACTTGTCATCTCCAAGACGGCCCAGCGTGTTGTCGACAAAATGGCTCACATTAAAGTAATGGACGGCAGAAAGCATCATTTCCCTCACCTGTGCGCAGGCTCCGTGCGCTTACAAGCCCTGCTTGCCAGCACTGAGGAAAAAAAAAATTTACCTGAACCTGACCACCAAAGAGATCAGGGGTCCCAGGACAGTGCCCACATGAGAGAGGGTCCTCACAGTGCTCTGGCACTGTGGCTGTGGCCGTGAAGTCAGCAGCAGAGCTCAGTGACCCCAGGGAGAGATCAGCCCAGAAGGGGCGCAAGGGCCCATCCCTGCCTGAGGAGCTGCAGTTGCGAGAAAGGGGAGACACTTTCTCCAGGGGTGGAGCTACTGGTAAGATGCCCATGCTTCCGTAAATAATCCTTCATGCAGGCAGCCCTAATTAAACTCAACGGAGCCCGCGTGCACCCGCACACACACACACACACACACACACACACACACACACACACGGAGACATGACAGAAGAAGGAGGACTTGGTAGGAAGAAGTGGTGCAGTGGGTGGAGGAGGAGATAAGGTGATGGAAGGTGAATACGATCAAAATATATGGGGGCTGAAGAGATGGCTAAGTGATTAAGGTGCTTGTCTGCAAAGCCTAATGACCTGGGTTCGAGTCCCCAGTGCCCACAGAAAGTGGGATATGCAAAGTGGCACATGTGTCTGGAGTTCATTTGCAGCATCCATTCTCTCCTTCTCTCTCTTCTCTGTTTCTCTCTGCTTGCAAATAAATAATTTAGTATATATTATATGGATATATGAAAATCAATAAATATAATAAATTAAATAATTTTTATTTTTTTAATTTATTTGCAAGTAGAAAGAGAGAGAAAGAATGAGAATTGGTATGCTAGGGCCTCCAGCTACTGCAAACAAACTCCAGATGCACATGGCACTCTGTACATTCAACTTTGTATGGGTACTGGAGAAACCAATTTGGGTCATTAGGCTTTGCAGGCAAATGTCTTAACCACTTAGCAGTCTCTCCAGCCCCTGAATTAAATTTTTTAATGAAAAAATATTATTTATTTGCAAGCAGAGAGAGATAGAGCCAAGAGAGAATGGGCCCGCCAGGGCCTCCAGCTGCTGCAAACAAACCCCAGATGCATGGACCACCTTGGATATCTGGCGCATTTTTTGGGGGGGAGAGAGAGAGACAGAGGGGGTGGGGTGCACCAGGGCCTTCAGTCACTGCAAATGAACACCAGACACATGTGCCCCCCTGTGCATCTGGTTTACGTGGGTCCTGGAGAATCGAACTGGGATCCTTTGGCTTTGTAGGCAAACGCCTTAACCACTAAACTATCTCTCCAGCCCCGGACATCTGGCTTTTTGTGGGCTCTGGGGAATGGAACTTGAGTTGTTAGGCTTTGCAGGCAAGTGCCTTAACCACTGAGCAAGCTCTCCAGCCCAATTTTTGTAAAACAATTGAAATCTAGTGGAATTATCTCAGTGACCACTGGGTTACTATGGGAAGTGTGGATTCATAGAGCCGAATCTGACAGGCAAGCCGGACTGTCCGGGTAAAAGCAGGCCCTGATTATCCCTTGGAAACACATCTTTTTGGTCTTTCTTTCCTTCTTACTCCTGCCTAGTATGTGAATGTGAGGGCTGGAAATTAGCAACCATTTTTTTTTTTTTTGGTAACTTTTTTTTTTTATGAGAGACTGAGAGAGAGATTGAGAATTGGCACACCAAGGGCCTCCAGCCACTGCAATCGAACTCCAGACACATGTGCCACATTGTGTGCATGTGTGACCTTGTGTATTTGCGTCACCTTGTGTATCTGGCTTATGTGGGACCTGAAGAGTCTAACATGGGTCCTTAGGCTTCAAAGGCAAGCACCTTAACTATTAAGCCATCCCTAGTGACCATTTTTTAAAGTGGGTGTGCCAGGGTCTTTAGCCTCTGTAAACGAACTCTAGATGCCTGCACCACTTTGCGCACCTGGCTTACATGGGACCTGGAGAATCGAACCTGAGTCCTTTGGCTTTGCAAACCAGTGCCTTAACTGCTAATCCCACAGCAACCATTTTTAATGCCAAGATTCAAAAGAGGCTGTGGATAAAATGCAAATTGAAGGAGCTGGAGTTTTGGGTAACCTCCAGCCTGGATCCCTTTGCTGAATGCACTTTCTTTAAGCACATGTCATTTAGTTTTGCAGCATGCACAATTGGAGTTACTTTGAGCAATGTCTCCCACAAAACACTCAACAAATATTCAATGAATAAATTAGTGGATATGAACAAAAGAGCGGATACATCATTGCCAGTGCTGGTAAGCTAATGTCTGTAAAATGGGCTGAGGTTTGGGCAGGGACGGTAACTGATGAGCACCATCTGTGGGCCTCACGGTGATCTCATCACGACTGGAAAATGACACAGTGGTGGCAGAAAAAATAAAAAAAAAAGTTCCCAGACTTACTCCTCTGAAAAAACAATAGAGTGGAGTTCAGCAGGGGAGCAGGAGCCTAGAATCCCCAGTGAGGGGCTGGAGGCATGGAGTAATGGTTGGAGCTCTAGCCTAGAGGCTGGGAGCTTGCAGTGTGGGGCTCCACCAGTGACCTGGGGTGCCTCACCCAGCTGGGTATTTACAGGGCAGTTTGGCTGGGGGGGAGGAGGCCAGCTGATGGCCCTGTAGGGACAGCTAGTGACTCAGTGCAGGCCCTGACGAAGGGCACCTGTTTCCTGGCCCTGAGTCAGACTCATGGCAGTGCCCTAAGCCAGCTGGGGACCCATCTGGCATTAGTGATATGGGGGTCTCTGGAGAGGGCAGATGGCAGAGGAGAAGGCCACAGACTGCAGGGTGGGGAGGTGGGCATTTCTACCTTAGACCTGAGCTGAACCCCAAAGCCTCCTGCAGTCTCGCACCTACCTCCTTCCTAGACACCCATCATCCTCAATAAGGATGGGTTTTGTAAAACCCTTTCCAGGGCGTGGTGGCGCACGCCTTTAATCCCAGCACTTGGGAGGCAGAGGTAGGAGGATCGCTGTGAGCTTGAGGCCAGCCTGAGACTACATAGTGAATTCCAGGTCAGCCTGGGCTAGATGAGACCCTACCTCAAAACCAACCCCCCCCAAAAAAAAACCTTTACAGGCCTCGAATCTGCACATAAAAAAGGTACACAAGTAAGTGCTAACCTGTGTCACCAGCCACCACTAGGACCACGAGGTGTGGCACACCCAATCCTCTAGGTGCACTTATGTCCCTCGGTCACTGCCTACCACTGCCACCCAAGGGTGCCTGCCATTAGACTTTAAGGGCCATGAATTGCATCATCTGCTCATCTGGGGCATACTGGCGCCTGCATCCACCTCTCCCCTGGTGTGTGGCTTTGTGTCCTTATACACCCCGAACCAAAGCATTTCCGTTGCTGACTCTGAGGGCTGAGCTGCTCCTCCCTGTATGGGGGTGACAACGCATCCCCCAACATCTCTGCAGCTGGGCTCTGGTGGATAGAGGTCAGCTGTATCTACTAGAGGCCTGGGAGTCACTGTGGCCTTGTGCAACCTAAGTAAGAGGAGCCACACCTGGGAACAGAGGGGTCTATGTAGGAATTCGTCCACTGCCTCCCCCGGGGGACCCTCCCATTCCGCTCAAGCTGTCTCTAGGAGATAACACACCCCGGCAGTTTTTTTTTGGGGGGGGGTTGTTTTGTTTGTGTTTTAGTATGTTTATTTATTAATTTGAGAGAGAGAAAGAGGCCAATAAAGAGAGAGAATGGGCGTGCCAGGGCCTCTAGCCACTGCAAAGGAACTCCACATGCATGCGCCACCTTGTGCATCTGGCTTATGTGGGTCCTGGGGAATCGAACCCGGGTCCTTAGGCTTCGTCTTTCCAGCCCTTGTTTTGTTGTTATTGTTGTTTTGAGGCAGGGTCTCGCTATAGCACAGGCTGACCTGGAACTCAGTCTGTAGTTCCAGGTTGGCCTCAAACTCCCAGCAATCCTCCTATCTCAGCCACCTAAGTGCTGGGATTAAAGATGTGTGTCAACACACCCAGCTACCCTGACATTTTTGAGCTAACTATTCCTCTTTCAAGACTCCTTCCCTCTTCATGTCCAGAATCTCATTTTCCTAGGACTGTAGGGTTTTGTGGAATGTGAAAGAATTTTCTGTGTGACGACCAAGAAGTCCTGAGTGATCTGGGACAGTTGGTCACTCCATTGCCACCATCCCTGTCAGGCTGCTACCTGAGACCTTGGAAAACCTGCTTTTGCTAGGCTGTGCCCAATTCCTGTTCCCACTGGATGCCTCCCTGTGTCCTCCCTTCCTCCCCCTACCCTACGGAGCTCTTCCTGCCCACACCAAACCCACCTTTCTAATGGGCCCCCCAGTGGTCCAGTGGCCTGTCTAACCCCGTGGCTCAGGCACAGTTAGGCAGATTATAGACACAGACGTGTAGCTCGATTTGAATTCCATGAGTACGTTGGAATGTACATTGTGTACACTACTCAGGACCCCTGATGTAAGCAGGCCCTGTGCTCCCAGTCACCCCCGGGTGCAAGTGGAAGGTGGGAGGCTCTGGCTGTGAGCTCCCAGCCATGAACGTGGGCTAGTATGGGCCAGAGCAGTGTGGGCCGTGGGAAGTTAAGCGGCCTGGTGGGATCCATTTTTCTTTTATTTTTTTCTTAAATATTTGTATTTATTTATTTGCAAGCAGAAAAAGACAGAGAGAGACAGACAAAGAAAGGGCGTGCCAGGGCAGCTAGCCATTGCAAACAAACTCCAGATGCTGAAGTACTTTGTGCATCTGGCTTTATGTGGGTACTGGGGAATCAAACCCGGGTTGTTAGGCTTTCCAGACAAGCACCTTAACCACTGAGCAATCTCTCTAGCCCCTTTTTCTTTCTCTGCTTCTTCCTTCCTTCTTTCCTTCCTTCCTTTCTTCTCTCCTTCCCTCCCTCCCTCTTTCTTTCTCCCTCTCTCTCTCTCTCTCTCTCTTTCTTCCCTTTCTCTCTCTCTTTTTTTGTTTGTTTAAGGTAGGATCTTGCTGTAGCCCAGGCTATCCTGGAATTCACTATGTAGTCTCAGGCTGACCTCAAACTTACAATGGTCCTCCTACCTCTGCCTCCAGTGTGCTGGGATTAAAAGCATGCATCACCACGCCCAGTTTTGTTTTGTGTTTTAAGACATAGATCTGGTAGACAAATGAACAGGAACACTAATTAAGAGGAAATAAGCTTGCTGGGTCCTTAGCCCTGAGCACTTTCTTCTCCCTTGGGGGGCCTTGGACAACAGAATGCTCCGTGACCCCCGGGGAAAAATTAAATTCCCAATCCGTGTTATTCTATTTGAAGAGTCCACTGGCTTCTCAAAGGAAGGACACAGCCAATTACTGTCGCCAGGGCCAGCTGTCCTGCAAGCTGCCCAGACGGCAGCCCCTGCCCAGCGGCTGGCCTTGGCTCACTCCAGCTGCGGGAAGCTGCGCGCTCTGGGTTGCGGGTGTGAGGAGGGGGAGGAGGTGGTTCCTGAGAATTCTTGCTGTCAAACCTGCCCCAGGCTTTCCACGCCGCTCCCTCACCCCTGCTCAGTTCCCATCAAAGACGAAACCCAACCAAGCTCTACTTTCCAACCTCGGATGTGGAATACGACACGTTGTCCCAACATGTAGTAGTTCGTGTGTTTATTTACTTAGTTTGGTTTTTTGAAGTAGGGTCTCGGTCTAGCCCGGGCTGACCTGGAATTCACTATGTAGTCTCAGGCTGGCCTTGAACTCACGGTGATCCTCCTACTTCGGCCTTCTGAGTACTGAGATTAAAGGTGTGTGCCACCGTGCTTGACCTAAAATGTAGTAGTTTATAATAATATTTATTTGCTCACAATTGTGTGATACAGACTATATCAGATAGCTCGTCTCTGCCCTGTGTCGTGTTACTTGGTATCACTACTGGACACAGTAAATAGTGCCCTGCATACTCTTCCCCACGGCTGCTTGGACTTCCCCACAGGCTGGGAGAGAGGGAGAGAGAGAGAATGGGCACACTGGGGCCTCCAGCCACTACAAACTCCAGATGCACGGGCCACCTTGTGCATCTGGATCATGTAGGTTCTGGGGAATTGAGCCTTAAACCAGGGTCCTTAGACTTCACAAGGAAGTGCCTTAAGTGTTTAGCCATCTGTCCAGCCCCAGCTTCTTCTTTTTTGAGGCGGGGTCTCACTCTAGCCCAAGCTGACCTGGAACTCACTCTGTAGCCCAGGCTGGTCTTGAACTCTCTAAACCAGTCACCATGACCAAGGGAAGGGTGGATGCTGACTGGCCAGGCTCAGGGCCCTGGCAGTGGGATCAATTCTTACCCATAACACACTGGGATGGCCAGTGTATTATGGCCAGCGATCCACATCTGTGATCCCAGCACTTGGGAGGTGAGGAAGAAGGATCAGGCATTCAAGGCCAGCCTCAGCTACATATTGAGTTCAATTCCAGCTTTGGCTACATGATATCCTGTCTCAAACAAAATTTAAAACAACAAAAAAATTAAATAAATAAAAGCCTGTTGGTCATATAAGACAGGGGTTGGAAGGGGTCCCAACAGGCTGGGTCCCCTGAGGTCTTTCGAGAGGGGATGAGTGTTATCTCGAGGAGCAAAGTCTGGCATTATAGGTGCCCACTGGGCATGGGGAAAGTTTCTAATATCCTACCCAGCTCAGAGAAGTAGGGTTGAGAGCCACATGTTCCTGGACCTGGCAGCACTGAAACCCTAACGAGCCTCTTCTGCAAAGATGAAAGGAGTACCTAGGCCTGCCCAGCCTGGCTAGACTCCAGAGAGTGCCTTTCATGTTGTGGAGAGCCTTGAAGCCTGCGCTCACCCAGCGCCGCCTCTTTAATCTGGGAGTTGTTCACGGGGGCCAGGAGCAACTAGGCCAATTCCGTCTATGCAGGCCTTGCTTCACAGAACCTGGCCGGCTCTGGTTACCCTCTGTGATCTCGGCCCTCCCTGGATGGACCCCCTCCCAAGGAAGTCATGTCACTGTCTCTTATCCACGCTGTGTACTTCTTTAAATTTATTTTTACTCATTTATTAGAGACAGAGAGAGAGAGTGTGTGAGAGAGAGAAAGAATGGGTGTGCCAGGGCCTCTAACCACTGCAAACAACCTCCAGACACATATACCACCACATGCATTTGGCTTACATGGGACCTGGAGAATAGAACCTGGGTCCTTAGGCTTCGCAGGCAATTATCTTAACCGCTAAGCCACCTCTCCAGCCCTCTACCCTGTGTGCTTTTAACACAACACATTTCCCCCACCATGCCTTGGGATAGAAAGACTGTCCATGAATGAGACTGCATCTAGTCCCTCCTTAATCCTCCTGCAACATGCTATAGAAGTCACCTGCCCAGCTGCCTCCTCAATGTTGTTCAGACTAAAGTCAGGCCCAGAGACGAGCCAGTCATCCTACAGCCCGGTGTGGTGGCCCACACTTTTTTAAATTTTTTTATTTATTTATTTGAGAGCGACAGACACAGAGAGAAAGACAGATAGAGGGAGAGAGAGAGAATGGGCACGCCAGGGCTTCCAGCCTCTGCAAACGAACTCCAGATGCGTGCGCCCCCTTGTGCATCTGGCTAATGTGGGACCTGGGGAACCGAGCTTTGAACCAGGGTCCTTAGGCTTCACAGGCAAGCGCTTAACTGCTAAGCCATCTCTCCAGCCCGGCCCACACTTTTAATCCCAGCACTTGGAAGGCTAAGGTAGGAGGATCACCATGAGCTCAGGGCCAGCCTGGGATATAGAGTGAGTTCCAGGTCAATCTAGATTAGATAGACCCTGCCTCAAAAAAATAAAATAAATAAAAGAGGGGGCTGGAGAGATGGCTCAGCAATTAAGGTGCTTGCCTACAAAGCCTAAGGATTCAGTTCTATTCCCCAGTACCCATGTAAAGCTGTATCTGGAGTTCGTTTGCTATGGCTGGAAGCCCTGGCATGCCCATTCTCTCTCTGCGTCTCTTTTCTCTCTATCTCTGTTTGCAAATAAATAAATAATTTTGTTGTTGTTGTTGTTTCTTTGTTTATGTTTTTGTTTTTTAAGGTAGGGTTTCACTCTAGTCCAGGCTGACTTGGAATTCACTATGTAGTCTCAGTGTGGCCTTGAACTCATGGTTATTCTCCTACCTCTGCCTCCCGAGTGCTGGGATTAAAGGCGTGTGCCTAACAAATACATTTTTTTAAAAAAGAACAGTCTCTTTGGATCTCATTATCACTCAAACAGCATGAGATTGATGTCATGGGGAGACATATGCTCATTTTGCTCCTTATATTTTGGTCAATTAAGACGCGTCCCCTTGTAGGAATGGGAGTGGAGCTGTTTGTTTTGATGCAGTCTCGTTCTAGCCCAGGCTGATGTGTTTCCCAGGCTGGCTTTGAGCTCATGACAAATCTTTCACCTCACTGTGCCTCTCGAGTGCTACGATGAATGGTAATGGGCTTTATAACTCAACCCATCACGCAATAACCTGCAGATAATTTCGTCCCACTTAAACTCCTAACTGTGACAAGTGAAAGAAGGAAATACCATTTATCGCTTCCTTTTGGTAAGAGTTCAACTGCGTAGATGGCTATTGGCATTTTTTTATCCTTTTAACCAAGAAGTGGTTTCAAAATTACTTTTTTTTTTTCTTTTTTTCGAGGTAGGGTCTCACTCTAGCCCAGGCTGACCTGGAATTCACTGTGGAGTCTCAGGGTGGCCTCGAACTCATGGCAATCCTCCTACCTCTGCCTCCCAAGTGCTGGGATTAAAGGTGTGGGCCACCACATCTGGCTACAAGCAAAATTTAGTATCTTCACAACACCCAGAAAGAAGTCCTTCAAAACAGAGTGGGGTGGGGCTGGGATGTGGCTCAGTTGGCACAGTGCCTGTCTAGCATGCAGGAAGCCCTGGGTTTGATCCCCAGAGCCACATGGGTGTGGTGGTGCATGCTTGCTATCCCAGCATGAGGGAAATGGAGGCAGGAGGATGAGGAGTTCAGGTCATCCTTGACTACATAGTTCCCGGCCATCCTGGGATCCATGAGACTCTGTCTCCAAAGGCCAAAATAATTAGAAGGACTTGCTTACTTATTGATTGATTGATTGATTTGGGTGGATGTGTAGTATGTATGGCTTCTGCACGTGGTGTATGAATGTGTGTTTGCAGATATGTGCACCCCGTACACGCGTGTGCCGAGGCCACGGGAGGTGTCATGTGTCCCCTCTATTGCTCTTCCTCTCGTTTTCCTCAAGACAGAGTCCCTCACTGAACCAGGAGCTCCCCATTTTCCTCTTAGATTGGCTGACTGGGGAGCCCCAGTGAGACTCTCCTGTCTGCTCCCCACCCCAGCACTGGGACGAAGCCTGTCCTTCCCAAGGGCACTGGGGCATGGCGCTTCCTGCCAGCCTCTAAGTCCCACCGCCCGCTGGGTCCAGAGCAAGGGGCCCCGGGTCTGTTCAAAAATATCTGCACTTACAACGGCATAGAATTTATGGTCCAATAAGATCATTTTTGTTGTGTTTTGTGAATGAACCCAAAGCACTGTGCAGGCTAGGTAAGCGCTCCTTCACGAGCTACACCCCCAATGTCTTGCCATTTTCTTTTTTCTTTTTTTAATTAATTAATTTATTTATTTGAGAGCGTCAGACACAGAGAGAAAGACAGATAGAGGGAGAGAGAGAGAATGGGCACGCCAGGGCTTCCAGCCTCTGCAAACGAACTCCAGACGCGTGCGCCCCCTTGTGCATCTGGCTAATGTGGGTCCTGGGGAATCGAGCCTCGAACGGGGGTCCTTAGGCTTCACAGGCAAGCGCTTAACCACTAAGCCATCTCTCCAGCCCAATAAAAAATATTTTTTAAAAATTGACAAGTTTTCTGTCTGTTGCTCTCAAATAAATAAAAATAAAACAAAAAATTTTAAAAAACTTTTAAAAATATTTTTTATTTATTTGACAGAGAGAGGTACAAAGAGGTAGAGAGAGAGGGAGAATGGGTGCACCAGGGCCTCCAGCTACTGCAAATGAACTCCAGATGCATGCACCTTCTGTGCATCTGGCTAACGTGGGTCCTGGGGTATCAAACCAGGGTCTTTTGGTTTTGCAGGCAAACACTTTAACCGCTAAGCCATTTTCTCCAACCCCATTACTGTTCATTTTGTGAGTGTTTGTGCTGCGCATTCATACAGCATGGACGCTGGTGGAGACTGGAAGACAACTTCGGCTGTCAGCCCTCACCTTCCACCTGACCTGAGGCTGGGCCTCTGTTCACCGCTGTGTTCGCCAGGCTGGCTGGTCCCCAAGGTTCCGATTCTCCGTCTCCAGGCTCCACCTCCCTTCTTTCCCTGGGCGTGTTGAGATTACAGATCAGCACTGTAACACCTGGCTTTTGTTTGTTTGTTTGGTTTTGGGTTTTTTTATTTTTATTTATTTATTTGAAAGCGACAGACAGAGAAAGAGGTAGAGAGAGAGAGAGAGAGAGAGAATGGGCGCGCCAGGGCTTCCAGCCACTGCAGACAAATTCCAGATGCGTGTGCCCCCTTGTGCATCTGGCTAACGTGGGTCCTGGGGAATCGAGCCTCGAACCGGGGTCCTTAGGCTTCACAGGCAAGCGCTTAACCGCTAAGCCATCCCTCCAGCCCTGTTTGTTTTTTTGAGGTAGGGCCTCATAGCACAGGCTGACCTGGAATTCACTATGTAGTCTCAGGGTGGCCTCGAACTCATAGCAATTCTCCTACCTCTGCCTCCAAGAACTGGGATTAAAGACATGCAGACATGCACCACCACGCCCAGCTTCAATGTTTTTTTTTTTTTCAAAATTTTTATTAACAACTTCCATGATTGTAAAAAATACTCCATGGTAATACCCTCCCTCGCAATGTTATTTTAAAATACAACAAAACAGCTCTGTGTGATGGCCCAGGTCTCTCAAATTCACAGCAATCCTCCTACCTCAGCCACCTGATGCTGGGACTCAGGCTACAGACATGCACCACACTCAGCTTTTTTTTTTTTCTTAATGTGGGTTCTGGGGATCAAATCTCAAGTATTCAGGCTTGCGTGACAAGCACTTCCTCCACTGAGCCATCTTCCTAGTCCTTCTTTTTAAAAGTTTTTTTTTTTTTTTTTAGAGCTGGGCATGATGGTGCATGCCTTTAATCCTAGCACTCTGGAGGCAAAGGTAGGAGGATCACCATGAGTTTGAGGCCACCCTGAGACTATATAGTGAATTCCAGGTCAGCCTGGGCTACAGTGAGACCCTCGCTCCAAAAACAGCAACAACAGGGACTGGAGAGATGGCTTAGCAGCTAAGGCGTTTGCCTACAAAGCCAAAGGACCTCGGTTTGATTCCCCAGGACCCATGTAAGCCAGATGCACGAGGTGGTGTGCATGTGTGTGGAATTCATCCTTAGTGGCTGGAGGCCCTGGCATGCCCATTCTCTCTTTCTGTTTCTCTCTGCCTCTTTCCCTCTCTCAGCACCCGGGTCCTTTGGCTTTGCAGGCAAATGCCTTAATCTCTTTTTTTTTTTAATTTTTTTTAAATTTTTTATTAACATTTTTCATGATTATAAAATATATCCCATGGTAATTCCCTCCCTCCCCACCCCCACACTTTCCCATTTGAAATTCCATTCTCCATATTACCTCCCCATTACAATCATTATAATTACATATATACAATATCAACCTATTAAGTATCCTCCTCCCTTCCTTTCTCTTCCCTTTATGTCTCCTTTTTAACTTACTGGCCTCTGCTACTAAGTATTTTCATTCTCACGCAGAAGCCCAATCATCTGTAGCTAGGATCCACATATGAGGGAGAACATGTGGCGCTTGGCTTTCTGGACCTGGGTTACCTCACTTAGTATAATACTTTCCAGGCTTAATCTCTTAAATCATCCCTCCAGCACGATTTTTTTTTTTTTTACGAGACAGGGCTAGCTCAGGTTGGCCCTTTACTTGCTATGTAGCTGAGGTTGACCGTGAACTTCTGTTCCTCCTGCCTCCACCTCACAGGTGCTGAAATTGTACATAAATGCCTTCACCCCTGATTTGTGGAAGGCTGGGAACTGAACTCACAGTTTCATAAATGCTGAGTGTGACAGTACCCACGGAGCCACATGCCCAGTCCTGGATTTTCTTTTTGTGGGCATGTGTGTCTGGTATGTGTGGGGTGGTGGGCTTCTGTATGTCCGTATGCCTGTGATGTACATGAGCACGTGTGTGTGGAGGCCAGAGGTAGGATTCAAATGTCTTATGGGATGCTCTTCACTATACTTTTTAAAAAAATTTTTTGTTCATTTTTTATTTATTTATTTGAAAGTGACAGAGAGAGAGGGAGAGGAAGAGACAGATAGAGGGGGAATGGGCGCGCCAGGGCCCCCAGCCACTGCAAATGAACTCCAGACACATGTGCCCCCTTGTGCATCTGGCTAACGTGGGTCCTAGGGAAACGAGCCTCAAACTAGGGTCCTTAGGCTTCACAGGCAAGCGCTTAACAGCTAAGCCATCTCTCCAGCCCTTTTTTTGGGTTTTTGAGGTAGAGTCTCACTCTAGTCCCAGACTGACCTAGAATTCAGCCTGTATTCTTAGGCTGCCCTCAAACTCACAGTGATCCTCTTACCTCTGCATCCTAGGTGCTGGGATTGAAGGTGTGCACCACCATGCCTAGCCACTGTACTTTTTGAGACAGAGTTTCTCATGGAACCTGGAGTTCGTGACTGATCAAGTTAGTAGGTAGCTGGCAAGTCCCAGGGACGCACCTGTCTCCACCTCCCCAGTGCTGGGATGACAGGGAAGTGCCACCACGCCTTTACACGGGGCCTGAGGATCTGAACTCAGGTCCTCACTCTTGTCAACCCATGATGTATGATCACACAGATCTCAGTCACACTCCAGCTTGATTGTGCAGAGAAAATTTCTCTCTCTCTCTCTCTCTCTCTCTCTCTTTTTTTTTTTTGGTTTTCTGAGGTAGGGTCTCATGCTAGTTCAGGCTGACCTGGAATTCACTATTTAGTCTCAGGGTGATCTCAAACTCTCCACCATCTTCCTACCTCAGCCTCCTAAATGCTGGGATTAAAAGTGTACACTGGGGGGGGGGGGGATTACCATGGGATATTTTTTTATAATCATGGAAAATGTTAATAAAAATAAAAAAATAAATAAGTAAGTAAAGCCAGGCGTGGTGGTGCACTCCTTTAATCCCAGTGCTTGAGAGGCAGTGGCAGGAGGATCACTGTGAGTTTGAGGCAGCCTGAGACTATGCAGTGAATTCCAGGTCAGCCTGGACTCGAGTGAAACCCTACCTAGTAAACCAAAAAATAAAAAAGTAAATAAATTAATATAATTCCACCAGTTTTTAAAAAACTTTTTAAATGCAGCTCTGGAATGTTAAAGTTTAGTATATGGCTGGTCTTCTACTTCCCCTGGACAGTGCTACCCTAACCTGAACACCACATTTTATAGAAAGTTCTGGCCACAGTGGAATTGTTTAACCAATGTCAATGGGAAACAGGTCCAGAATGTGAGGGAATTTACCAGTCTAGAAATGATTTACTCTGACCTCTAACCCCCACTTCCAGCATGGGGCTATCATCCACAATGAGCTTTTGATCAGAGAAACCTACAAGGTTTCCTAAAAGAATGACAGACTTCTGTCAGAGCACTTGATGACCCACCAAAGGCCAGTGGTAAGACCCTATTGCTGAAGACTCCATATGCAGCTGACATGTAAAATGGAATGGCATGGCTGGAAGCCAGGAGAGAGTCAGTCCCCAGACAGTCAGCGTGTCTAGTGCCAGAAGGTGCTACATGGGCGACTGGGAGAAATGACCAATATCTGTCCCAACAACTCATGGTCTAACCTACTTAGCAACAAATAACCTGGTGTGATGCCCACACAAGTGCAATAGTGGCACACAGCCATGGTGGGGAACCAACTGCTCTTGATTTAGCTAACTGATCCCATCAATGGTACGGGACCCATAGCTGGAGCTGGGAAACAAGTCAGAACCATATCCAAACACAAGCCCACTCTCCAATATCAAGCTACCATCAATCACGGGGTACAAGAGGGCCTACACCTATTAAACTCTCTATCAAAAAAGTAAGTGTTATCTCAATTTTCCGGGTGCTAACTTACTCTCCATTGGAGAATCTGCTTCTCTTTTTCAGATAGATGCAGATCCTAAGGAGAGAGCCACCCCATCATACCTCAAAAGGGGCCCAACTGAAACTAAGGAAAACTGGCAAAACAAGCAAGGGTGCTGTTTTCCTGATGAACAGGATACCAGCACAAAGGGGAAGGAGACCAACACAGAGAAAAATCAACTCCTACCAAATCAGAGAGCCAGAGCCTCAGAGGCCCCCAACATCTCAGCACTGAAGCAGACCAAAAATGAACCCAACATGGCTCAGGGAAATTTTGCGGAAGAGGGGGCGGAAAGAATGTCAGAGTCACATGTTGGTTCCTGATATGCAGAGACATTTATCGTACCAATAACTATGGGCTAACTCCAGAATGCACGACCCATTTACATCAACAAGGAGGGACCATTGGGAGGGGGTAGATCATGCATGAGCTTAAACAATGGTACCAAACTGCCTGTATTTGCTGAAAAGAAAACTAATAAATTAAATTAAAAAATAAAAATTTAAAAAAAAAACTTTTTAAAAAAATTTTTATTTATTTATTTATTTATTTGAGAGTGACAGACACAGAGAGAAAGACAGATAGAGGGAGAGAGAGAGAATGGGCGCGCCAGGGCCTCTAGCCTCTGCAAACGAACTCCAGACGCGTGCGCCCCCTTGTGCATCTGGCTAACGTGGGACCTGGTGAACCGAGCCTCGAACCAGGGTCCTTAGGCTTCACAGGCAAGCGCTTAACCACTAAGCCATCTCTCCAGCCCAAAAAAAAAACTTTTTAAAAAGTGTACACCACCATGCCTGACCCAGGCCTTTTTTTTTTTTTAAATATTTTTATTTATTTATTTATTTGAGAGACACAGAGACAGGCAGGAGACAGGACAGTGTGAGCGCGCCAGGGCCTCCTGCCACTGCAAACGGAGTCTAGATACATGTGCCGCTTTGTGCATCTGGCCTTTTGTGGGTACTGGGGAAACAAAGCCAAGCCTTCAAGCTTTGCAAGCAAGTGTCTTTAACCACTGAGCCAGAAAATGTGTTTCTTTATCTCGCTGATGAAGTGCTGTCCTGCTTCCAGACTACTCCAAAAGGATGTTCATGTTTTGCACCTCTGTACGGACAACTGGGTCTCCTGAAGCAAACCCAGCAGCTGGGATGTGGTGGCGCAGGCCTGTAGTCCCAGCAGCGCCTGGGCAGGAAGGGAGGCATGCTGAGGTAGAGGGATCTCAAGTTCAAGGTCCGCCTGGGCTAAGCATGAGTTTAAGGTCCAGACTGGGCAACCAAGTGAGATACTTTGTCAAAATAAAATGTTAAAATAAAAGGGAAAGAAGAGGGGGTGGAAAGAATGTAAGAGCCGAAGGAAGAGTAGGACTCCTTAAAACATTCCCTCCAGACACAAAATGGCCTGGATATCCATCACCTCACAGTGTCTGACACTACCTATACATGACTATCATAAGAGGAGGAAAAGATCATGACATCAAAATAAGAGACTGATTGAGATGGGGCGGGGATATGATGGAGAATGGAATTTCAAAGGGGAAAGAGGGGGAGGGAAGGTATTACCATGGGATATTTTTTATAATCATGGACGATGTTAATAAAAATTGAGAAACAAGAAAAAATAAAAGGGAGGACTGACAGACGGCTTAGCAGTTAAGGTGTTTGGTTGCAAAGTCAAAGGACCTTGGTTCGATTCCCCAGGACCCACGTAAACCAGATGCAGAAGGTGGCACATGTGTCTGTAGTTCGTTTGCAATGGTTGGAGGCCCTGGTGCATGCATTCTCTCTCTAGTTAAAAAAAAACAAAAACAAAAAAAAAAAGAGCCAGGCATGGTGGTGCACACCTTTAATCTCAGTCCTCGGGAGGCAGAGGTAGGAGGATCGCCCCCGTGAGTTCAAGGCCATCCTGAGACTACATAGTGAATTCCAGGTCAACCTGGGCAAGAGTGAAACATCAAAGAAGAAAAAAAAAAAAAAAAACAGGCATGGAAGGGGCTAGGGATGTAGCTTCACATGCACAAGGCCCTGGGTTCAATCTCCAGTACTGCAAATGAAGAGAAGGACAAGGAGTGAAAAGGAAGACAAGAGAAGAGGAGAGGAGAAAGGAAGGAAGGGGAGGGGAGAAGAGAGGAGAGGAGAGAAGAAAAGGCTGGAAGATAGTATAATAGATAGCTTGAACTCAGGGGGTTCAGAGGCGGGAAGATCAAAAGTAAAAGGTCATGCTTGGCTATATAGCAAGTTCCAGGCCAGCCTGAGCCATCTTGTCTCAAAAGAAGAAAAATGTGAGGGAATAATTATCTTCAAAGTACTGGAGTATTGATTCTTTATAACTTCCCTCAAAAAAGTAATTTGCGGGCTGGAGAGATGGCTTAGCGGTTAAGCGCTTGCCTGTGAAGCCTAAGGACCCCGGTTTGAGCCTCGGTTCCCCAGGTCCCACGTTAGCCAGATGCACAAGGGGGCACACGTGTCTGGAGTTCGTTTGCAGTGGCTGGAAGCCCTGGCGTGCCCATTCTCTCCCTCTCCCTCTATCTGTCTTTCTCTGTGTCTGTCGCTCTCAAATAAATAAATAAAAAATGAACACAAAATTTTTTTTTTTTAAAGTAATTTGAGGGTTGGAGAGATGGCTTAGCTGTTAAGGCACGTGCCTGAAAAGCCAACAGACCCAGGTTCAATTTCCCAGGACCCACATAAGCCAGATGCACAAGGTGGCATATGCAACTGGAGTTCATTTGCAAGGTTCCCATTTTTTCTCTGTACCACTTTTTCTTTCTTTCAAATGCATAAGTAAAAATTTTAAAAAAATTTAAGTAATCTGAAAAAAAGCTTTTTACAAATTTCCTCCAAGTCCAAATTCTCTTGTTTCCGGTGGAACTGGAGACACTGAGGAGGCTGGGACAGAAACTGGCATGGAGGGGCTGGAGAGATGGCTTAGCGGTTAAGCACTTGCCTGTGAAGCCTAAGGACCCTGGTTTAAGGCTCGATTCCCTGGGACCCACGTTAACCAGATGCACAAGGGGGCGCACGCATGTGGAGTTCGTTTGCAGTGGCTGGAGGCCCTGGCGGGCCCATTCTCTCTATCCCTCCCTCTTTCTCTCTGTCTGTTGCTCTACAATTAAAAAAAAAAAAAATTAAAAAAGAAAAGCAAAGAAACTGGCATGGATAATGCCAGAGCCCCATCTACAGTGGCCTCGGCAGGGTGGCTGGCCCCTTAATATGGAAAATGCTTTTGATGAATACATAAATTCCTGCCTGTCAGAAGAATCACAAGGGCATCGTGACCCTTCTGGTAGAATTTTCCCAACTCTTTTGAGTCACATTTATTTCTAGGTCAGTATGATGGAAGGGTACTTAAAACGAACATTGTAGTTTAGATTTTCCGATCCCTACCGATACCTCCGGCTTTGCTTTGTGTCATAGATAGCTCTAGCTTCCCACCAACCCAAGTGCGGTGCTGGTCTCTGTTTTCCTGAGCTTGGCGAGTTGTCACTTTCACACTGATCCCTCTCTTTAAGTGATTTTGGGGGACCTGTTGTGTTGAGAGGCCCAGATGGGCCCAGGTGTGGCCAACCCCAAGGTTCCCACATCTTTTTTCCTTCACAGTTGGCATTGATGGACCTGAGCCTCACAGCCCCTGACGCCCCTGCTGCCACTTGCCTGGATCAGTCACCTCCAGTGCCCCAGCAGGGCACAACAGCACTCCTGCCATGGTGGCGTGGGAGGTGTGCGTGTGAGAGTGTGGGAATGAGCTAGAAGGTCATGTGCGTTTGTATGCATGCGTGTGAGTGTAAGGGTTTTTTTTAAAAATATTTTTATTTATTTATTTATTTGACAGAGAAAGAGGGGGAGAGAGGGAGAGAGAGAATGGGCACGCCAGGGCCTCCAGCCACTACAAATGAACTCCAGACGCATGTGCTCCCTTGTGCATCTAGCTAACATGGGTCCTGGGGAATCGAACCTGGGTCCTTTGGCTTTGCAGGCAAACACCTTAACCACTAAGCCGTCCTTCCAGCCTGAGTATGAGTTTTTTCTTTTTACCTTTTTTATCTGTTTGTTTGTTTTTGTTTTTGAGGTAGGGTCTCACTCTAGCCCAGGCTGACCCGGAATTCACTATGTTGTCTCAGGCTGGCCTTGAACTCATGACGACCCTCCTACCTCTGCAATGTGCTGGGATTAAAGGCGTGCGCCACCACGCCAGGCTTGCTTTTAAAAATATATTTATTTACAAGTAGAGAGGAAGAGAGAGAATGGGTGCCTCTGCAAACAAACTCCAGATGTGTGCACCACTTTATGCATCTGGCTTGATGCGGGTACTGGGGAATCAAACTCGGGTCATTAGGCTTTGCAGGCAAGCTCCTTGACCGGAGTCATCTCTCCAGCCTGTGAGTATGAGTCGTCTGTGTTCAGGACAGCAGGCTATGTGCACAGGGGCGTGTCTGCTAGTGCTCACAGATGCATAGAACACATGTATGTGAGCACAACAGTGCGGGCGTGCAGTCACAGTTGCAAGTGTGTGGGACAGTGCGCTCGGTGTGAGAACGTGTGGTGGTGTGTGCATCTGTGAGTGCGTGTGTGTGAGTGTGGATGGCTATAGTGCCCTGATGTCTGGGGGTGACCAGCCCCCTCCCCGGCCTCCTGGTATGGCACTGGGATCTCTGCCGAGGAGGTGGAGGGCCCTGAGGGAGGGGTAGTGGGCAGGCAGGGACCTGGCCTTGCTGTGCTGTGACTTGGCTCAGGAAATGGCTCTCCTCTGCTTCTCTCGGGTGGCACTTGTCCTGAACGTCCCCAGCCGGGGCTTGCCCTTGGCACTCCTGCCACCTTGAGCACTGCCCCGGTCCCCCGGAAACCTCATTCCCAGTCCCGGCTGGGTTTGGACTCCATCTCTGGCCCGAGCTTCTCCTCTAGCTCAGCCACATCGGAAACACAGTGACCCTGGAAATCGCTTCTGCTGCCAAATCCGATTTGACTCATTAGGTTATTTCTGCCCTTTAAAAAAGCGTCACCATTGCCTGACTGGTTTCCTGATTGAATGATCTGTCACAAATGAACTTTTCTTTCTTTTTTTTTAAAAAAAAAATATTTCATTTTTACTTATTTATTTATTTATTTGACAGAGAAAGAGGAAGACAGAGAATGAAGACGGATGCACCAGGGCCTCCGATGACTGCAAACGAACTCCAGACGCTTGTGCCCCCTCGTGCATCTGGCTTACATGGATCCTGGGGAATCGAACCTGGGTCCTTTGGCTTTGCAGGCGAGCGTCTTAACCGCTAAGCCATCCCTCCACCCCACAAATGAACTTTTATTAAAACAAAGAAAAAGCCCCCAGCCTCCCTGAGACCATGAGACCATGGCCAGAGCTTCGGGCTCAGTAGAGTTCACTGCCAACCCTCACCCAAGCTCACAGGCCCGCCTGTGCCCCTTGGTGCAGACCTGTCCCTCAGACTATGCTTCTAGCAAGAGCACACACATCTGTCCAGCTCAGGCCCTTGCTGAAGCGCCCCCTAGCCTCTGGGCACTTCCTGCTCCTCCTTCAGGAAGGCTGTCATCACCCCTGCTAAACCATCTCTCCAGCCCAACTCTGTGATGTCAGGAGTCGCAGCTTGTTCTCATGGCTGACAGCCCAAGGTTGTCACAGGACAGGGGCTAGCCAGGTGGGACCTGGTGCCCCTTGGAGAACTGCCATCCTGTGTCTAGCTCAGGTGTTCCTGGTTGTCTGGGCTCTCAGGTGACCTCCGGGGTCCTGTGGCTGAGAAGCCTCATGCCCATCCCCCCAGCAGGGTCTTCTTGGGGATTCTGTGTCAGGGCTCTTTCACATCTGGAAATGCTGTTGGTTGTGCTAACTGGGGGTGGTTCCCACTGGAGCTGGATGGAAACCCTCCAGTGTGGGGGCCAGCCCCCCATCACCCAAACTCAGCCCCGACTGTCAGTGGAGCCGCCGCTGACAGCAGAGGCCTGCCGGGCTCCAGGGTATGGGCCAGCTCTGGGCTCTAGTGAGATGACTGACAGATGCGCCTTGCTGCGTGTCGCAAAGTGCACAGTCCACCTCTGCATTCATTTTAATTTTTATTACTTTTGGTTTTTCGAGGTAGAGTCTCACTCTAGCCCAGCTTGACCTGGAATTCACTCTGTAGTCTCAGGGTGGCCTTGAACTCACGGCAATCCTCCTAAATTTGCCTCCCAAGTGCTGGGATTAAAGGCGTGCGCCACCACACAAGGCCCCAATTTTTTTTTTTAAGTTTTTATTTGTTTATTCACAATGAGAGAGAAGAGAGAGACATCACTTTGTGCATCTGCCTTTACATGGGTACCAGGGGATTGAATTCGTGCCCACATGTGTGTGCGGGTACTGGTGCCCGTGTGCATGTGAAGGTCAGAGGTTGAGAACAGATCTCCTCCTCCAGTGCTGTCTACCTTGTCTAGTGAGCCAGGGCTTCTCACTGAGCTTGAACTCACCGACTTGGCCAAACTAGCTAACCAGCAAGCCCTGGGGGTCTTCTTGGCTCTGCCTCCCCGGCATTGGGATTACAGGGATACGCTGCCATGCCCAGCATCTTACGTGGGTTCTAGGGATCAAGCTCAGGCCTTGTGCATTTTATCCACTTAACCATCTCCTTAGCCCCGCAGCCACAGAACAAAATGTGGCCACAGTTCTTCATCTCGAGGCTTTCCAAGGTTACACAGGGGTCCTCTTTTCAACCTTGCCAACTCCACCTCACAATTCTGCCCACTCTGTTTCCTCCCAGTGAGGCCCCTCCGGCTGCTGGTCTTTGACCTGGAAGCCCCAAGGCCTCTGTCCCCGCCAGAGGATTAGCTCAGCTCGTGTAGCAAAATACTAGGAACCAAATGGCAGAAGCAATTAGCAGTGTATTTCTCCCACTGGTGGAAGCCAAGGTGCTGACGGTCGGGTGTTCCCCCAAGAAGTCTTCTGTCTGCATGCAGATGGTGCGCTTCTCCTTGTGTGCTGGCTTGCTGAGTCTCCTCTGTTGGAATTTGGCGGCAGGGAGACAGGCGAGAGAGAAAGGAGGAGGAGGAGGAAGGACAGCTCCTCTGGTGTCACTTCTCATAGAACACCAAGATCAGGGCCCTACCCTCCTGGCTTCATCTAGCCCTGATTGTACCTAAAGGCCCACCTCTAATGTCATTGCACCGGGGGCAGGACTTCCACACGAGAGTCTGGGAGACACATAGTATGTCCCTAACACTCGCCTGTAGCACCTCCTTGGTGACGCTCTGTCAGTCACTTCTACCCCAGGTGGCACCCAGTAGGGCTGTGCCCCACCTACCACGAGTCCAGTGGCTCTGTAGAGCCCCAGATGGGCTCTCTGCAGGTGCAGGACCCCCGCTGTCACCCAGGGTCACACCTGGGCCAGCCGGGGTGCAGGTCAGAGCTTTGCAACCTCATCAGGAGCCAGGCAGGCCCAGCCACAGCCTGGTTCCTCCAGGAAGAGAGGTGAGGGGGACACAGGCCAGCGACGCCCCCACACCATGCCTCTTTCATCTACAGAGAACAATAGTCTTCGGGGCTCGCTTTTCATCAAGGGGGAAAAAAGCGTTTTCCGAGCAGCGAGCGATGGTCTAATTTGTGCTGAAATTATCAGTAATTTGCACCATTGAGACTCGCGGGCGGGCGACTGGTTTTCTCAACACAGGATGAAAACCACCTCCTCGGTGCAGCTGATGGGCCAGAGTCCTTTTTGTTTCTGTTTCTTCCCATGCATCTGTAGCTGGGGCCAAGCGCCTTTCTCTAGCCATGGGCCCAAGGTTCTCTTGCATGTGAGAAGTCATCAGCCAGCTGTCACAGCTCCTGCCCAAGTGAGGGCGCAACCCTGACAGAGGCCAGGAAGGGACCCCACTGCCTGGGGTGAAGTCTCTGTTCATTTCATTTGCATTTTTATTTCTTTATTTGCCTCTCCATGGATAACTTTAATATCTGAAAATGTTAAAGGCCAGTAGAAATTTATATTTAAATTTGTTTGACGTCACCTAACAAGATTTGATTTTTTTTTTTCATTTGAAATGGTTAAAAACACATTTCAAGACAATTTGCCAGAATTAAGATGTAGGAGCTGGGAACATTCTAGAAAATTAACCCTCCTGAGACAACCAGCTCATGTGAGCAGCACAGCCCATGTGTGTCATTTATAGAAGGGTCTTAAGGTACAGAGGGGTCTCGGGCCACCAGGGGCCATCTGGCACCCACCTCGCCCAGGATCTAGCCAAGGTTATAGTCTTCAGTTACTAGTAAGGCTTGGGTGTGAGCAGAGCTGGAAACAACAGCCGCAAGCTTCAATTCCAAGGCCAGCAAGTGTTTCCTGCCAAGGGCCACAGTGTGAATATTTTAGGCAAACAGGGCCATGTGCAAATAAAAACTTTAAATTGGGTGTGGTGGCACACACCTTTAATCCCAGCAGTTGGGAGGCAGAAGTAGGTGGATCACTGTGAGTTCGAGGCCACCTTGAGACTACACAGTGAATTCCAGGTCAGCCTGAGCTAGAGTGAGACCCTACCTCGGAAAAAAAAAAAAAAAAAAAAAAAAATTAAACAAACAAAAAAAACAACTTTATTTAAAGGGCTAGGGAGATGGCTTGCTTCACCATTAACGATGCTTGTTGCAAGCCTGCTGGCCCAAGTTCAATTCCCTTGCACCTACTTAAAGCCCTAAGCAAAGTGGTGCCTGGGACTCCACCATGCCTGTGGCACTGGGAGGCGGAGCCAGGAGAATCTGGAAGCTCACTGGCCAGCTAGACTGGAGCGACATGAAGCAGCGGAAAACAAAACAAGGGAGACTCGGTCTCAACCCAAGTGACGGGAGAGGACAAACCCTCCAAGGTGGCCCTCAGGTCTCCATGTTTGCTTTGGTGAGTGTGAGCACACATGCACACTCACACACTTAAGAAAGTCAAGGGGTGGGGCTGGAGAGATGGCTTAGTGGTCAAGACGCTTGTCTGGGAAGACTAAGGATCCAGGTTCGACTCTCCAGGTCCCACATAAGCCAGATGCACAGGGTGGCACACGCACCTGGAGTTCGTTTGCAGTGGCCATAGGAGCTGGAGCGCCCATTCTCTGTTTCTCTCTCTGTCTCAAATAAATAAATAAAAGTAAACCTTTTTTAAAAAAAAAAAGAAGAAGAAAGAAAGGCAAGGGGCTGAGGAGGTGACTCAGTGGGTAAAGTGCTCCTCAAGCATGGGGACCTGAGTTTGATCTCCAGAACACATAAAAATGCCTAATGTGGGTCTAGAGAGATGGCTCAACAGTCAAAGGCACTTGCTTGCAAAGCCTGCCTGCCTGGATTCAATTTCCCAGTACCCATGTAAAACCAATCATTTGTAGCTGCAAGAGGCCCGGGCACACCTGTACATATATATAGTCTTCCCCCACTCTCTTTCTGTCCCTCAAAGAAATAAACATTTGAAGAAATGCCTAGCATGGAGGTGCACACCTGTAATCCCAGCACTGGGGAGGTGGAGGCAGGAGGATTCCTGAGGCTTGCTATCCAGCCAGTCTGGCCTACTCAGCAAGCTCCAGGCTGATGATCGCCCCTGTGGCAGTGTGGAGTGTCCCTCAAAGCCTCAGACTTGATCCCTGGCTGGTGGAGCTTTGTGTACCCCTAACGGTGGGCCCTGGGGCTTTAGAGTCTAGCCCTTGTGGTGGTTCGATTCAGGTATCCCCCAGGTATTTATGTATTCTGAATGCTTGATCCCCAGCTGGTGGCAATTCGGGAATTGGAACCCTGTTAGAGGTGTATTGTTGCGGGCAAACTTATGGGTGTTGCCAGTGTGTGGCACACTCTCCTGTTGTTGTTCACCTGATGTTGGCCAGGAGGAGATGCCCAGCCTCTGCTCATGCCATGGTTTCTACTACCATCGTGGAGTTTCCCGTCAAGTCCATAAGGCAAAATATACCCTGTCCTCCCACAAGCTGTTCGGTCGCGTACTTTGTGCCAGCAGCATGAAGCTAATTGTAACATCCCATTTGCCACCGCTAGCTAGCTCACTCCCACCGCCTCCCGCTGATGTGACAAGATGGGACACCCTGCTCTCTGCTCTTGCCATGTCTTCCTGGTTAGGCTCAAACTTCTCCTCGAAATCATAAGCCAAAATAAACCTTTCCTTCCATAAGCTACTTCTGGCCAGGTGTTTTGTCCCAGTAATAAGAAGGTAATTGCTGCTGGGTGTGGTGGCGCACGCCTTTAATCCCAGCCCTCAGGAGGCAGAGGTAGGAGGATCGCTGTTAGCCTGAGGCCACCCTGAGACTCCATAGTGAATTCTGGGTCAGCTTGGGCTAGAGTGAGACCCGACCTCAAAAAAAGAAAAAAAAAAAAAAGAAGAAGAAGAAGATAGCTGCTGTTGGGCTGGGGAGATGGCTTAGCAGTTAAGGCATTTGCCTGCAAAGCCAAAGGATCCTGGTTCGATTCCCCAGGACCCACGTAAGCCAGAGACACAAGGTGGTGCATGTGTCTGGAGTTCATTTGCAGTGGCTGGAAGCCCTGGTGGGCCCATTCTCTCTTTCTCTGTAATAAATACATTAAAAATAAAATATTTTTAAAAGATTTATTTATTTATCTAGTTATTTATTAGAGACACAGAGAGAGGGAGAGACAGAAAGAGAGAGAGAGAGACAGAGAATGGGCCCACCAGCCAGGGCCTCCAGCCATTGCATACGAATTCCAGCTGCATGTGCCACCATGTGCATTTGGTTTACGTGGGAAGTGGGAAATAGAACCTGGGTCCTTAGGCTTCACAGGCATGTGCCTTAACTGCTAAGCTATCTCTCCAGCCCTAAAATATTTTTATTTATTTATTTATTTTTAATTTTTTTTGTTCATTTTTTATTTATTTATTTGAGAGCGACAGACACAGAGAGAAAGACAGATAGAGGGAGAGAGAGAGAGAATGGGCACGCCAGGGCCTCCAGCCTCTGCAAACGAACTCCAGACGCGTGCGCCCCCTTGTGCATCTGGCTAACGTGGGACCTGGGGAAGTGAGCCTCGAACCGGGGTCCTTAGGCTTCACAGGCAAGCGCTTAACTGCTAAGCCATCTCTCCAGCCCCCTAAAATATTTTTTAAATTAAAAAAAAAAAAGAAGGAATTGCTACAGATACTGTCCAAAAAGGAGGTGGATGGTGTCCCTGAGGATGACACCCAAGGTTATCCTCTGACCTCCACACACACACACACACACACACACACACACACATGCACATCCCCATGTGTGTTCCCATATAAATCTGAATGTGCATACACATGTATGTGCCACACATACACACACATGAAAAAAAAGAAAGTAAAAGGAAAAAGAAAGAAAAGTGGGATGAAAGACAGAAAGAGCGGCAAGCCGTGGGCCAGGGCTGGTATAGCGCATGGTGTGCATGCACCGATTGAGCTAACCTCATGCCAGCTGCGACGTTCCTCCCCGCCCTTCCCCCGGCCAGGATGGCTCGCTCAGCCTGTACCAGGCCCCCTTGGGTCTGGCCTTGGCTTCTCCACCCACCACACCCCCGGCCATCCCTGCTCCTCTTTGCGAGGCTCCTCCCTCTCTCGCTTTCTCCTGTGTTCCCTCTCCCGCCCGCGCACGCCCACACCCCCTCACCCCTGCCTTTCTTCAGTTGTGTCGAGGGTGCGTGTCACACAGGAGCCCTACTTCCGGTGGTGTTTACAGGATTTCATACAAAGACCACCTGACTCTTGTCTTCTGAGCGGCCCTAATCTGTTCCTGGGCAACTCGGGCTGGGTAGGGGGAAGCTAGCACGCGCCGGGGTTGGCCTGTGCTGGCTGGCCACTGAGAGCGCGGATTAGCTGTGACGAAGTCTGGCTGTCTGAGCCCACCGGGCAGCTGGGACCTGTCCACCCTCTGCCACCCACATCCCACCTTCATGCAGCAGCTATGGTTGCTGCTGTTGTGAGTATCTGCCCTTATCCTAAAGTCCCCCAGTCCCAGATTGTCTCGAGGGTCTCCTAGACCCACTTCTGGGACCCCCCTCCCCCAATCCTTCCCTGGGAAGACTTTCACGGCGCACTCTCTGCGTCTGGCATGGCAGGACTTGGGGCTCACCTTCGGACTGCCCCAAAGCATTGCACTCCTGGGGAAGGGAAGTGTGTCTGCACCCAGGACTATATATGACCAGCAAGCCACTTTCCCTGTCCCTTAACCCAATCCCAGCAGTCACAGGCCCTGCCACCCTGCCAAGCCTGGTACTGGGTCACCAGGAACCCCGAGGAAGGAGGCAGGGCACCCTTCAGCTGTTCAGAGGAGCACCTGGAGGAGCAGGGCTGTGGACCTCCTTTAAAGTGAAGGGAACATCCTGAGCCCACAAATCAGGGAATTTACCAGGGGCACCCCCGCCACACACACACACACACAGAGGTCCAGGAGGTGTGCTCACAGAGCCATGAGAAATGTGCTTCCACGAAGGTCTAGGGTGGGAAGGTGGTTTTGTTTCTGTGGCAGCTGTGTCCTGCCTCTTCCAGCTTCTGGCGGTGGCTGGCATCCTTGATGCGTCCGCTGTCTGTCATCCCCTAGCCCTCTCCCTCTGTGTCCCCACTTCCTTCTGCATAGAAAGACATCAGTCATTAGGCTGAGGGTCCACTAGCTGGTAGACCCCCACCTTAACTAACAAGGATTTTATGATGGTTCCTTTCCATTGTCAGCTGACTGGCTTTAGAATCAGCTGGGGGCCACTGTGCATCCGTGTGAGGACATTTCCAGAGAGGTTTAACTGAGGAGAGAAGACCGATGTTCCAGGTGGGCAGCGCCACGTCCCACGGGCTGGGGTCGCAGACTGAATGAAAAGAAGAAAGCGAGCTGAGCACTAGGATTCATTCCTCTCCACTTCCTGACTGCAGACACAGCATGACCAGGGGACCAGCTGCCTCATGCCCCCGCCACCACGCTCTCTTTCCCCTCCACCATGGACTCTGTCGGCCAACTGTGAGCCACAAAAAACCTTTCCTTCCTGAAGTTGCTTTTATCAGACATTATGTTGCAGCAACAAGAAAAGAAACTAAGAGAGTCCCACTCACGGGGACTGAAGTGGGGACTTAGGCAGTGTCGCCCATATTAATGCCCACGTTTCGTCCTGCTGCTTCTGTAGGTCAGCAGTGTGGCTCAGCTGGTGTCCAGCTTGAGTCCTGCAAGTCTGACCCTCTGGCGTGAGCAGATGCTCCCGGGGCTGGGGACACGTCAAGTCCACGTGCATTCATGTCGTTGGCTGAATTTAGTTCCATGGTGTGGTAGGACTTGAATCTATCCTGTAGGGGAGGAGCTAGCAAGGCCTCCCACCACTGCAAATAAACTACAGGTACATGACCACCTTGTGCATCTGGCTTTATGTGGACACTGGGGAATGGAACTCAGGCCGGGAGGCTTTGCAAGCAACTGCCTTTCAACTGCTAAGCCATCTCCCAGCCCGTGGTACACATCTATGAGGTCTCTTCCAGGTGTAGTTTTCATGTGGCTGTCCTCGTGTGGAAATGCCCATCTGGGAACCCTGGTGTGGCGTAATGGAGTCCTGACGCAGCATCCAGTCCTGCAGGCTGAGGGGTGAGAGATGGAGCCAGGAGCTAGGAGGTGAATCTCCCAAGATTGGCCAGCGCAGAAACTAGGCAGAGGATCGATGCTCCTCGGTACAGAACCAAGAATTCTCCCCTCCCTCTCTCTTCCCCTTCTTTTCTTCTTACCTTCTGCCCTCTCTCCCTTTCTTCCTTCGTTTCTCTCTTTTGTAGCTCTGGAACTGAACCTGGGACCTCATGCATTCTGGTCAAGTGTTCTACCACCAACCTATGTTGCCAGCCCCTCAGAATCAGAAACTCTTTGTGTTCAGGGACCTGCACAGTGTCCACTGTGTCAAACCCACCGCACATCCTCTGTTTTGTTGTTGTTTATTTTATTTTATTTTTTGAGATAGGGTCTTTCTCTAGCCTAGGCTGACCTAAAATTCACTATGTAGTCTCAGGTTGGCCTTGATTTTACAGCAATCTTACTATCACTGTGTGCTGGGCTTAAAGGTATGTGTCACCATGCCCAGCTAATTTTTACTTACTTATTTACACGTGTGTGTGTGTGTGTGTGTGTGTGTGTGTGTATGGATACATCAGGGTCTTCTGCCTCTGCAACAAATGCCAGACACTTGGCCACAATTTTGCGTCTGGCTTGATTGGTCTGGAAATTGAACCCCCAGCCAGCAGGCTCTATAGACAAGCACCATTTACCGTTGAAAAATCATCCCAGACCCAAAGCCTCTTCTCATGGGCGCAGATGGAGGCACAACCTGTCCCCATCCTGTTTACAGAATCCAGCCCCACAGCTCCCACTACAAACTTGAGCCCTTCTGTAACCACTCATGAGAGGGAACAGGGCAGTCTCCCTGAAGGACATGTATCCTAACATTGCCCCATGACATCACCAACTCATATCACCTGCACCATTTGTCAAGAAGATGTGCTTGCCAGGCGTGATGGCGCATGCCTTTAATCCCAGCACTGGGGAGGCAGAGGTAGGAGGATCGCTGTGAGTTCGAGGCCACCCTGAGACTACATAGTGAATTCCAGGTCAGCCTGGACTCGAGTAAGACCCTACCTCTAAAAAGACAAACAAACAACAACAACAAAAAAAAAAGAAAGCAGAAGATGCCAGGAGAGGTGAACGGCATGGGGGGGTGGGGGGAGGGCCACATGTTAGAAAACCACACGTTGGAAAACGGGGTGAAGGATTGTGCTGCCAGGAAACTGCTGAAATCTTGACTGCATTTTGTCATGAGTGGGGACAGGGCCTTTCCAGGATCTTTACTGTGTAGGGGGTGCTAGGCTACTTTCCTGAGGTATCTAAGCCTGGCTGGACAATGGTCCAGCAGAGTCCCTCTTACCCTGGCCCAATGTGGTTGCTGCCACCAGGCACTTCCATCACCAGCCCCCACCTAGGATTCGGAGAGATCTGTTTCTAGAACCGCTTTTCTGACGACTGTCTGTGAGGCGGCCGTGAGAGGGAACAAAGCAAGTTTTTCAGGGACTCTATGTCCCTAGCAGGAACTGTAACAGGAGGCTGTGAGACTCCCATCAAAGCACACTGCACCCTCCTGATAAAACTGTGTCTGGGCCTTAATGTCACTCTGCAAGAGGTGTCAGTCTGACATGAAAACACTCCCTGCTGGTCCCCGACTTCACCATCAGGACTGATGGTGACTTTGTGTTCTCACAGACTCTATGACCAAGTGTCGGCTTTGACCTGGAGGGACAGGGGAATCTGGGCCAGCAGAGGTGGCTTTCAGCTGAGGTTGTACTCTGGGCAGGCAGGTCCTCAAAGAAGCAAGATCTCCACATCTGTGCACTTCTGTCATTGTTCACAAACAACAACACAACACTTCCCTTCTCTGAGGGCCCTGGAACCATCAGCAGTAGCCAGGAATCCTTAGAAGTCTTCTTTGGAAGCTGGGCATGGTGGTGGCGCATGCCTTTAATCCCAGCACTAGGGAGGCAGAGGTAGGAGGATCGCTGTGAGTTCGAGGCCACCCTGAGACTACATTAGTGAATTCCAGGTCAGCCTGGGCTAGAGTGAGACCCTACCTTGAAAAACAAACAAACAAAAAAAAGTCTTCCCTGAGACTACATAGTTTATTCCAGGTCAGCCTGGACCAGAGTGAGACCCTACCTCGAAAAACAAAACAAAACAAAAAAAAAAAAAAAGTCTTTGGAGAAAAATTGATCAGTTTGGGGCTTTGGGGGTACCCCTCTCATAGCTGGAGGGGACAGGTAAGAATCCTAAAGGTCCTAACCCTCTTTTTTCCTCTCCCTTTCTCTCTTCTTTCTTTGGGAGATTGAACCCAAGGCTTACTGTGTGCTAGACAAGCATCCTACTAACTGAGCTAGCTAGTGAGAGATGGAGTCAGGAGCTAGGAGGTCCTGCTACTTTGTCTACTGGTTAGTTTTTGTTTGAGACACACTGGCCTCAAACTCATTATGTTGCTGAAGCTGGCCTTGAACTCCTGACCCTTCTGCCTCCACCTCTAGAACACTGACTGGATTACAGATTTGTATCACCACACCCAGCTACTGTCTAAAGCAAGATAACATGCTTTTTTTTTTTTTTTTTAATTTTCGAGATAGGGTTTCACTGTAGCCCAGGCTGACCTGGTATTCACTATGTAGTTTCAGAGTGGCCTTGAAGTCACAGCAATCCTCCTACCTCTGCCTCATGAGTGCTGGGATTAAAGGCGGGTGCCACACCTGGTTTACATCCTTGAGTTTTAAAATTTTATTTTAC
Source organism: Jaculus jaculus (assembly GCF_020740685.1). Lineage (NCBI taxonomy): Eukaryota > Metazoa > Chordata > Mammalia > Rodentia > Dipodidae > Jaculus > Jaculus jaculus. Next base: position 159,189,771 of record NC_059102.1, read on the forward strand.
TTTTGTTTATTTGTGGGAAAAGAGAGAGAGAGAGAGGGAGTGGGCATGCCTGGGCCTCTTGCCATTAAAAATGAACTCCAGCCATGGCGCCGCACACCTTTAATCCCAGCACTTGGGAAGCTGAGGTAGGAGGATTGCCATCAGTTTGAGGCCACCCTGAGTGAGACTACAGAGTGAATTCCAGGTCAGCCTGGGCTAGAGTGAGACTCTACCTCGAAACCTTCCTTCCTCCCCCCTGCCCCATAAAAAAATGAACTGCCAATACACGCTCCATTTTGTGCATCTGGCTTTACATGAGTGTTGGGGAATTGAATCCGGATTTTGGGCTTGGCAAGCGTCTAACCACTGAGCAATCTCCCCAGCCCTGCAGGCATGCTTTGAAGCCTGTGCTTCGGGTCTAATCGCACACATTGGATGTCACCCTGTCCACAGCACCAGCCTCATGGGGTGTGATCTATGACATCTTCATACATGGAGACAGGGACAAACTACAGTTTGAATGAATGTGGGATTAAGGTACACCTGTCACTCCTGTCCTTGTGTCTGGTGATACTGCCCCCAAGGGGAGCGATGCCAGTAGAAAATGAATGTAGAAGGGCAAGACCAGGGTCCACACTTGGCCCATCAGGGGCTTTGGTGGGTTGGAGGCGTGGGGTCAATTGAGCACACAAAGGTCACTGGGCTGACACAGCATCTAGTGATTTGGACAAGGTAAGGAGAGCTGGGGTACATCCAGGGCCCCTGGCAACACCCCTAGTCTACAGCACCGGAAGTGGGGCTCTCTGGACCTCAGTCAGAGCTCCAAGGGGGCAGGTGGGAGATAGCTCCAGGGAAGAGCCGTGGAGCTATCACTGGAAGCTGGCCCCTCTCCCAAGCCTCAGGGGTGAGTTGAATAAAAGCTCACATACAAGCTCTTTTGCAAGGCCTCCCTTAATGGCTTTAATGTCTTGTCTGAACTCTAATGTGAGCCATTTTACTTCCCACGCATAGATTTCAGGGGGAAAAAAAAATAACGGACAATAGCCCTGGTCCACTTTAGCAGAGAAAATAAAATAGTAGAAAAATAATAGTAGAAATTATTGTGCAACTTTTCTCACCTTCATTTTTTTTATCTACTCGCTTTCCTGAATCTCTAACAATGCAGGAGGTCCTGATTAATTTCCGGACAGCATAACCTTTTGGAAACATGCCCTATCAAGGCACACAAGCCGGGTGAGTAATTAACGCAAAGCCGTCCTGTGCTCAAATTGCCTCACTAATGAGTCTAATTGGCAACAGTGCGCATTAGCGCCATTAGTCAGGGCCTCTCCGCCTCGCCGCTCCTCTGGTTTCTGGGAGACATCTGCGTACAGCCGCCGTCGCTCCCCCCCAGGACACAGACTGCATATTTCCACAAAGGAGCTGTGTGTTCTAGGGCCCAGATTCTGGTCACGACAGGGAGAACAGAGGCCGTTTCCTGCCCCAAGGTTTGGCATTGCTCAACTAGACAAGCCCTGCTGCTGTTGGAGAAAAGAGTCTCCTGAAAAAGAAAGGTGTAATTCGCCAGAATATACATACACATATACATATACATATACATATACATATACATATACATATACATATACATATACATATACATATACATATACACACACATACTCCTGAGGATGGAACCCAGGGCTTTGTGCCTGACCTACATCTCCACTCTGCTTCCTCCATATTTGTTGAGACAAGGTCTTGCTATGTAGGTAGCCCAGGCTGGCCTTCAACTCACGATCCTCCTGCCTCAGCCTCACAAGTGCTGGGATCACACGTGTGTACCACCACATCTGATTCAATATGCACTTTGAACACAACCCTAGAGATCCTGTGAAAATCACGGGTCAGAGATGTGGCTTAGCTAGTAGAGTGCCTGCCTAGCATGTATGAAACCCTGGGTTTAATCCCCAGCACAGAATAAATTGGATGTGGTGGGGTAGATTGCTAATCCCCAGCACTCAGGAGGTAGGAGAATCAGGAGTTCAAGGCTGTCCTTAGCTATACAGGAAGTTCAAGGTCAGCCTGGACCACATGAGACTCCATCTTAGAGAGAGGAGAGAGAAAGGGGGTGGCGAGAAATATCATATTGAAGCAGGACAGAAAGGCAGGTATGACTGGAAGAGCATAGGCTCTGTCCTAGAGGTGTGATCTGCTAAGAAAAGGCAGGACCAGCCGGGTGTGGCGGCGCACGCCTTTAATCCCAGCACTTGGGAGGCAGAGGTAGGAGGATCGCTGTGAGTTTGAGGCTGTGGGGTTCCCCGGAGGGGTCCCCGCTCAGGGCTGTCTACGGGACCCCAAGAACACTCACGCAGGACGCTCTCAATGCAAACCGCACGAGGTTTATTGATTCCGATGCATCGGGGCTCAACACAGATTCCTCTCGCAGGAGGAAAGGTGAAGAGCCCCTAGCCACGTGTTTGGTCAGCTTATAAAGGCTGAAAACTATAGGTATGCAGAGTCATAGGGGCTTTTCAGCCGTGGGTTCCCCTGATTGGGTGGGGCCCACGAGGTGGACTCATGAGGGTCCCTCTGATTGGGTAGGGCGTACAAAGGGCCAGGTCCTTATGGTATACTTTTTACAAAATGGAGGTAGTTGCATACTTTTTACAAAATGGAGGCAGTTGCAAAATGGCAGTTCTGTGATTCAGTGCAGTAGCAAGCAAGCCATATTACAGAAGCTTAAAAAGGCAAGTTAGCAAAGCAGCTAGAAAACAGAGCAGCAGAAATATGGCAACTTTTATCCTTTCATTTCCCCCTTTTCTTTGTCATAATTCCAATCATGGAATTTCAGTTTCTGCAAGAGACTGGTACTGTTGTTTAAGTATCATGACTTGGACAGTGCTGATCCTTTCTCTAATAAAGGTAACTAATCTATTTATTATGCATGGACCAAAGGTGAAGAGGAGAATTAAGATGATAAGTGGCCCTAGCAAGGTGGAGATCAAAGTAGTAGTCATCCAGGGGGACCTGGTGAACCAAGATTCATACCAAGACTGGTTCTGTTGTCTCTCCCGTTTGCGTTGTTCTAGGCTTCCTCGTACTTTCTGCAAGCTGTTTTCTACTAATCCAGTCTTGTCTGCATAGAAGCAGCATTCTTCTTTTAGAGCTGCACAGAGTCCCCCCTGTTGTAAAAATAATAAATCTAGGCCTCTTCTATTCTGTAACACAACCTCTGAAAGTGAAGAAACCCGAGTCCTTTAGGTTCTGCACTCCTGACTGTAACTCTTGTAGCTCCTTGTCTATTGCTAAGCTGAGTGGTTGGAGGTGACAAGGGAAGCTATGCCGGTGCCTGCTCCTGCAACACCCAACCCCATTATTAAGGGTCCAGATGGGGGGTTGTCTTGTTCTTTTGGCAGGTCAGCGGCAGATGTTTCTTCTGTGCGAGGCGATGGTAGTAACCAGCTTGATTGCAGAATCTACCTGACTCTTAATGAAACTGGTTAGTCATCTGAAGTCCCAGGGGCCAAAGGAGATAAGCAAAAGGAATCCAACAAAAGGGCATAAAAGACTGGGAAGCAAAGTAGTTAGCCAGGGAGATGTGGAAAACCAATTTTTCCTCTAGATTTTTTTTTTTTAACTTTATCAAGGCTATTTTGTATTAGCCCAGTCTTATCTAAGTAAAACAACATTCTTCTTTGAGGGCTACACAGAGTCCCCCTTCCTTTAAGAATACCAAATCTAGCCCTCTCCGGTTTTGAAGTACAACCTCAGAGAGCGAGGCCAAAGAATCTTTGAGATCTTGTATCCCCTCATGTATGAGGTTAAGATCTCTGTCCACTAAGGCACTGAGTTGTGAAAAATGCTGTTGGGAGGTTACCAGCGAGGCAATGCCTGTTCTTGCTCCCATAACACCAAGTCCCAGGAGCACAGTCAGGGTGAGGGCAGTTAAAGGCTCTCTATTTGGTTTAATGGCAATGCCTTAATCTATAGTAGATGTAAAACTTTCAGAATCATGAATGAAAAATCGTGGCAAAACTATAACTACAACACAATAGTCCTTAGTCTGTAAAAAGTCCTTGTTGACAATAAAGGGAGTCAGCCCCATGGAACAAGCAAGATAGGAGTTACTAGGGGCTTTAGTATATATACAGGAGTCATTGATAATAGCAGTTTGGTTGCATACCGGTTCAAGAGTCAGAGGAGGGAGCATATCAGGGCCTAATAGACACAGTCCGAGGCCGGAAATGGATGCAAGAGTAATACCCCCCTCTGGGGCAGAGTGCCAGAATAATCCCTCTGCACTGTTAGTAGACACAGGAGATGTAAGGATGGCAATTCCCTCATAAAAGGGAGGTCCTAATCTGTATGGCATTTCAACCAAGTTCTATAATTTTATTTGAGGAACTTTAAATAAACTTATTTTAAGTAAACTTTATCTATGACAACAGGAACGTATGGTATAGACAGTCTATTTCCCTTTTATTTCTCCCTCTCATGAGAAGACACTCTAACTGCTTTAGGGGACTGGGTCGAAGACATCAGATCATTTACTACTTCCTGCTGAATGGGACACGAAGTGGAGACTTGTTGCAGTTAGAGAATCTCTCCTAGAGAGGGGAACTATTTTAATGTACCCCAGAGTGTAGGAAGATAATCTTGAAAGATAACTTTGGAAAGAATAAAAGTAAGGAGTTACTGAGAAGTGAACACACAGAAAACTGGTCTTTTTGCAGGTCGAGGGAATCCAGGTAGACAGGCTTGGATCATCTCAGGACCATCTGAGGATGAGCTGGCTGAGATCTTCTTTCAGAACTGTTCATTAAATGGCACAGTAGTATTTAACATGGCTTGTAAAACAGATGAGATGCTAGCAGAGTTATCAGAAACATATACATAACATTTAATCTTAATAATAAAGAGCTATTTTTTTTTAATCTTTGGTTATACATTTCTCTCTGAGTGTTTAAGACCTTGTAGATAGCCAAAAGTTAATTAAGGATTAATTTTGGAGGTCATTAATGGCTCTCCAAAGAGACTTTAGGGACACAGGAGTAGCCCCATAGCTTACTGGTGTCTTTTGCCTGTTAGGATGAGTCAGGACCATGCTGGCCAGGTAGTTTTCCCTTCTTTGGGAAGTCAGGAGGACTGATTGCTCCTCAATTGTGACTCTCCTGTTTTACATTGTACACCACTTTTGTTTGGGTCTCCATATCCTCCCTGCTCAGGAAGACAGGTGACTTACCAGGGGGCCAGTGTAGAAGTGTCCCATCATCTCCAGTGGCCTCATGACATGGGAGCACAGGCCAAAATATTGACACTTTTTACTCCGATGATTCCAATTGGCTTTGGCTTCTACATAGGTGATTAACATACTTAGAAAGGAAGTTACACCAGCTTGGATGTACATACATATAGAGCACATTTAATTACTGAAATAGACTTAACTAAAGAACGGCACAGGGCTTCTAAAATCAGTTTGTCCTATCTTTAAAATTTTTGTTGTACTGTGGTAGCATAAGTCATATATATATATCTGAGGTATAGAAAGTAGGCACATCTCCCATTTTAAATATCCAACATTTATAAGTATAGGCAGAACCTGTTACCAGTCTTGAAAACAGTACCAGTTGATTTACAAACTTAATTCATTTAACGTAGAAAACAAGTAAGACAATATAACATCTTAGCACCTGTGTGAAAACATCTTTGATTAGTTTAGATACCTGTGTGGGTACAAATTACCCAGAGAACATTGGAAACAGAACCGTGGAGTTTGATTTTTTTTTTTTTCATATGAGGACCATTGTTTGAGCATGAGGCTGTGCCCTAAAGTAGGGAATATGTCTTAAGGGTTAATTTTGTTATAAGCACTGGACTTAAGATGCCAAAATTGAGATAGTTACTTTACATACAACAAAGTAGAATCTGGTCTTTTCTGAGCCCAAACAGCTAGCTAAATATTAATATAACCCTTGATAAATCTTTTTGAAAGAAAAAAAACATTATTTGAAAACCAATGATTTTGGCTTAAACTTGATAACTATTGATTTCATGCACCACAGAAATTTTTATTAACATAAAACAATTTTATGTTTTACCCATGACTTAAATTTGATAAAGCTCAAGCAAACTATCCCAACATACTTCAGCCTGAAAATATATTTTTTATATCCACATATATATATATATATATTTTATATCCACACATCTTTATTTACATACTTTAACATTCTGATCTAAGTACCACTCAAAAGACATTTTTAACAAGCACTCTATGTCCCAACATTGAAAAATTCCTTCCCAGTTTCTTTCCTTTTGGGGCATTCGCGAACCCAACATCCTCTTTCCTTGCAATACATTGCAGTACATTGATCCTTCTCAAGGGGCTTCCTAAAGCCCCCGGGTTTTTTTTTTTTTTTTTTTTTTTAATCACTGTAGCCAATATCCTAAGTTCCTTTCTTGTCTTGCTTTTAATGTCTGGAGTGGACTGCCTTATCTATGTCATTGTTATCACTGCCTGTTGACCGGGAGAAGTAAGGTCAAAAGGAGTATATCTCTGGGAAGCCTCCATCAAGCATTCTAAAAAGATAGAGGGAGGTTACTTTAGCCAGATTCGTGGGGCGGCGAGCAGCCCCCCCTGAGACCTGCCATCAGAGCCTGGTGGTAGACTGTCAGTTGCTCCCTACCTTCTGCTGAGTTGTAATTCCATTCAGGTCGGGTGAGAGGGAATCCCACATCAATCTCATTTGGGAGCTAGGTAGGCTGCTCATTTGGGCCTGAGACATGCTAGGTCAGGGGGAGGACCAAAGGCTCATACGGTAGAATCAGGTCCTTCAGTTTCTAGTCCCTGCAGTGGGCCCATCTCCTCCTCCCTCAGCCAAAGCTGGAGCGGGGAGAGCAGGGGGCTAAGGTGGGGGAGATGGAATCGGGGCAGAGGGCCACTTGGGAGGGTCCTCTATTTCAGGATATATTTTGGGCTGAGCCGAGGGATCTGTGGCCATTCGGCTTGGTTTTCTCGTGGCTTGTTGGGCCACTGCCACGACTTGGGAGCCTGACTGTGGCGGGGGTGGATCCAGGGCTTGACCCATGCTGGGGGATCCATCATTAGGCTCTCCCAGACCAGGATGTATGGCTGTTGATCTGGGTGAGAATGGGTCCCTTCTGAAAAACAATATTCTTAACAGCAGAAATAATGGTTAGATCAAATGCTCCCTCTGGCAGCCACTCAAAGGAGCAGAAAGTCTGTTATTTACCTTTTTTAATTTTTACAGATAAGTTATGAGCCTTACTTCTAACTTCAGAGAAATGAGATACCGTCAGAGTTAGGGGGGTCATCACAGTCTGTACCATAACTAGAAACAAGAGTCCACAAACAAACACAAAATAGATACTGACAAAAAGAAACCAAAAACCGTGACACCTCCGATGCGTCCAGAACAGAAAACCAAATGCAGTTTCAGATGGAAGATGCCTCCGTGGTTTCTCCTGAAGGAGAAATACACAGTCTTCCCTTACCAGATAGGAGACTGTCAGCCACCCTGACTCTCCTCAGATCCTGGGGCGTCCCCCAGGATTGCAGCCTGTGGTCCTGCCAACCACCATTGTCAGGTCCTCACGGTCCTGAACAACAGCTGCCCAAACCGAAATTAAAACAGATCAGAGCAACAGAAATCACTCAAACACTCAGACAAACACTCAGACAAGCACTCAGACAAGCAGCACTGCAGACATTTACATTGTTTACCTCCAAGGGGGTCTCCGGAGTCCTGGGTGGACGTGCAAATCCCTGGACGAGTCCTCAATTGAAAGACCCCCAGAGGGAGACCTTCACTCAAGTCTCAAGATAGCATGCACCCAAAGACACACAGGAGACCCAACTTGCTGCAAAAGCATGAGGCTTTATTCAGGAAACCAGAGCTCTGGGGCCGACACATATCTCACACAGGAGACAGAGGTGTTGACTCTTTGCCATTTCTTGGGATGAATGTTAGGTCCATCAATCATAAACCATGGACATGTCTTATCAACAAAAATAAAAAACTGTATAAGATCCTTTTTCTTTACCCGTATTCCTCGCTCTCTGAGAGAGGCTTTTAAATCCTTTATGAAAGAAGCCTCTTTAGACAATGAATGGCCCATCTTGATGGGACGGAATGAAGAGGGAAAACTTACCAGGTCTTGCCGTATTCTTGGGCGGAGAAGCGGTGACCCCGGAGCTCATGTGCTGGGGGCTTTCCGTCCAGCAGGGGTCCGTGCCTCGAGCCGCCACGTTGGGCGCCCGTCGTCACCAGGGACGTTCTTTCTGGCTTCCAACAGGATACGTTCCCTCTCCTCGGTCGTGAAGAGGGTCTGGAGTAACTGCTGGCAATCGTCCCATGTGGGCTGGTGGGAGAAAACTAGGGATTCTATGAGTGCAGTTAATTTTGAGGGGTCCTCCGAGAAGGGAGGGTGGTTGGCCTTCCAATTATAAAGGTCTGCGGAGGAGAAAGGCCAATATTGTAGGGGTGGCAGAGGTCTCTGAGTTGGATCATCCCATGGTAAGATCTGGGTTAAAGGTCCCTCCTCGGGACCATCCAACATTAAACATAGTCCCTTCTCCCTCACATAGAGTTTGCCATTTTCCTTTCTTTATTTCAACAGATAAATTATGAGCTCAGCTCTTAACGTCAGTCCAGTGAGCTAAAGTCAAGTCCAAAGGGGTTGAGATAGTCTGTCCCATGTTGGAAGGGGAATAAAAGAGATAGGAGAACAAAAGGATCTGGAGAACACCGAGAACAAAGAGACAAAGGCGGCCCGATCGCTGCTCGAGTAAAAACGAAACTGAAGCAGATGGCGGCGAGCGGGACCCAGATGATGCTTCCCGACAGAGGCGAACTCGATCCGAGTTCTTCAGATAGGAGACAGAAAAACCTGTCTCCTGGGGGCAATCAGGAGCGTCCTCCAGATTGCTGGGTGGTGGTTCTCAGGCCCGTCAGCCCCAACTCAGAGCACCCAAAGGGAAGGCATCCAGATACTGAAACCGGTTGAAATCGAGAATTTTTCCAGAGGACAGATATAAAAGTACAGACATACACAGACAAGACGGGAGGCGCCTCTTACCTCTGAGGGGTCCTAGATGAGGTCTGGGGTCCTGTAGAGACTCCTGGCTGGCTCGCCAAATGTGGGGTTCCCCGGAGGGGTCCCCGCTCAGGGCTGTCTACGGGACCCCAAGAACACTCACGCAGGACGCTCTCAATGCAAACCGCACGAGGTTTATTGATTCCGATGCATCGGGGCTCAACACAGATTCCTCTCGCAGGAGGAAAGGTGAAGAGCCCCTAGCCACGTGTTTGGTCAGCTTATAAAGGCTGAAAACTATAGGTATGCAGAGTCATAGGGGCTTTTCAGCCGTGGGTTCCCCTGATTGGGTGGGGCCCACGAGGTGGACTCATGAGGGTCCCTCTGATTGGGTAGGGCGTACAAAGGGCCAGGTCCTTATGGTATACTTTTTACAAAATGGAGGTAGTTGCATACTTTTTACAAAATGGAGGCAGTTGCAAAATGGCAGTTCTGTGATTCAGTGCAGTAGCAAGCAAGCCATATTACAGAAGCTTAAAAAGGCAAGTTAGCAAAGCAGCTAGAAAACAGAGCAGCAGAAATATGGCAACTTTTATCCTTTCAAGGCCACCCTGAAACTATATAGTGAATTCCAGGTCAGCCTGAGCTAGAGTGAGACCCTACTTAGAAAAAACAAAAACAATAAAACAGCAACAACAACAACAAAAAACCAGGAGAGGAGACTTCAGACTTCAAACACCACTGATAGAGGCCAAATGGCCAACCCAATGACATGTGATTTCTGGGGCTGGGGGGATTGGGTGGTGGATAACTCTTAATAAGGACAGTAAACAGAAGGTGCCTATTAGGGCTGAAATAAGCTGTAACCTTGAATCCTGAGCACTCTCTTCATTCCTAAGCCTGGAACGGTAACCCCCATAAATTTTGTTTACTAAGAGAAGCTCTTCAACTTTTAGTGATGTTACAAAATACAATCTTTAATCAATGTTAAATGTTAGGAATGTAACTTGAGAAAACCAAACCCCTGTATAAACCCACTACAAAGATTCTAACTGTGACCCTCCCTTGCAAAGGTGTCCTGCTGTACCCAGACCTGTGGATGTCTTACTTTCTCTCAGCAACTCAGATTGGAGTTCGCACCTGTTTGAGAGTCACCAGGAATGCAACCTCCCCCCACCCTCCATTGTCACCTAGGATATGGGACACCCCTCTTGGGGGCCCATTATGGGGGAGTTGTGTTCTGTAGATCTCACTGGAGAGCAGAGAAGGCGTGGGGAAGGGGAATGGGACTCTTTCCCTCCCTGAGAGGGGTCTTGGTGAGAGCCCCTGGGGCATTTGAGGCTGGTGGGGCAGGGGTCAGCTCCTGTTTTCTGGAATGGTCCTTGCATCCCCCAAGAGCAAGCATGGACCGTCTTCCCTGTGGGCTCTTACTTCTGTTTTCTTTTGTTCTGTTGTTCCTTTTTTTTTAAAAAATTTTTTTTATTTTTATTTATCTATTTGAAAGTGACAGAGAGAGAGAGAGAGAGAGAGGAAGGGAGGACATGGGCATACCAGGGCCTTCAGATGTGTGCACCACCTTATGCATCTGGCTTACATGGGTCGTGGGGAAATCAAGCCCAAAACCAGGGTCCTTAGGCTTCACAGGCAAGTGCTTAACTGCTAAGCCATCTCTCAAGCCCTGTTGTTCCTTTGTTTTTGAGACAGGGTCTCACAGAGCCCAGATTGGCTTCAAATTCACTGTGTAGCTGAGGTTAGCCTTGAACTCCTGATCTTCCTGCCTCCACCTCCCAAGAGCTAGAATTATAGGCATGCACCATCATGCATTGTGTTGTGGTCAGATCCACACTGCTGGGATGAACTCCAAACAGCTCCATCAGCGGTAGAAGAAACTGCTTCCATGCATCCAAGCAGAGAACCAACCAAATAGCCCACAAATACCAAATCCAGGCCAGGCGTGGTGGCGAACATCTAATCCCAGTACTTGGGAGGCAGAGGTAGGAGGAGCACCATGAGTTAAGGCCATCCTGAGAATACAGAGTGATTTCCAGGTCAGCCTGAGCTAGAGTGAGACCCTATCTCCAAAAAGCAAAACAAAACAAACAAACAAACAAAAAAACCAGCAAGCCAGAATGGGCCTCAGGCAGAGCTCAAACTGCTCTGCATACCTTTGGGCTGGAAACCAGATCCTCCCCCAAACACACCTGAGTGCTGAACCCCAGGATCCACACCCCAGTGATACCTCCTCCAGCCAGGTGATACAAGATACAAACTTTAATAAAACACAGAGTCTAGGCTGGATGTGGTGGTGCACACCTCTAGTTCCAGCACATGTGAGGCAGAGGTAGGAGTATTGCTGTGAGTTGTGAATTCGAGGCCACCCTCAGACTACATAGTGAATTCCAAGTCAGCCTGAGCTACAGTGCCAAAACAAAAAACAACAACAAAAAACCACACTGAGTCTATGGGGAATGTACATTCAAACTATCACAGGCGGCACTTTCAGTATGGGTTTACAAAGACAAGGCAGGGCATTCAGAGGGTTTGGGGCCTGAACTTCCCGAGGAGTCCACGGTGTCTCTGCAGTCCTCTTGTTTGGTGCCAGAGCTTAGTCCTCCAGACCGTATCTAATAGGCTGAGTTTATCTTGTCTGTTAAGGTGACTGGGCCATTTGTGACTGCCCCATGGTGACCAGACATTCAAATCATTCTCTTTAAAAGCTACATAAAACTCCGTGGCATTAAGTGCTCCCCAGATGATGGCATTCTGTGCTACCGTTTGTTCCACAGGGACAGGCCTGCAGTGTGTGCCCTGGGGCAGATAGTCCTGAAACTGAGACCATTTTTAAAGCCAATATGTCACTAGGGAATACAGGGATCCATTTGTGGGCTTGTAGATTAAAAAGAAAAAAATTAAAAAACAAACTTGAAAGGAAACTCAAGAACAGGGCTTTTTTGCAGCATATGTGTGTGGTGTGCATATATTCATGCCAGTTTGTATGTGTGTCGGTGTGTGTGTGTGTGTGTGTGTGTGTGTGTGTGTGTGTACATCAATGTCAGAGGTTGTTCTCAGTCCTTCTCTACCTTTTTTTTTTTAAATATTTTTATCGGGCTGGAGAGATGGCTTAGTGGTTATGGCCTTGCAAAGCCAAAGGACACAGGTTCAGTTCCCCACCCAAGCCCGATGCACAAGGTGGCACATGCGTCTGGAGTTCATTTGCAGCAGCTAAATGCCCTGGTGCACCCATTCTCTCCTCCCTCCCCCATCTTTGCCACTCTCTCTCAAATAAATAAAATAAAATAAAAATATATAAATAAGACTTTAAATATTTTTATTTATTTGTTTGTAAGCAGAGAGAGTGAGAGAGAGATAAAGAGGAGAGAGAGAAGGAGGCAGATAGAGAGAACAGACGTGCCAGGGCCACTATCCACTGCAAGCGAACTCCAGGCACATGTGCCACCTGTGCATCTGGTTTTACGTGGGTACTGGGGGATTAAATCTGGGTCCTTTGGCTTTGCTGGCAGGCACCTGAACTGCTAAACCATTTCTCCAGCCCTCTACCTTGTTTGTTGAGACAAAGTGTCTCTTGATGAACCTAGAGCTCACTGACTCAGCTAGACTAGGCAGCCAGTGAGCCCCTGGGATCCACCTGTCTCCCAGTGCTGTGATTATAGGTGCACAGCACAATTCCTGGCCTTTCTATGGGTGCTGGGGAATCCAAGGTCAGCTCCTCTAGTGCATGGCAGGCACTTGACCTGCTGAGACAGCTCTTCATCCCCGTTGAGGACAATGCTCTTGGAGTTTGAGAAAACAACAAGGTAGGCAAGTAAGAGATCTCAGCTGCTGTCAGAATTCAAGAAGGCTGCCTCTCCAGTCCACATCTTCCCAGCAACAGCTGTGCCCAGGACCACATCCTCTGTACCTACTGTTAGGGACTAAAGAAGCCCTGTGCCCCTACCTATGGCCCTGGGGGTGGGGGGACATTTCAAGCCCCACTTCCTCAAAGGAGTTCAAAGTTCAGTAAGTTTGAGTCACCTTGAATCACATGTGCTCAAACCCTCCCAAACAATCCCACACATCTGTGCAAGGCCCCTCCCTCCAGGACAAGTTCTCTCCTCCCTTCCCTGAAAGCCCTTAAAATCTCCTCACTCTTGACATCCTCAAACCTTCCTCCCCTTTCCTTCAGCTCCCCAGTCTTCCCCGGAATAAAATCTTGGCCTCAAGAAACTGTCTCATGACAAGCCCTTAACAAAACTGACCAAAAGGAGCTGGGTGTGGTGTTGCTCCCAGCGCGGGGAGGCAGAAGTGGGAGGATCGCTGTGAGTTCGAGGCCAGTCTGGAACTACAGAGTGAATTCCAGGTCAGCCCGGGATAGAGCAGGACCCTACCTTGAAAAACCAAAAAAAAAAAAAATCTGACCAAAAGGACTGAAAAGATGGCTCGACAGCTAAGGCACTTGCCTACAAAGCCTAACGACATGGGTTTAATTCCCCAGTACCCAGTACCCACATAAAGAAAGCAGCAGCTAGAAGCTCTGGCACACCTATTAATTCTCTCTCTCTCCTTCTCTCTTTCTGCTTGCAAATAAATAAAAAAAAAAAATAGGGCTGGAGAGATGGCTTAGCGGTTAGGCGCTTGCCTGTGAAACCTAAGGACCCCGGTTCAAGGCTCGATTCCCCAGGACCCACGTTAGCCAGATGCACGGACACATGCGTCTGGAGTTCGTTTGCAGAGGCTGGAAGCCCTGGCATGCCCATTCGTTCTCTCTCTGCCTCTTTCTCTCTCTGTGTCTGTTGTTCTCAAATAAATAAATAAATTAAATAAACAAAAAAATTTTTAAAAAATTAAATCTGACCAAATGAAAGCTGGGCATGGTGGCACACGCCTTTAAGCCCAGCACTCGGAAGGTCGGAGGATCACTGTGAGTTCGAGGCCAGCTTGGGTCTACATAATGAATTCCAAGTCAGCCTGGACTAGAGAGAGAGTCTATGTTGAAAAAAAAAAAAACAAAACAGGGCTTAGTGGTTAAGGCATTTGCCTGTAAAGCCAAAGGATTCCAGTTCAACTCTCCAGGACCCATGTAAGCCAGATGCACAAGGGATGCATGCATCTAGAGTTTGTTTGCAGTGACTGGAGGCCCTGGCATGCCCATTCTTTCTCTCTCTCTCTGTCTTTCCCTGTGCCTCTTTCTCAAATAAATAAACAAAACTACATACATCAATGGTATTCTTTTTTTTTTTTTTTTTTTTTTTGGTTTTTTGAGGTAAGGTCTCACTCTGGTCCAGGCTTCAATGGTATTCTTTACTAAAATTTTAAAAAAATCTAAAATTTATTTTGGAAGCACAAAATCTTTGAATAGCAATTCTGAGCAACAAAACTAAGGCTAGCATACCTGATTTTAAGATGTATTACAGAGCTATAACAACCAAAACAGCATGGTACTGGCACAAAACAGACATGTAGATCAAAGGAACAGAAGAGAGAACCCAGATATAAGTCCAGGCAGCTACAGCCATCTGATTTTTTTTTTTAACAAAAATGTCAAAAATAAAAAACAATGCCAAAAATATTCTCTGAAGAAAATGTAATCTCTCTAACAAATGGTGCTTGGAAAACTGGATATCTCTATGTAGAAGGATGAAAATAGATCATTATCTCTCTATGCACAAGAATCAAGTCCAAATGGATCAAAGACCTTAAAATCAGACCTGAAATTCTGATACTGCCAGAGGAAAAAGTAGGGAAAACACTTAAACATATAGACATCAGCAAGGACTTTCTGAATAGATCAGCCATTGGGACCTCATGAAATTAAAGTTTTATACAGCAAAGGAATAGGGCAAAGAGGCAACCTACAGAATGAAGGAAAACCTTTGCCAGCTATACATCTGATAGAGGATTAATATCCAGGATCTACAAATAATTCAGAAAGCTAAATAATAAGAAATCAAAAAACCCAATCAAAACTGGGCTATGGAACTGAATAGAGAGCCTCGAAAAGAAGAAATACAAATGGCAAATAAACAAATAAAAACATATTCTTCATCCTTAGTGGGAATGTAAACTGGAATAGCCGTTGTAGAAATCAGTGTGGAGGTTCCCAGTGCAGCTCCAATTAGACTTACATATACCACTTCTAGGCGTATATCCTAAGGACTCAACTCAGTACCTTAGAGATACTTGCACATCCACATTTATTGCCATTCTAGTCACAATAGTTAGGAAATGGACCCAGCCTAGATGCCCTTCAACTGATGAATGGATAATAAAAATGAGGTATATTTACACAATGGAGTTTTATTCTGCTATGAAAATGAGATTGTAGGGCTAGAGAGATGGCTTAGGAGTTAAGGTGCTTGCCTGCGAAGCCTAAGGACCCAGGTTCAATTCCCCATTACCCATGTAAGCCAGATGCGCAAGGTAGCGCATGCATCTGGAATTTGTTTGCAGTGGCTGAAAACCCTGGTGTGCCCATTCTCTCTGCCTCTTTCTCTCTCAAATAAATCAGTAAATAAAATATATTCTTAAGTGAGATTATGAAATTTTCAGGGAAATGGATGGATCTGGAAAAGATTATACTAAGTGAGGTAATCCAGGCTCAGAACATCAAAGCCAAGCCAGGCATGGTAGCACATGCTTTTAATCCCAGCACTCAGGAGGCAGACGTAGGAGGATGACCACGAGTTCGAAGCCACCCTAAGACTACATAGTGAATTCCAGGTCAGCATGGACAAGAGTAAAACCCTACCTTGAAAAACCAAAAAAAAGTCAAAGCCATATGTTGTCTCTCATATGTGGATCATGGATTCAAATGTTTGCACTTGTATATGCGTTGGACTAAAAGTCAGCAGTAGAGGCCAGGAAGCTAGAAAGGGGATATGAGGGAGGGGAGAGAGGGGAGAACGTAAAGGGAGGGGATAGTGTGTAAATAGAGGGGCAGAACACTGGGGAAGAAATGATCTAAGGGGAGCAGATGGAGGAGAGCAGGGATGGGAAGAGAGTTAATCAAAATTTAAGATGGTATAAAGAAGCCATATGGAAACCTACTTGTTTGCTAGCTAATAATATATGCTTTTTTCTTTTTTTTAATTTTTTTTGTTCATTTTTTAATTTATTTACTTGAGAGCGACAGACACAGTGAGAAAGGCAGATAGAGGGAGAGAGAGAGAATGGGCGCGCCAGGGCTTCCAGCCTCTGCAAACGAACTCCAGACGCGTGCACCCCCTTGTGCATCTGGCTAACATGGGACCTGGGGAACTGAGTCTCGAACCGGGGTCCTTAGGCTTCACAGGCGAGTGCTTAACCACTAAGCCATTTCTCCAGCCCAATATATGCTTTTTTTAAAAGAGAGAGTTTGTGCAGAAGTATCCTTGGGAGTAGATAATGTTGTGCCCACTAATAATACATGTACTATTATATTACTAGAAAAACTTCAGTGCCAGGGTGGGATATCTTTCAATGAGTGGTTGGCCAAGGAGGCCCTGATATCCCCAAAATATTACAGGTAATTGTCAAGAATCTTGGTAGCCCACCAGAACTAGATGGTAAGACCCTAATGCTGAAGACTTCACCTGCTTGGGCTGTAGGCCACTGAGATATCAAGCTGGAGCTGAGCTGGAAGCCTATTAAACTAGCTAATTCTCCTGATTAAGCTAGCTGTCAGGATGCTGGAAAGAGCTATGCTTTTGGGGAGGAGAAACGTCATCAACGGTCTTAACAAGCAGTGAATCCTACAAGCTTTAGGGCTGCCCAGCCAGGCCAATGCACCAACTGGTACAACTGTGACACGCCTGTTTTGGGAAAACCAACTGCTCTCTGATTGGATTTGAGGTCTCTCCATGGGAGAGAATTCCTGCTTGTTATTTGAAAAGTAAACCTAGTCAAAAGCCTAAGGCTGAAAAGGTCATAATCTCTAGAGGGAAACCACTCTGTTGTTGGGCTAAGGGGATGTATCATGACTACCAACCTGCCCTCTAAGCACTTATGCTTATGCCCACATGTTAACGTCGCTCTCACTTTTGGTTAGAGAAGCTTCTCTTTTCAGATAGCGATGACCACTGAGGTGACTCAAAAAAAAAAAAAAAAAAAATGGCCAAAGTGCTAAGAAGTGACAATGGTGTGTTCAGCACTAAGTGAGACATCTCTATCACACCCTCCAAAGCTCAGGGTCCATTGCAGAAAAGGTGATGGTGGTAAGAATGTAAGAGCCAAAGGAAAGGTAGGACTGCTTACAATGCTGTTTCCAGATAGAGACGCCTTGATATTCATGACCTCCCAATGGCTGATTCTACCTACACAAGTCCTGCATCATAGGACAGAAAAAATAATGACATCAAAATAGAAGAGAGGCCAGGCGTGGTGGCACACACCTTTAATCCCAGCACTCGGGAGGTAGAGGTAGGAGGATTGCTGTGAGTTTGAGGCCACCCCGAGACTCTGTAGTGAATTCCAGGTCAGCCTGGGCTACAGTGAGACCCTACCTTGAAAAAGAAATAGAAGAAAGACTAGTTGGAAAGAAGAGATTCAGTGGAGGGAGAGTTTGGGAGGGGAAAAGGGGAATATTGGGTGGGAATTATAACCATGGTACATTGCCTATATTTATGGAAGTTCTCAATAAAGGTTAAAAAAGGCATGGTGGGGCTGGAGAGATGGTTTAGCGGTTAAGCGCTTGCCTGTGAAGCCTAAGGACCCCGGTTCGAGGCTTGGTTCCCCAGGTCCCACGTTAGCCAGATGCACAAGGGGGCGCACGCGTCTGGAGTTCGTTTGCAGAGGCTGGAAGCCCTGGCACGCCCATTCTCTCTCTCTCCCTCTATCTGTCTTTCTCTCTGTGTCTGTCACTCTTAAATAAATAAATTAATTAATTTAAAAAGGCATGGTGGTACATACCTTTTAATCCCACTTGGGAGGCCAAGATAGGAAGATTGTTATGAGTTCAAGGCCCACGTGAGTAAAACCCTACCTTGAAAAAAAAAGTTAAAGAAAATTGTCTCAGTCCTCTGTTGGGACCCCAACACCTGACAGATGGTGCCGGAACCAACTGTCTGCTTGTCACCCCTTCTTTTCTTCTTCATGCCTGTGGCACAGCTTTTTCCATACTCAATACCAGCTCAATTCTTCAGTGAGTTGGGTCATGAGGACACTTACCATTTTGGACACCCCGAAATGCTCAGCACTGAGTCAAGTGATATGCCCCTCAGGCAGGGTTCCAAGACTCCATTGCTCCAAACCCAGTGGAGATACAAAGACATCTCTTCTTGAAGCCTCCTCCCCCCACCCCATTTGCCTTTGAATCCCACACACTTAGTCCATCTAAAGAAATGAGAAGCTGTCGGCACCCCCCTTACTTCTCTTGGGACCTCCTTGCCTTAAAACCAGTCAAGTTTATTCCTGATCTCGGCTCGTAATATCTTCCACTTCCCTGCTCCCCCCAGCACATCACCCCCTACACCAGCTCTTTTCTCCGGGAGCTAGAATCCCTGCTTGGCTCCGCAGTTAGGACCCGCAGTGGGTGTCATTCTTTCACACAGTGCGGCGGCAAACAGCTCTCTTTCTTGGGCGTCTTCACTACCTCCTTAGTAAATCAACTTTTGCTTGCTCACTCCCTTGTCTTTAATTCCTCTTCAGCCTGTGGCCAGAGCTCTAGAGCCGCTGATGCTGGGTGTGGCTTTAATGGCCTGTGATTTCTCCAGCACCTCACCTCAGGTGACCCCCCTACGCCCCCCAGAGCTGAGAATGCTGTCAGGCATGCTCAAATCCTACACCTCTTGGTAGTTTCCCTGAGGTAAGGGGTGAATAAGATATATATCATATATATTATATATATCATATATTTGGAGGGTGTGATATATATATTATACATATATATTATATAATATATATATAAATACATTATATATATGTATGTATGTATATATATAAAATGTTTTGGTTTTATTTTTGGTTTTTCGAGGTAGGGTCTCTCACTCTGGCCCAGGCTGACCTGTAATTAACTATGTAGTCTCAGGGTGGCCTCGATCCTCACAGCCATCCTCCTACCTCTGCCTCCCGAGTGCTGGGATTAAAGGCGTGCGCCACCATGCCCGGCTGTATAAGCAAATGTGTTTGCCTAGCCCTGTCCCTGCTCCCCTGCCAGGTCTTTACTCAAACCCAGGTCTAAACTGTGGCTTCAACCCATTCTTCAGATTCCACTGGTTTTCTTTCCTGCACTTGAGCGCCACCTAGAGGATTTCCAATGTGACTCACTTTCCTAGTATCCTAGAATCTCCTCTGGGGCTGGGACTACACTGCGCTTTCTTCTCCATTGCCTGTGGCCAACACCAACATGGTGGGAAGGGCACTCTCTCTCCTGGGCGCTGAGACTTCCTCTTCTGCTCACCATAACCGAGACCTTAGATCCTGTGAGCACCTTCCCCACAGCTGGAACATGCTCCCAAGGCCCCAGGCAAGTGCCTTTCTAATTGAGTAAAGGAAATGTGCCAGCTGCTGAGGCTTGAAGTCAGAGGTTACTGGTTTTAGCAATCGGGTTCCTGAGCACATGATTAACTGTTCTGCCAATATAAAGAGGGACCCAGACCCTCTCCTCTGCCCTGCTGGAGAGCATGCTGGGACAAAACATGCTCAGCAGTTAAAGGTGCTTGCTTGAAAGCCTGCTGGCCTCAGCCTGAATCCCCAGTACACATGGAAAGTCAGATGCACAAAGTGGTGCCTGCATCCGGAGCTCATTTGCAGTAGCAAGAGGCCCCAGACATGCCCATATTCCCTCACACTCTCTCTTCCAAATAAATAAAAAATATATATTCTTTGGTTTTTCAAGGTAGGGTCTCATCTAGACCAGGCTCATCTGGAATTCACTATATAGTCTCAAACTCATGGTGATCTTCCTACCTCTGCCTCCCAAGTACTGGGATTAAAGGAGTGCGCCACCACTTCTGTCTCAATAAATACTTTTTTTTTCTTTTTTGGTTTTTCGAGGTAGGGTCTCTCACTCTAGCCCAGGCTGACCTGGAATTCACTATGTAGTCTCAGGCGACCCTCGAACTCACGATGATCCTCCTACCTCTGCCTCCTGAGTGCTGGGATTAAACACATGTGCCACCATGCCCTGCTAATAAATACATTAAAAATATTTTTATTTGCAAGGAAAGAGAGAGAATAAGAAAGAGAAAGGGGGGGGTGCTGGAGAGATGGCTTAGCGGTTAAGTGCTTGCCTGTGAAGCCCAAGGGCCCCGGTTCAAGGCTTAATTCCCCAGGACCCACGTTAGCCAGATACACAGGGGGCGCACGCATCTGGAGTTCGTTTGCAGTGGCTAGAGGCCCTGGCATGCCCATTCTCTCTCTCTCTCTCTCTCTCTGCCTCTTTCTCTGTCACTTTGAAGTAAATAAATAAAATTTTAAAAAAGAGAAAGAGAAAGGGAATGGAGCACCAGGGCCTCATCACTGCAAACAAACTCTAGACATAAGTACCACTTCATGCATCGAACCCAGGCCAACAGGCTTTGCAAGCAAACACCTTTAACTACTGATACATATCTCCAGCTCTCAATAAATATCACTCTAGTCCAGGCTGAAATTGAATTCACTATGTAGTCCCAGAATGATCCTCCTTTTGAGCATTGGGACTAAAAGTATATGCCAGCAGCCGGGCGTGGTGGTGCACACCTTTAATCCCAGCACCCAGGAGGCAGAGGTAGGTCCTCCTGCCTCACCCTGAGACTACATAGTGAATTCCAGGTCAACCTGGGCTAGAGTAGACACTACCTTGAAAAAAACAAAAAACAAACAAAAACAAAAACAAAAAGCATGTGTCACCATAAATTAAGTATATGAAAGGAAGTTTAATGTCCTGAGGGTCCCTGTGCCTAAGGGTAAATATACTGCCCAGGTGGACTGCTGAAAAAAAGGAAGATGTGAAGAACTGTGCCCAGTTTGTCTCTGTCAAAGGTCAAGATCCAGGAACTAGAGATGCAGTTGCTGAAAATGAAGAGAGAGCATAGCTCCCTTTGATCAGATGACCATCAAGAACTTGAACGGAGCCTTTCCAGACATTAAATTAGTCAGTAAGGGCTGGAGAGATGGCTTAGCGGTTAAGTGCTTGCCTGTGAAGCCTAAGGACCCCGGTTCGAGGCTCAGTTCCCCAGGTCCCACGTTAGCCAGATGCACAAGGGGACACACGCGTCTGGAGTTCGTTTGCAGTGGCTGGAAGCCCTGGTGCGCCCATTCTCTCTCTTCTGTCTCTTTCTCTCTCTCTCAAATAAATAAATAAAAATGAACACCAAAAAAAGTTAGACAGTAAGATGTTTCCCACTGGCCTCACCAGCCAATTGAGAACTTATAAGATTGAGTCCAGGAGGATGCTCTGACCCTTACAGTACAAATGCTGGACATCAGAAATAAGGAGGACTGCATATCAATTTGGAGCCATCTATATTAAAGAACATTAGAAGGAAGTTAAATCTAATAACTAAAAATGTCAAAAATTGGGTAACTTTAAAAATTCTTTCAGGTTTAAATAATTTTAAATTGCCTAAGGTATTTCAAATATGGCAATATATAAAAATGGAGCTAATCTTTTTTGTTTGGAGGTAGTGTTTCACTCTAGCCCAGGCTAACCTGGAATTCACTCTGTAGCTCCAGGGTGGCCTCAAATTCACAGCGTTCCTCCTACACAGCCTCCCAAGTGCTGGAACTAAAGGTGAGCGCCACCACGCCTGACATGGAGCTAATCTTAATTTAACTAAAATGCCGATGAAAATAATACTAGTTTCTACCTTACCTTACCTTACCTAAGCCACCTCTCGAGAGTGACAAAATTTTCAACAACTCTTATCCAAATTAAGAAAGCCTGCTTCCAGTGACCTTGGGACGACTCAGAAGGTATCATGGTGATGGAAAGAAATGACCGCAGTGCTCAGAACTGCAATATCTGTATCACACCTTCCAAGGCACAGGGTCTAATGTGGAAGAGGTGGCAGAAAGAATGTAAGAGCCAAAGGAAGGGCAGGATTCCATACAACATGCTCCCTCCAGACACAAAATGGCCTGGATATCTATGGCCTCACAGTGCCTGATACTATCTGCATAAGACCATCATAAGAGGAGGAAAAGATCAAGGCATCAAAAGTAAAAGAGAGAGTGATTGAGATGGGGAGGGGGTATGATGGAGAGTGGAGTTTCAAAGGAGTAAGTGGGGAGAGGGAGGGTATCACCATGGGGTATTTTTTATAATCATGGAAGTTGTTAATAAAAAAAATTGAAAAAAAGAATGCCTGCTTCAGGGTGGAGAGATGGTTTAGCCGTTAAGGCGCTTGCCTGCAAAGCCAAAGGACCCAGGTTTGATTCCCCAGGACCCAAGTAAGCCAGATGCACAAGGGGGCACATGCATCTGGAGTTCCTTTGCAGTGGCTGGAAGCCCTGGTGTACACTTTCTCTCTCTCTTGCTCTACCTCTTTCCCTCTCAAATAAATTAATAAAATAAAATATAAAGAATGCCTGCTGCCTTCCTACAGATAATACTCCTTGTTTCCTCATGTCCTGCCTATCGTAGTGACTATTTTCAGCCTTAGAGGATGCCTATTACGTGTCACATGTAAATGTCATGTCAGGTAAAATGTATATATACATGACCCAGATCATGGTGCTAATAAATTAATGTGATCCAGGAGTTTCTTTCCTAATGGCTCTGTTAATTATCTATCTCCATCTTCCTGTCTATTGGGATTAATCTCTAACAGACTCTAGGAGTAAACCTCCTAGCCATATGGGATACTTGGCCAAAAGGGAACCAAAGTCTGAGGCTTCTAGAAGAAGTTACAACTGTATTATGCACAAAATGTGACATGAGCCAAGGGTGGTGGTGCACACCTTCAATCCCAACACTTGGGAGGCCCAGGTAGGAGGATCGTTGTGAGTTCAAGGCTACCCTGAGACTACATAGTGAATTCCAGGTCAGCCTGAGCTAGAGTGAGACCCTACCTTGAAAAACCAAAGAAAAAAGTGATGTGATTCAAATCTCACGGATCAACTTCAACTATGGTGGAAAGCTAAATGCTACAGATCCAAAGACAAAAATCATCTTGAGCTATATTAGCCTTTTAAAATAGCCAACTTATCATCTTTCTCTGTGCATAACTCTGTGATCAGGGGAGACATCACTTGTTCTAGTTTATAGATCTTCCAGACACTGTCCTTTTAGACTAGGCCTACACATAAATCTTCTTACTTCCTGTGGGATAAAACTCATTATTTTGTATACAAGGGCTGTCTTTAAGACGTTTCTGTCTTCCAGCTTCGTGAATATGGATACCACTCTGACAATGCCAGTTTTATTTTTAACTCGCCTACTTAATTTATGCAATTAATTTCAGTCGATCCAACTCCAAATTGCCTCAGAATTCCTCCTGACTCTCCTGGCTTAATACCTGTTGTCAACCCTATAAAATGACCATTTTGACTCATATCCATAAGCCTTTCTCCAATCCCATAACTCGATTTATCCAGGCCACTGTCCAGCATCCCACATAGACTCACAGAGATAACATCATCCTGATGTCGGAGTACAGATACAAGCCTCTGATTCAGATACCCTCAGGTAGGAAGGCCTCCTGATCCAATGATGCCTGCTCCAACCCAGCATGAAACAGTTAAGAGATGATCATGCCACCCCATCATCTGGTGGAGCCTCCCCACTGTAGATCCCCTTTCCTATGTGTAAGAATTTCAGAAACCTCTCTTTGCGCTCTCTCTCTCTGTCTCCAATTTGTTTCTAATCTTGGCCCGAGGAAACTTCCTTCTGTTATAGAAATTGAGGTTTCAGGCCCAGAAAGCCAAGTGCCACATGTTCTCCCTCATATGTGGATCCTAGCTACAGATGATTGGGCTTCTGCGTGAGAAGGAAAATACTAACTAGCAGAGGCCAGTAAGTTAAAAAGGAGACATAAAGGGAAGAGAAAGGAAGGGAGGAGGGTACTTAATAGGTTGGTATTGTATATATGTAAGTACAATGATTGAGATGGGGAGGGGATATGATGGAGAATGGAATTTCAAAGGCTAAAGTGTGTGTGTGTGTGGGGGTATTACCATGGGATTTTTTTTATAATCATGGAAAATGTTAATGAAAATCAAAACAAAAAAGAAAAGAAAAGAAATTGAGGTTTCAAAGAGTTGTTTTACCTCTCCTTCCCTGTAGCTAGGCTCAGACTAGGTCTGGGGTCTTAGAATCCATGAAGTCTGTTGTAATAATTCCTAGGCTTTTCTGTATCTGAGCTAAGAGGAGAAACAACTCCTCCGTCTCAGCCACCACCAAATGACCCAAGATAGGGACAATATTGCTCCAGTGAGATTTTTCTCTAGAACGATACATGGACAAATGTAGAAGAGGGAATCATTTGTAGGATGGTGACACAAAAACATGATCTCAGAGTTTGTAAGTAAGCAACCTAATAAGGTGAACTCCAATTGGAGAATTTCACAGCTAAAAGGGGGGCTTGCTTCTTATTGGGGAAAGAATATCTCTTTATTGTCAAGGTTATAGGTAAAAAGTTCAAGTAGTAGGCAACTGCAGAACTTTTATAAAAGCACATCTGGGAATTGTTTTCAAAGGCTAATAATCAAAGAAGCTTAAACATGAAACACAGTATAGGCATATCCTATCTAGGGAAAGGGCAGAGAGGAGTTTAAGTTGTTGATTCTGTGTGCAGAAGTGGCAGAGCATGACTGCTGTGTCAGCTTTTAGCAAGAGCAGAATAAAAAAAAAATAACAAAGCTGGGTATAGCAACACACACCTTTAATCCTAGCACTCAGGAGGCAAAGGTAGGAGGATCACTGTGAGTTCCATGTGACTCAGTCTGGGCTAGAGTGAGACCCTACCTTGCAAAAAACCAACCAAACAAAAAATAATTAAAGACCTTTAATCCCAGCACTCAGGAGGAAGAGGTAGGAGAATCACTGTGAGTTGGAGACCACCCTGAGACTACATAGTAAATTCCAGGTCAGCCTGGACGACAGTGAGACCCTACCTCGAAAAACAGAAAAAACAAACAAACAAAAAGTAACTAAAAAACAGAACAGCAGTGAATCTATGAAAACAGCATTATAAGATTAATCAAATGTACTACTGCGGAGATTAGCACTATTCTAGCAAGACAGGTGCGGAGTGGGTTAAAAATACAATTCTTTTTCTTTTTTTGGTTTTTCGAGGTAGGGTCTCACTCTGCGGGGATTAAAGGTATGCGCCACCATGCCCAGCTAAAAGTACAATTTTAATCCTGACATTCTTCATCCCAACATTGTTCCCCTCCTATGAACCAGACTCCCCATATAGCACAGTGGAAGATCCTCCCCTTTCTGTTTCCCAAGGAAGACTTAAAGTCATTTCTGTCTCCTACCAGGTGGATCAGAAGTTCCTCCTTTTCTCTTCATTCTGTAACTGGCCACTCCCTTGCTGGCACTGAAATAAAACTGTGGGCCCAAAGAAACTGTCTGCCTCAGTGTGTCCTCCAATTTCAAACCTAACACTATGAAGTTCTCTCTCAGTTCTTTTTTTTTTTTTTCCTTTGAGGCAGGGTTTCATTCTAGCCTCAACTGACCTTGAACTTGCTCTGTGGCCCAGGTTGGCCTCAAACTCATGGAAATCCACCTACCTCAGTTTCCTGAATGGTGGGACTAATGGTGCGCCACCACATCTGGCTTCTGTTCTTTCTTTCTTTTTTTATTTAAATGTAAATAAGCCTAGAAATGTTAGATAAAGAAAGCCGCCTCTCCCTTCCACCCTGCCCCCCCAATACTGTGCCCAGGACCAGATAATTCCTACCTACTGTTATGGCCCCAGTTACCTACAGGAGTTCAAACTTCAATAGGCTTGACTCACCTTGTGTCACAGGTGCTCATCTTCTCACCAAGCCCCACAGATTCTAGGCAAGACCCCTTCCTTCCATTGGTATTTCCTTCCTCCCTCATTCTGGGCTCCAGAGGTTCTTTCCCTTTTACTTCATATCCTGTCAGTCTCTCCTGGGGTTAAAATATGAATCTTGAACCAAAGAAAATGCTTGCCTCAATCCTGTACCTGATAGACTACATGAATCAGGACCTTGGGTCTCTGATCACATCAGATCAAGAGGTTTAGGAGTCTGGCCAGTATCTAAAAAAGGGAGATAATAGTTAAGTTATGCTTTCTTTCTGAGCTAGAGCTCAGAAATGCATGTGGGCTTACCTGGGTACGTAGGGTCTCACTGTAGCTCAGGATGACCTGGAATTCATTGTGTAGTCTCAGGGTGGCCTTGAACTCATGCCGATACTCTTACCTCTGCCTCCCAAGTGTTGGAATTAAAGGCGTGTGCCACCTTGACCGGCTTTGCGATCATGTTTCTTCACAGCTTTTCTAAGGGGTAGTTTCCTGTCCTAGTGACTGACATGCCCATCTGGACTGACTGTTGAGGGAGAGGATCATGGGTAGGACTACAATGTCAGGTGTGTACTCAGCATCAGTTTGGACTCAGACATCATTCTTTTCACCAAACACCAGGTAACAGAGCAGAAAGCAAAATAGAAACTAAGCCATGTTTTACCAGAAAGGAGCAAATAGCTTTCCCTGAATAGGCCTCAGTGAGGCCTACCTTTGCACTCCTCCCATCATGTGGCATTTTAAATCTCAAGTAGGGGCAATTGTGATGTATCCTTTCTCAGTTCACAGGGCATTTCAAATTCTAAGGAGGGAAATCATGACCTTTCCCCATAAAATTAATGTTACCAGGAAGGCGGGATGTAGGTGGGTCCAAAGATAATTATTGAGGGGCCCACCCTCAATGACCTTGAAACCTGCCTATGTCTGATCAGAAACCTAGTAATTTCCTCAAGTTTTTCCATTAGGTGTTTTCAGATTTTCTTCTGAGCTTGTCATCCTTTTTATTTCAAGACACGGTCTAACTCTAGCCCAGGCTTATTTGGAATTCAACTCTGTAGCCCCAGCCTGGCCTTGAACTCATGGCAATCCTCCTACCTGAGTTCCTTTGGAAGTATTTTTCTTTTTCAAACATAAGATAATTACTTGAAAAACTCTCTAAAGTCCATGTATTAAAGAAATACCACATATCTAATGCTTCTAGTTTACATATTAGTTTAGATGGAATATAATGGATGTATGTATAAGAAATATAAATGTGTCCAGAACTTTCAGTGAAGCAACAGATGTTGCACTTCCTTCTTCTGAAACTACAGCAGGGGAAGATTCTGATAGTAGTTAACAACAATTCTGAGGCAGCGGTGACCTTGGCTTTGGCTCCAGCAGCAGCAGCGGAAGCGGCGGCTCTGGCTCTGGCTCTGGCTCTGGCTCCGGCATTGGCAGCGCCTGCTCCAGCAAAGGCAGCAGCTACTCCGGCAGCGGTGGATCCAGCAGCGACAGCAGCAGCTCCAGCTCCAGCAGCAGCAGCAGTGGATCCAGCAGCAGCGGTGCCAGGCCTGCGGGGCCACAGCTGCCAGGCTCGGCTTGTCTCACAGGAAAAGCCAGTGCCCAGCTTCAGAAAATAGAACAGCAGCCCAGCGATCCAGCCAGCCTACTTGAACCCACAGGGCACCAAAGAGGGAGGCAAGCAGAGCGCAGCATAACTGAGACAAAAATCATCCAAAAAGGTAACTGGAATTGCACCAGGGAAGGGTCTCACTTGATCACAAGCTGACGTGGAACCCTCAACAGAGCATAAATCTTAACTTCTTTGTTGATAGAGGATCTAGTTGTTATAATACCCACTCTTGCATAAATACTAGGTGCTGTTTTTCATTGAATGTGCACATTGTTTAGTTAAATTTTAGAATCTATCTGTATTTTGTTCCACTCAGCCTATTGAATACTCCCATAGCAGGCAAACCTAGGAGCACCTTTGTAGATACTCTAAGAGTCTTAAGAGCCACACCTAACACCTTCTCCTACCCTGAAGATATATAACATCAGATCAATTGATAAAGCTAAGAATACCCAACTAACTAGAAAACCCAAGCATTAACTTAATCCAAGATGCAAAAATATATACATTATAACACAAGAAACACTAAAAATCAAGACAATATAAACCCACCAAAAAGTATTAATGCATCAGAAATGACCTCCAGTGAGAACGAATTAGAGGAAATGCCTGAGAAAGATTTCAAAAGAATGATTGTAAATATGTTCAAAGAAGTCAGAGAAGAAATCAAAGGAATCAAAGAGGAAGTAAAAGGAATCAAAGAAGACACAGGATACCACTTTAATGAAATAAAGAAGGCAATACAAGACATAAATAAGGAAATAGAAATAATAAAGAAAAACCAGTCAGAATTACTAACAATGAAGAACACAGTTAATGAAATAAAAAGCTCTGTTGAAAATCTCACCAGTAGAATGGATGAAGGAGAGGACAGAATATCTATGCTAGTAGACCAGGTGGCAGATCTAATACAGTTCAACAAAGAGAAAAACAAACTAATAGAAAAGTATGAGTGGGAATTTCAAGATATTCAGGACACTATGAAAAGATCAAACATAAGAATTCAGGGCATAGTAGAAGGAGAAGAATTTCACTCCAAAGGCATAGTAGGTATCTTCAACAAAATCATAGAAGAAAACTTCCCCCAAATTGGGAAAGAGGTGCCAATGCAGATACAGGAAGCCTTTAGAACCCCAGCCAGACAAAACGTGGAAAGAACCTCTCCTTGCTATATTATAATCAAACTACCAAACACACAATCCAAAGAAAAAGTACTGAAAGCAGTTAGAGAGAAAAATCAAGTTACCTACAAAGGCAAGCCCATCAGGTAGAACCAGAACTACAAAAAAAAAAAAAAAAAAAAAAGAAAAGGAAGAAAGACAAAAAAGAAAATGGCAAACATAAATACACACCTTTCAATAATATCTCTTAATATCAACGGCCTCAATGCCCCAACCAAAAGACATAGGTTTGAAGACTGGGTTAAAGAGCAGAATCCTACAATTTGTTGTCTCCAAGAAACTCACCTTCTACAAAGGATGGACATTAGCTTAGGGTGAAAGGTTGGAAATTGGTGTTTCAAGCAAATGGGCCTAGAAAACAAGCAGGAGTTGCTATCCTAATATCTGACAAGGTAGACTCAGTCCAATGTTAGTCAAGAAAGATAAGGAAGGTCACTTTATATTGATTAAGGGCACACTCTAACAGGAGGACATTACAATCTTAAACATATATGCACTTAACATGGGGGCTCCCAATTTCATCAAACAAACGCTATTAGAACTAAGGTCACAGATAACACCAAACACAGTGGTAGTGGGGGACTTCAACACCCCACTCTCATCAATTGACATGTCATCACGGGAAACAATAAACAGAGAGACATCTGGATTAAATCAGGTCATAGAACGAATGGACCTAACAGATATATACAGGACATTTCATCCAAATGCTGTAGAATATACATTCTTTTCAGCAGCATATGAAACATTCTGTAAAACAGACCATATATTAGGACACAAAGTAAATCTTAACAAATACAGGAAAATCGAAAAAATTCCTTGCATTCTATCTGACCACAATGGAAACAAACTACAAATCAATAGCGAGAAAAGCTATAGATCGTACACAAAATCATGGAAACTAAACAATACACTTCTAAATGATGAATGGGTCAATGAAGGAATCAAGAAGGAAATCAAAAAATTCAGAGTCAGATGATAACGAGAACACAACATACCAAAATCTCTGGGAAACAATGACAGCAGTTCTAAGAGGTAAATTTATAGCTTTAAGTGCCTATATTAAGAAATTAGAAAGGTCGCAAGTAAATGACCTAATGCTTCACCTTAAAGCCTTGGAAAAAGAAGAACAAGGCAAACTAAAAATCAGTAGATGGGAAGAAATAATAAAGATTAGGGCAGAAATTAATGAAATAGGAACAACAACAACAACAAAAAATCCAAAGAATCAATGAAACAAAAAGTTGGTTCTTTGAAAGGATAAACAAGATTAATAAACCCTTAGCAAATCTGACCAAAAGAAGGAGAGAAGAGACACAAATTAATAAAATTAGAGATGAAAAAGGCAACATCACAACAGATGCCAGAGAAATTCAAAAAATCATAGGGACATACTATAAACATATATACTCCACTAAGTATGAAAATCTGAAAGAAATGGATGATTTCCTTGATCTATCTGACCTACATAAATTAAATCAAGATGAGATTAATAACTTAAATAGACCTATAAAAAGTATGGAGATCCGAGCAGTTACCAAAAATCTCCCAAATAAAAAAAGTCCAGGCCCAGATGGATTCACTGCTGAATTTTACCAGACCTTCAGGGAAGAACTCACACCATTGCTTCTTAAGCTTTTCCATAAAATAGAAAAAGAAGGAATCCTACCAAACTCCTTCTACGAATCCAGCATCACCATGATACCAAAACCAGGCAAAGACAGAATAAGAAAAGAAAATTACAGACCAATTTCCTCATGAGCAAAGATGCAAAAATTCTCAACAAAATACTGGCAAACAGAATACAAGAATATATCAGAAAGATCATTCACCCAGACCAAGGAAGCTTTATACCAGAGACACAGGGATGGTTCAACATATGCAAATCAATAAATGTAATACATTATATAATGGACTGAAGGACGAAAATCATATGATCATCCATTTGACACAGAAAAAACATTTGACAAAGTCCAACATCCCTTCATGATAAAGTCTTACAGAGACTAGGAATAGAATGATCATATCTCAATATAATAAAGGCTATTTATGACAAGCCTACAGCCAACATATTACTAAATGGGGAAAAACTGGAAGCTTTTCCACTAAAATCAGGAACAGGACAAGGGTGTCCACTGTCCCCACTTTTATTTAATATAGTACTGGAAGTCTTAGCCATAGCAATAAGGCAAGAGACGCACATAAAAGGGGTACAAATTGGAAAGAAAGCAATCAAGTTATCATTATTTGCAGATGACATGATTCTATATATAAAGGACCCTAAATACTCTACCAGCAAACTGTTAGAGCTGATAAACACCTACAGCCATGTAGCAGGATACAAAATAAATACACAGAAATCAGTAGCATTCCTATATGCTAGCAACAAACACACAGAGAATGAAATCAGAGAGTCACTCCCATTCACAATTGCATCAAAGAAAATAAAGTACCTTGGAATAAACCTAACCAAGGAAGTAAAGGATCTCTACAGTGAAAAATATAAAACACTCAAGCGAGAAATTGCAGAGGACACTAGGAAATGGAAAAACATCCCTTGTTCCTGGATCGGAAGAATCAATATTGTGAAAATGGCAATCTTACCAAAAGCAATCTACACATTTAATGCAATCCCCATCAAAATTCCAACGGCATTCTTCACGGAAATAGAAAAAAACAATCCAAAAGTTCATTTGGAATCACAAAAAACCTTGAATATCTAAAATAATACTGAGCAACAAAAAATGAGGCTGGTGGTATCACTATACCTGATTTTAACCTATACTACAGAGCCATAGTACTGTGCCAGCGTGGTACTGGCACAAAAGCAGCCATGTAGCTCAGTGGAACAGAATAGAGGACCCAGATGCAAGTCCAGGTAGCTATAGCCACCTTATATTCAATAAAAATGCCAAAAATACTCATTGGAGAAAAGACAGCCTATTCAGCAAATGGTGCTGGGAAAACTGGATATTTATCTGTATTAAGATGAAATAAATTCTTCTCTCCCTCCATGCACAAGAATTAAGTCCAAATGGATTAAAGACCTTAACATCAGACCTGAAACTCTGAAACTGCTGGAGGAAAAAGTAGGGGAAACCTTTCAACATATTGGCCTTGGCAAAGACTTTCTTAATATAAACCTAATTGCTCAGGCAATAAAGCCACAGATTGACTGCTGGGACCTCATGAAATTACAAAGATTTGTACAGCAAAGGACACTGTGAATAAAGCAAAGAAGCAATCTACAGAATGGGAAAAAAATCTTTGCCAGCTGTACATCTGATAGAGGATTAATATCTAGGATATACAAAGAACTCAAAAAATTAAATAATAAGAAATCAAACAAGCCAATTAAAAAATGGGCTATGGAACTAAATAGTTTTCTCAAAAAAAGAAATATGAATGGCGTATAAGCATCTAAAAAAATGTTCTACATCCCTAGTCCTTAGGGAAATGCGGATTAAAACTACATTGAGATTCCATCTCACTCCTATCAGATTTGCTACCATCATGAAAACAAATGACCATAAATGCTAGCGAGAATGTGGAAAAAGAGGAACCCTTCTGTATTGTTGGTGCGAATGCAATCTGGTCCAGCCATCGTGGAAATCAGTGTGGAGGTTCCTAAGACAGCTAAGAACTGATCTACCATATGACCCAGCTATAGCACTCCTAGGCATGTATTCTAAGGACTCACCTCATTTCCTTAGAAGTACATGCTCTACTATGTTTATTGCTGCTCAATTCACAATAGCTAGGAAATGGAACCAGCCTAGATGTCCCTCAACTGATGAATGGATAATGAAGATATGGCACATTTATACAATGAAGTTCTACTCAGCGGTAAAGAAAAATGAAGTTATGAAATTTGCAGGGAAATGGATGAATCTAGAAAGGATTGTACTAAGTGAGGTAACCCAGGCCCAGAAAGCCAAGTGTCGCATGTTCTCTCTCATATGCGGATCCTAGCTACAGATGACTGGGCTTCTGTGTGAGAAGGAAAAAACTCAGTAGCAGAGGCCATTAAGCTAGAAAAGAGATAGAAAGGGAAGAGATAGGAAGGGAGGGGATACTTAATAGGATGGTATTGTATATATGTAAGTAGAAGAATAGATTAATGGGGGTGAAAAGGCCCAAAATGAGGTCTGGGGAAGAGATTAGTAAAAGAAAGGTGGAGGGACAGCTAACCAAAATCTAAGAGGATATAAATAAAACATATGTAATCCTACTTTTTTGGACAATGGAACACTCAGGAGCCATAGATTGTTGCTAGAAAATTTTCAGTGCCAGGGATGGTATAT
Source organism: Jaculus jaculus (assembly GCF_020740685.1). Taxonomy (NCBI): domain Eukaryota; kingdom Metazoa; phylum Chordata; class Mammalia; order Rodentia; family Dipodidae; genus Jaculus; species Jaculus jaculus. The sequence continues at coordinate 159,222,784 of NC_059102.1, forward strand.
CTTCCAGTGAGTTGTTGGTCAGGGAGATCCCTGATGCCCCCAAAACATTATAGGCCATTGCTGAGGCCCTTGGCTTCCCACCAGGAATAGATGCTAAGACCCTATTGCTGAAGACTCCATATACTTGGGCTGCAAGGCCACTGAGAAAGGCCACTGCTGGATCTGAGCTGATAACCTCCTCCATGTAAACCAGCTGACAGAAAACTGGAAGAAGCCATTCTGCATGCAGTTTAATGGGAGAAAGAGAAATCACCAGTGAAGATACTCATCAGTGGATACTGCAAGCCTAATAATTGGCCAGCCAGGCCAAATGAGCCAACGGGTGCAATAGTGGCACATCTGTTATGGGGGAAACCAACTCCCTTCTAATTGGACTGGAGGTCCACTCCATGGGAAGGGAATACATCCCTGATACTGAAAACTTAAAACAGGAGTAGTCATGAGCCCTAGGGGTGTAACATCTGCTGCTGTCCGGCTAAATGTATATACTGTGCTTATCAAACTGCCCAGTAAGCACTTGTTAATGTTCACACCCTTATATTAATGCTACTCTCACTTTTGGTAGAGAATCTTCTCTTTTCAGATGGCAGTGACCTTGGGACGACTCAGAAGGTATCATGGTGATGGAAAGAAATGACCGCAGTGCTCAGAACTGCAATATCTGTATCACACCTTCCAAGGCTCAGGGTCTAATGCGGAAGAGGTGGCGGAAAGAATGTAAGAGCCAAAGGAAGGGCAGGACTCCATACAACATGCTCCCTCCAGACATAAAACAGCCTGCATATCCATGACCTCACAGTGCCTGACACTACCTGCATAAGACCATCATAAGAGGAGGAAAAGATCAAGATATCAAAAGTAAAAGAGAGACTGATTGAGATGGGGAGGGGGCATGATGGAGAGTGGATTTTCAAAGGAACAAGTGGGGGGAGGGAGGGTATTACCATGGGATATTTTTTACAATCATGGCAGTTGTTAATAAAAATATTAAAAATTAAAAAAGAATTCTGTGACTCCAAGCCTGACCCCCTTAAACAATATGTAACTACTTTACTCAGGAGACAGCTGCCTGTACTTAAATTCGACAGAACCTTACACTCATGGATGTAATCTCTCCCCTCTCTAAGTGCAGGAGATTTCAGACAAAGGACGGTAAAAGGTATGTAAGTCCAGCACAGTCTGAGTCCAGGACCTCTGTTGGTTTTGGTGTTAGCCAGCAGAGGTGTGGGTGTAAATAAAGGCTCTCTCCCTCTCTCTGAAGTGGGTTTTGACTGCTATTACTCTCACCAACTCAATTATTTCCTATAATACACTTGAGCCTTTTTTTTTTTTTTTTGAGAAAGAGAATTGGCATCCTAGGGCCTCCAGCCCTTTGTAATCGAACTCCAGATGTGTGCACTACTGTGTGCTCATGAATGACCCTTACACGTTACTGACGTCTGGCTTACATGGGGTCTGGAGAGTTGAACATGGGTCCCTAGGCTTCACAGGCAAGCTCCTTAACAGGTAAGCCATCTCTCCAGCCCTCAAGCACCACTTTTAAGCCATAACCTGCCTGTTTTCATAGATTTGGGAACATCAAAATGCATTCTGGGTGCTGGGGAGATGGCTCATGGGCTTGCTTGTAAAGTCTGCTGGCTCAGGTTCAGTTTGCTAGCCACCCATGTAAAGCTGGATGGGCATTCATTTGTAGCAAGAGACCCTGGTGTGTCCACACAAATTAAAAAAAAATAAAATAAAATAAAATAAGAGTCAGGCATGGTGGCGCACGCCTTTAATCCCAGCACTTGGGAAGCAGAGGTAGGAGGATTGCTGTGAGTTCAAGGCAATCCTGAGACTAAATAGTGAATTTCAAGTCAGCCTGAAGTAGAGTGAAAACCTACCTAGAAAAAACAAAAAGAAAAAGGAAAAAAAGAAAGAAAAAGCTGGGCATGGTGGCGCATGCCTTTAATTCCAGCCCTCAGGAGGCAGAGGTAGGATTGCCATAAATTCCAGGTCACCTTGAGACTACATAGTGAATTCCAGGTCAGCCTGGGGCCAGAGTGAAAGTCTACTGGGAGGGGGGGTGCTAGGTGTTGGTGGCACATGCTTTTAATCCCAGCACTCGGGAGGCAGAAGTAGGAGGATTGCTATGAAATGAAGGCCAGCCTGAGACTACAGAGTGAATTTCCAGGTGAGCCTGGACCAGTGTGACCCGACTGTGAAAAACAAAAGAAAAACTCAAAAACAAGTAGATGCCAGGCTAGGTGGCACATGTCTTTAATTCCAGCACTTCAGAGGCATGAGGTGAAGGCTACTCTACCTTTAAAAACTAAAATAAATAAATAAATGACAAATATTTGCGCATGTGTACGAGCATGCTAGTGTGAGAGAAAATCGGTTTTTATTTTGGGGACAACTGAAGACTTTTTATTATTGAGAACTTCCCTAATTATAGACAATAAACTGTAATTCTCTCCCCCGCTACCTCCTTCACAACTCCTCTCTCCATCATACCCCCTGCCCTTCAGTCTTTTTATTTATTTTTTTTAATTTGAGAGTGACAGGCAGAGAGGAGGAGGCAGATAGAGAGAAAGAGTGCGCCAGGGCCTCAGCCACTGCAAACGAACTCCAGATGCATGTGCCCCGTTGTGCATCTGGCTTACGTGGGTCCTGGGGAATCGAGCCTCGAACTGGGATCCTTAAGCTTCACAGGCAAGTGGCTAACCGCTAAACCATCTCTGCAGCCCAATCTTTTATTTATTTGTAATTTTTAAAAAATGTTTTTGGTTTTTCAAGACAGGGTCTCACTATAGCCTAGGCTGACCTAGAATTCACTATGTATTCTCAGGATGGCTTCAAACTCACAGCCATCCTCCTACCTTTGCCTCCCGAGTGCTAGGATTAAAGTAAAGGTGTGTGCCACCATGCTTGGCTTTTATTTTGATGTCATCTTCTCCTCCTATTATGATGGTCTTGTGTAGGTGGTGCCAGGCACTGTGAGGTAATGGATATCCAGGCCATTTTGTGTTTGGCATTGTAAGCAATCTTACTCTTCCTTTGGCTCTTATATTCTTTCCATCACCTCTTCTGCAATGGACCCTGAGTCTTGGAAAGTGTGAGATGTTTCAGTGCTGAGCCAGTGTGAAAGAAAACTTTTCCTTCCAAGGTAGGTCATAGTGGATTAGTCTCAGGATGGCCTTGAACTCATGGTGATTCCCCTTACCTTGTCCTCCCAAGTGCTGAGATTTAAGGTGCATGTATGCCCAGATAGAAAACTAGTCTTTTTATTGATGGAGAGGTCACCTACTTCTGGGCACTACACTAGGGACAGCTGAGGCTCTGAGAACACAGCCTGAAAAACTGCGGTCTGTTTGCTTTGTTTCTTTCAACTCAAAGGTTTTTTGGTTACTACAGAGAACTCTTAACCAAACAATCAGCATATAACATCTCAGCTATTTTATTTGTATTTGTTTGTTTGACAGAGAAGGGGGCGGGGAGAATGGGCACACCAGGGCCTCCAGCCACCGCAAATGAACTCCAGATGTGTGTGCCCCCTTGTGCATCTGGCTAACTTGGGTCCTGGGGAATCGAACCTAGGTCCTTTGGCTTTGCAGACAAATGCCTTAACCACTAAGCCATCCCTCCAGCCTGACACCTCAGTTATAGACATACTTCTACCCCAGAACTCAATCCTTCAGAGGAGACCAGGACCTTAGGACTCCCACCTTTCCTGGTGGGGGTGCTCTCACTGTATTTCTGATTCCTGTTCAGTGATGTCTGTTGCATCTCTGTCACTGGCCTTGTGAATTGTCTTGCAGTCTTGGGGATGGGGGAGCAGTCATTCTTTACTACTCCCTGGACAAGGAGGGACTCATTATAGCACCGCTCACTTTTCACTATCAAACTAGAATGACCCATTTCAGGTCACAACACCTCCACTCTCAGGATAAGTAAGTTCAAAGTAACTCGGGGTCAACAGAAACAACTCCCTCATTCCTGTCCACTGGTGTCAGTCTGCCTTTGTTCTGTGTTCGCACCATTTCCCCCTCAGCCAACTGTAAGTTTGTGAGCCCAGACCTTGATCAGCTGTTAGGCAAGGGTAGGCCTCCACTTCCCCTTTTCTTTCACTGTTTGGGATGCAAGAGTGGATGGACTGTCCACCTGGCATGCTTAAGTTGCCATCAAGAAGCCACACAGCAGCTTCTAGAGAAGTTGTCTTGTGGAGATGACCCGTTCTCTTCCATGTCTACTCGACATCAGGTGTCTTCATTTCCAACATGAGGACCTCTCGCCTCTGCTTGCAACCCCCCCCTTTTTTTTTTTTGCTTTTATCAAGGTAGGGTCTCACTCTAGCTCAGGCTGACCTGGAATTCACTGCATAGTCTCAGGGTGGCCTCGAACTCATGGTGATCCTCCCATCTCTGCCTCCCAAGTGCTGGGAATAAAGACATGCGCCACCTCGCCTGGCTTCTTGCACCATTTTTTTTTTTTTTTTTTTTGCATCTGGCTTTTATGTGAATGGCTGGCAGGGAAATTGAACCCAGCTGGCAGGCTTTGCAAGCAAGTGCCTTTAAGCACCAAGCCCTCCCCCTAGGGAAAATTTTTTTTTCTCAATTTTTATTGACATTTTCACTGAAAATGTCAATAAAAATTGTGAAAATAAAAAAATTTTTTTTAAAGAGAAAAAAAATCCCATGGTAACACCCCCCACCCCACTATGCATTATGTCCAATTTAAAAATTCCCCATAGTCCTTTAACAGTTCCAAACTTTGTTCAAAACTGGAAGTGCATTCTTCTGAATGTGGCTTTCCAGAATAGCAAAAAACAAGTTGCAGACTGAGGCATATTAGGGTGCAGGGCTTGAAAAGTAAGACGAAATGTCCTTGAGCCTCCCCTTGAGGTCTCCACTCGCTTACCTTGCTTACCTTAAAGGAGTACTCTTGATCTGTTTTTCCTTAAATTCAACCAGAGTTCCTCCCTAGACAGTCCTCTTTTCCTAGAATAAAGATTCCTGGATTAAACATGAAATGGTGTTGAGGCTGGTAAGCTCAGCCCCCATTCAGAGCCTGTAAGACCCTGTTGTAGTCAGTTCCAGGTTGCTGGGATGAATATCCAACCAGACACATGTTTATGGCAGGAAGGGGTTTATTCAAGCTTACAGATCCAGGGGACATTCCATCCCTGATGGAAGAAGCTGTCTTTTTCACACATCCAAGCAGAGAAAAAGAAGCAAAGCAGCACGCACAGACCAGGGACACATAAGAGCTCCCGAGCTCAGATTGTGCTCTACCCCTCTGGGATAGAATCTGATCAGGCCTCAAACACACCTCTGTGTGGGACCCCAGGATCTGCCACCAGTGACACCTCCTCCAGCCAAGGGGATGGAGACCACATTTAAACACTTGAGTCTATGGGAAACATACATCCACATTCAAACCACCACAGACCCCAATTCAGGTTGCTCTGTGGGCTTTCCCTTACTCCTGCCTTCTCATGGGCAGTTCTCTGTGCTCTCTTCTCCTTTCTCTTAAGTGCTGAGCTTCTCAAACTCTCTTTTTCCTCCTTGGGAAAGAGCTTTGTATTTCTTCTTTCTCTTAAGGTAAAGGCTTTCCCATTTCTGGGAACCTAGCTCATGGCCCCTCTTGAACATGAGCTCTGTCTTCTTTAAGTTTGGTCTATAATCTAATAAAACTTATGAATGTTATCCTCAAGTCTGTAGATGTGAATTCTTTGACTTTGGAGATAGTTCTTATATACATATGGAAGATTCTGAAAGTGCAGGTTCAATAAAAAGCCCTTTGAGGCAAGCCTGGATTGCAGAGTGAGTTCCAAATCAGTCTGGGCTAGAGTGAGACATTGCTTCACGCTCCCCCCCCCCCCCCCCGGGGGGAAAAAAAGGGACATTGTTCATAGCTCAGCAGGGTAGCACAGCCTTTAATCCCAGCACTTAGAAAAGCTGAGGTAGGAAGACTGAGTTTGAGGCCAGCCTGGGGCTACAGATTGAGTTAAGTTTGATTCCCCAGGACCCACATAAGCCAGATCATAAGGTGGCGCATGTGCTGGAGTTCATTTGCAGGGCTAGAGGCCTTGGTGTGCCCATTCTCTCTGAAATAAAAAAACAAACAAACAATATATATGTATATATACATATTTTAAAAAGGGCGGAGAGGGGTGGAAGTCCACCAAAAAATTCGGAGGTGGAGGAAGAACCAGGAGGTAAAGAGGCAAAGGGCCAGTGTTTGGCAGCCATCTTAAGTCAGGGCATTTTTTATTTTAGTTCTGAGACTGGAGTTGCTTTTTAGTCTCATCAGGAGAGAATGAAATTTTATGTTCTTTGGATATGTTTCCCTAACTAGCTATAAAAAATGAGGCTACCTTGGTCCTAATCACTACCATCTCCAACATACATCACCAAAAAGTAAATATCCTCAATCCAAAAGGGAAAAATGGAGCTGGGGATGGTGGCACATGCCTTTAATCCCAGCACTTGGGAGGCAGAGGTAGAAGGGTCGCTATAAATTCAAGGCCAGCCTAAGACTTCATAGTGAATTCCAGGTCAGTCTGAGCTACTGCAAGACCCTACCTCATAAAACAACCACAAAAAAAAAAAAAAAAAAAAAAAAAGAGGGAAGGGCTGGAGGGATTGCTTAGTGGTTAAGGATTTGCATGCAAAGCCAAAGGACCCAGGTTCAATTCCCCAGGACCCACGTTAGCCAGATGCACAAGGGGCACACACATCTGGAGTTCGTTTGCAGTGGCTGAAGGCCCTGGCGTGCCTATTCTTTCTACTCCTTCTCTCCCTCTTTCTCTGTCAAATAAATAATATTTTTTTAAAAAGAAGGGAAAACAGGGCACAACAAAGAATAACTGGAGCAAAGCAATAACAGAAACTCAGGGCAAACTTCCAATTTTACAGCTTTGTCTGGCACCTGGGACTCATGACAAAATCCTCTGGGGTTAAGTAGCACCGTCCCTCCGGCTCTGCTGCCTGGTAGCACACAGCCTCTCTCTTGGGGCAGCTCCACTTCAGACAGACAGATGAGAAGTGAATTGTGACAGAACATCATTTCAGTTTTTGAGATAGTTTTGCTATGCAGCCCAGGATGGCCTTGAACTAGCAAAATTTCTTCCTCAGCTACCTGGGTGCTGGGATTATAGTTGTACGCCACCAGGCCTGGCTCAAGAATCGTATTTTAAAAGATCACGATGGAATACTCATGAAATTCTACCACTACAGATTAGAGTTATTTGCAGGGTTGGAAGGCAAACCACCCAGGTTAGGGAGACATGTGAAAAGATAACATGCTGCAGCAGCAGAGAGGGTTAGTGGCAGTTCTCTCTCAGCAGCAATTTACTATGTACCTATGATCAAGAAACTGACAAAGTGCACAGCTCACAGCAGTGGGGCTGATGGACACAAGGGTAGAGGGCAGACAGCAAACCCTTAAGACCACTGGCGGGATGTTCCACATCTACAGCCTCACACCATGGAAGGCACGGGAGTACTCTAGAAACAAAAGAACCAGGCTTTATTTTCGCTGTTTTTAATACTGGCATTGTGCTGTAGTCATGTTAAGTCTTGTGATTCAGATGACCAATACACAGAAATGAAAGTGGAAAGGAACATGAAGTCGCCGCAGGGCTCTGGCTGGTCCCCTCCAATCTGACAGATCTTGTCCTTCCCACCCTCAGCCTTTCCCGGCCATTTAAGATGAACAAGTCCTACCTCAAGATAACCCCAAATGCCCACTCTCAGCAGACAATGGGATAGAGAAGGACATGCTTCACCTTAGATGGGATGGAGAAGCTGGCCAAATCCAAAGTATGGCAGCAGTGTGGGCTGCCACAGAGCCAAGCCCTGGCTGTGGCCATTTAGGCTCACTATCAGGCAAGATAGGAGCATGTCATCCTCCAGCAATATGAGGCCCCTGGCCACACAGTTAGCCATCCTTGAGACGAGTGGAAGGAACCCTGTCCTCCAGTGGCACCAGGTTTCAGAAGAACATGGTCTCTCCTGAGAGGCGCTCCGACTGTGGGTGCTGAGCAGGTGTGCACAGGCCATCGAGTCCCTTGCTACCAGTCCAAGGGCTTCCTGCTGCCCCACTGAGCTTGGTGAGCTAGGTTGCAGTGGCAGCCTTGGGAGTCTCTATGCTATGTTAAGTGAGCAGCAAATAAGGAGTAAGGCATTAGACATTTGATTCTTTTATTTCCATATGCAATGTCATGTTTAGGCACGCTGCTTGGGATGCTGGTTCTAGAAAATTCGTTGGCCATTTTTCAGAATATCCTTTTGGTTTTAAATACTGGTCAGGAAAAACAAATGATGTAAAAATATGTGGGTAATTTTCTATTACAGAAATGAAAAACTGATTTGCATCTAAAAGTGCAAAGGTGAAGTGACTGACCTTTCACCAGACGGTGTGGCAATATACACTATATTGCTTCGGCTGTAGGAGAAGGCTGTGATGTATTTTTATACTGACATAGAAAATTATAAATTACATTGAATTAGTATCCATAATCACTATATATATATACACAACCAGTTCTAAAAAAATACACTGGTTTAGAATTTACGAGTGAAGCCTCACAAGGTACAGTAAAACAAGTAACATGCTGAGGTGCTGGAGTCCAAGTTCTACTTTAAAATACTAGCCTGTAAATGAACGTGCTCTACTTCCCTTCGCAGCACGAGCATTTTCAGCTAACTCCCTCATGGGATTCAAGATGTCATTACCAGATTGCTCTGAGACAGTCATTGGCGATGCTTGTTAACAAGGAAGATTTTGGTGAATGGGTTAAAAAGGCAGATGAACTACCAAAACAAAACAAAACAAAAATAAAAACAAACCCCTAGACGCCCAAAGCACAGCCATGTCCACTCCAATATTCTAGTGTTTCGCCTGTAGGAATCATTTCAAGCAAACAAGACTTTAACAGAACATATGGCCTTACAATCACATCGAGTTATCAACTAAGCTGCAGTAATAAATACTTAACTACCAATACACTTACATTTTTTGATCCTTTTTAAACAATACAGAAAACAATTACCAATCAAAAGCTGGTTATAAAAAAAACACCAAATATTCCTTATTCAGAATCACTTTTGTAAGTTAGAACAACCAAAATAACACTTGGAGGACATCTCAATCTACAGCTCCTTGCCAACCTGGAGGAAAAATGAATTCAGAATTTTGTACAAGGTGAAAAATGTATGAAAACTGCCCAATGCTTTGGTCACACTAATAACTGTCCAATAGTTATGTTTCAAATACAACAGATCTGTGTATTCACTCTTATAAAACTATTCTTACAGCCTTTTTAAGTATAGTATTACTACTATTATTACATGGGTGGGCGGCAAGATCTTATTTCACAGGCTACCCATTATTTAGAGATCAATACAATATAAACATACGCAAAAATTCTTGGTATTTGTCAATGTGCAATATTTTTACACGTCTGAGTCTCTCTGTACAATGTCTTAAGAGTCTAGAATAGAAAGGTTGCTGGTCCTGATCCCCTGCAGAATGAGTGCAGCAGTGGTGGCTTGGTAGCCCTGGTGGTGGCGGTCTGCGTCCCCTGTCAGCAGCAGCAGACTCACTCATCATACAGGGCCGTTAACTGACGTGTCACCTGGGGCGCTTGCCTGGTCAGTCCTACAGAAAAGGAGACAGACAGCTGAGGCCCATGAAGCCAAGATGGGAGAAGTGAGCCTTGCCCTCCCTCTCCTCATGGAACGTGACAGGTGAGGGTGGCAGTGCGGCGGCCGGGGCTGGAAGCTCCCTTTGCACAGCTCCTCAGGACCGCGTAAGCTCAGTGCCTTTCAAAGGGCCGCTCCTGAGCTGCAGCACCTATCTGCTTCAGGCTTTGATCTCACCCACAGAAGGGGGACGTGCTTCAACTTTCACTTGAAAGTTTGGGGTTTGTGACTAGGAAAGGAAAAGGACAAAAGAACAGAAAAAGGGCAAAAGACAAAAAGGTTTGTAACAGGATGAACTGTTGACCACACAGGTGTGCACCTGCACAATCTGCAGTGAGGTGCTGTGCAGGACGGAGGTGGGACAGTACAGAAACCAGCACTAAGTGAAGATGGAAGCTTGGCCTTCCTGCCAAACTTACAAGCTGGGTATGTGAGACATTCTCAGAGGCTTGGCAAAGTTTCACGTAGTGGTCTTGGGAAAGGATGTTTATGCCTGTAGCTGAAAACCTTCCACCCAAGAGCCCTGCTGGTTACAACAGGGACCAGGAAGTATGCTCTCCTTTACACTCTTCTCAATTTACAGTGCCTCGGTGTATTTTATTATTTATTTATTTGAGAAAGAAATAGGGTCAGAGGGAAAGGGAGGGGGAGGGAGTGTGTACAGGTGTGCCAGGCCCTACCATGCTGCAAATGAACTCCAGATGTATGTACCACTTTGTGCATCCGGCTTAGGTGGGTACTGGGGAATTGAACTGAAGCTGTCAGGCTTTGCAAATAAGTCCTTTTTTTTTTTTTTTTTTTTAAGGTAGGGTCTCACTCTAGCCCAGACTGACCTGGAATTCACTATGTAGTCTCAGGGTGGCCTTGAACTCACGGCAATCCTCCCACCTCTGCCTCTCGAGTGCTGGGATTAAAGGCATGTGCCACCACGCCTGGCTTTACAACTAAGCACTTTTAACCTCTAAGCCATCTCTCCAGCCCATGGTGCCCAATGTATCAGGCATGGGGACAAAATTTTCTGAACCAGACAGAACTTGCTATGTCCCCTGCCCTTATCACTCACAAGGTATGTGCTCTCGGGCAAGTTTCTTAACTTCTCAGTTCAACGGGATACAATAATGCCCACTCCCAGGGCTTTGAAGTGTAGAAGGCATATAAAACACACACTGGCTGGTACAGACAGCAGATTGGACAGGCACTAGTGAAGCAAGATCTGGTGGCAATACAGATCCTTTAGGTCACAGCACAGTGTGTCTGACAACCTCTAGGATGCTGGCAGCAGGGTGTGCAGGAAGCACTTGGAAAAAAAGGTGATTTTCATTCTTTCACACTACCAATGACTACCTCCACATACAAAGGCAAGCTGACCTTACACTTCCCCTAACAGTAGGAGCTCAATGCCAATGCCCAGAGACACCCCCTATTCTGGCACTCAGCCCTACAGCCTTTGCCTCTCAGCATGAGCCCCTTAGCTATCAATATGTGCCCACTGTAGCTTGGTCACCAGTCCACAGCAATTGCTGCTCTGCCAAGTGCTGGCTGGAGTAGGGAGAAATGGATAGATTCAGGGACCAAGTGGTGTCTGTTCTTCCACTAGCCTGCCTCAACTTTCTCAACCTCGTCCTGTAGACTATAGAGAAGGGCTCTCAAAGCCATGTTTCCAGCCAGAGGAGAGCCTGGGTACCCTATGCCAACTCTGCACTGCAGAGCCAATAAGTGTCGCCACAGCCTCCTGTGTGAGTGACATCAGACACACCAGGAACAACTTACTATTCGAATGCTTTAAGTGGGGACAAGCCTGGACTATTTTACCTCTGAGCAGCCCTCAAAAGAGAGGAAATTAATAGGTCTAAATCAGGCAGATGACATAAGTGATGGGGAATTAGGTCTACAAAAGACCATTTGAAAACCCACTTAAGTCACCAAGACCCAGAAGCCCAGTTGAAGCTGGGGTGATCTCTTGCCTTTTCCTCTTCTAATTCCATATACTAAAATAGAACTTATAATTTTTACATGCATTTTTTAATTCTCGTAAAAACAAATGATTTTGGCTTGGATTTCTGGGGGAAATGAAAACAGGGTTTGCTAAGGCAAGAATAGGGACCTTTTGGATAGTGTGTGGAGAGGAGCCCCTGCTGGTTCTGTTGAGCTTTGCAGGAAACAGCTTCCTGGGGGAACGGAGCCAGGTGGAAAGCACCACGCCTCTGAAACTGCCTTAAAGGTCACTTTATTCTTGCGGAGGTAATACACAATGCCCAATATTTGATCAGAGAAGTGAGCTCTGGGAAGTGCTGAATAGAAGTCCTTGTGATCCAGGGCACATCTGCATTCATCTTCTGGTGTAGGCTCCTTGAATCCAGCTACCTGGCTCTACCTGCAAGGCCGGGTGTATGGGCACTGGCCCTTGGTGGCTGAGGCTTTGCCTTGGCCTATCCCTTCAGACCACTGCCTCAGTCTAAGCAAAAGGTGACTAGAAAAAAAAAGAAACAAACCACATCCAAATAACTGTCAGGGCTCTGGTAGTAGAACTGTCATCACTTAGGATGCAATCAACCCTACAGGGAGTTGGTGAAGGGGTGAGAATATGCAGCTGTATGCATGAAAGGACTTCAGACAGGCTCCCTGGTATTTCACAGAAAGCATCCATGTCTGCTCCCCCTCAGAGGAGGGGATGAGGACTCCAAGCCTGGACAGGCTTGACATCACAACTTTAAGGGCAGGGGTAGGTCCCAAGCAAGCCTTCCCTCCCCACTGCCACAGATCAGTCTCTGAGCCAGGCACTCTTGGCACTGGACAAGGATGAAGTACTAAGGAAGGGTAAGCCTGGCAAGAGACAGGTAGGCGGGCAATTACCTCTGCTCAGGACTGCTGCTGGGGGGCCGTGGGGCTGTGCACTTGGCCTCTGCTGGCTCAGGGCTCTCTTCCGCATCTTTACAAACAGCATCTTGGGAGGTAGACAGTTTTCCTTCCTCACTGCAGGAGAGAGGGGTGACAGGCACATCACACACCAGGTACAAGGTCCAGGGCCAGAGGATGAGGTCACATGCAAATGGCTCTGAGCATGCTCAGGGTGGAAGATCACAGAAATGCAGACAGTGACTGGGAACCAGGAGAGGAAAGGGCCACACGCAGAGGGACAATGTGATGTGGTTGGTGTCTGAGAAAGGACAGTCCCGTATTACCGTACATACCGGTAGGATTTCAACACTCTGAGGCCAAGTGTGCAAAACAGAAAAAGAAATGTACAAGAGTTTCAGAATACTCCTAGAAATGAGGAATTGGGGGAAAACATGTCCATGACTGCACATAAGCAAACCGCAGAATCGGTGGAGGTGTCAAGAGAACCTGTTTGAAGGAACGAGTCTTTTTAGTTCCAGCCCTGTGCTATCAGGGCCACACCCACCACTCATACAGACAGATGCAGAGGATGGCCCTCTCCCACTGGCTGGCAACTTGGTCAGGCAAGGAGTAACCCATTGGCTCTTCTGCTGGCCTCAAACAATGCATGCAAAAAGGAGACATCAGGAAGGAACAAACAAGAAACCAAGAGGAGCTGGCAGCCCAGGAAACAGAACACTAAGATTTGGGGTATAGGGGAAGGCTTTTGGTGGAGGGTCAGCGGACACATTTCCCTGACTCTGAGGGCTAGACATAGACTTGTCCTGTTCAGAATGGGCTTCACATTTTACACCATCAAAATGGCAATAGCTGGAGATTCCCAAGAGAAGACACATCATTCTCAGAGCTAAGCCTTGCTTCGGATTTACTTATGAAACACCTATTTTAGGATAATTCTCTCAGTTGGCATTTAGATGGCTCCAGATAGTTTATTAGTAGGAAAATCAATCAGCAGTTACCGATATGGAGACAATTTGAATCACCCAGTTCATTAATTACTTATTTTTCCCCCCCGGAAGTGCAAGGAACAGAATCCAGAGCTTCAACATGCTAAGCACATTAATACCATTAATCTACACTCCAGGCTCTCATCTCTTCCTTTTAAACTAACTCTTTTCACTTCTCCTCTAGTCCTGACCCTCTACAGAAGCTATATGCTTTTCATTTTAGTGCCATGCCATCATTTTAGCGAATTCCCAACCATAAGAGTGCATTTTTCTCACCTCAGCACACCAGAAGACCCAGCTGCTCCTCCAACCATTGCACCACATACGCAGTAGGCCCTTACTTACCAGTCTGCCTGGTTCTCCACAGCTGTAACCACCTGACCTGCCCTCCACCTCCAGGCCTTTGAGCCCAAGGATACCACAAACCTAGTGTCCAAGATATAAATAGACCTGTGTGGGCATTTCTCAGGGCAGTATGCCCAAGATAAAAAATTCTGGGCCATCTTCCCATCAACGAAGATCTCTTTCTACCAGTCTGTCTTCCCTCCTGTACCTAGTGGGATTCAGCACTCAGTGTAATCCACTTGCAATTTGTACAAGTCTAATGAGAAGTTTAAAGTACCTGTTGTTGCCACTCATTTCTCTTTTTTAGAGCATTTCTTTGCATCCATTTTTCTAAATTGAAGTCTTTTTGATTTACTTGTTTGAAAACTGCTAATTTTTGCCCATTTCCTAATTTAGGCTTTCTCTCACAGTCCCAGCCACTCCTTTTCTTCTTGAGACAAGATTTTACTATGAAGCCAAACGTCTCAAACTCACAATGTAGCCCAAGTAGCTCTTAATTTGTGACCATAAGTGCTGGGTTGCTGCCAGGTACCACTATACTCAGCTGGCCTTTTTTTTTTTTTGGTGTGGGGGGAGCGGTTTCAAGGTATTGTCTTGCTCTAACCCAGGCTGACCTGGAATTCACTGTGTAGTCTCAGGCTGGCCTCAAACTTATAGAACTTACAGCAATCCTTCTACCTCAGCCTCTGGAGGGCTATAAATGCGTGTGCCACCACACCTAGCTCAGCTGGCTTTTTAAAAAATTATCTGGGCTGGAGAGATGGCTTAGCGGTTAAGCGCTTGCCTGTGAAGCCTAAGGACCCCGGTTCCCCAGGTCCCACGTTAGCCAGATGCACAAGGGGGCACACGCATCTGGAGCTCGTTTGTAGAGGCTGGAAGCCCTGGCACGCCCATTCTCTCCCTCTCCCTCTCTTTCTCTCTGTGTCTGTCGCTCTCAAATAAATAAATAAATAAAATTAAAAAAAATTATCTTACAGGAATTCCTCAAATAACAAATGCCACAGTCTCTTACATAAGTATGATCCACTGACTTTTCAATTTGCTCCAAGTCTCTATTAACTATCATGTAACCCTAGTGTCTGGCTCCCAAACTGGAAAATGGAGATAATATTCATAATTGCATCTCAAGGGGTTTGCAAGAGAAGACTATGTGCTTAATATGCACAAAAACCAGAGAATGGGGCCTGGCACACGGGAGCATGTGTCTCTTTGCTCATATTCTCTTTTTTGGGATATGCACTTGGTAAGTAGCGCAAGCTAGCCCAGAACTCTCAGAAATTTGGCTTCAGCCTCTCAGGTATTGCGATGACAGGTATGTATCACAATGCGTAGCTTGTATTCTCTTCTTAGTCCTCATGGAGTTGCTTCACAAAGTAGTTAGGGAGGATCTGGCTTGACTTTTCAGTGTGAAGCAGCTTAACTTGTATTTTTTCCTGGTGTGTTTGTGCACATGTGTACATGTCCTGTACGAGTGGGTGGATGCCACAGTACAGTGTCAGGTATTCTCTTTTTGCTCATCTACAAGTTTCCTTTACATGGAATTCTCAATGAACATGGAACTACTATCTTTGGTCAATGGCTGGCCAGTTAGCACCAGCAATTCTCTGTTCTCCACATCCTACAGGACTAGGGTGACAGACATGTGTTGCTATGCTCAGCTGTTTACATAGGTGTTCAAATTAGGCAAACCAGGATCTCTCAGCTCAGACTCTCATGACTGCATGGCAAGTGCTCTTACAGGCTGAGCTCTCTCTCCAGAACTCATTCCTTTTATATTTTTTATTTTAGAGAGGGAGGGAGGGAGGGAATGAGAATATGAATGAATTGACATGTCAGGGCCTCTAGCCACTGACATTGAACTCGACGTTTGCGCCTCCTAATGGGCATGTGTAACCTTGCACTTGCCTCACCTTTATATGTCTGGCTTACACGGGATCTGGAGAGTCAAACATGGGTTGTCCTTAGGCTTTGTAGGCAAGAGCTTTAACCACTAAGCTATCTCTCCAGCCCTCATGCCATTTTTTTTTTTTTTGGCATGTAAAATATATTTTGTTGTTCTTTAAAAGGGTTCAGGGTTTGGTTTTAAATCAGGCTGCACACCATTCATCAGTCTGACATCTCTCACCATGTAAAACTGGCTTCAGCTAGCAATGCTTCATTAAACGTAAAAGAAAAAGTTTTAATTTTGAGAAAAAAGTCCAGTTCTGAGAACAATAAACATTAGTCTAATTTAAAGCAAAATGGGGCTGTTTCATGTTTCTTTACATACCCTCCTCCTCACAGAACCAAGAATGTAATTCTGCCAACTTAGGGAGGCATTGATATTGACGGACACTGCATGCATGCACCCTCACATGCACACCAGAGACAAAATTCAGCTGGGCGTGGTGGCGCACACCTTTAATCCCAGCACTCGGGAGGAAGAGGTAGGAAGATCACCATTAGTTCAAGGCCACCCTGAGACTACATAGTGAATTCCAGGTCAGCCTGGGCTGCAGGGAGACGCTACCTTAAAAAACCAAACAAAAAAACACCCCAGCAGTGCTAGGCTCCAAGGCTCCCAAAAAACAGGCAATTTCCAAGGCTTCTGTTTTTCCACCACAATGAGGTAATACCCCATTGCTGAAGACACCACATGCTTTGGCTGCAGGACACTGAGATATCAAACTCGTATTAAGCTGGAAGCCTCCTCTCTGCTGACTAGCTGTCACAGTACTAGAAAGTACCATGCAGCCTGCTGGTGGAGAAATGCCATCAACAGTCTTACTCAGCAATGGACACTGTGAGCTACACAACTGGCCAAACAGGCCAAATGTGCCCAGTGGTACAGTAGCAGCTCATCAGTTATGGGGATGTCCAGCTGCTCTGTGATTGGATTTAAGGTCCACTACACAGGAGGGAAATCATGTCTGGTATTGAAAACCTAGTCAAAAGCCAATGGCTGGGGAAGTCATAGGTCCTAAGGAGGAAGCTGTTATAGTTGTTTGGCTAAATATGCTGTGTCCATCAAATTGTCTTCTAAATATTTAGGTTTAGGTCCACAAATTAGTGTTACTCTTAACTTTTGGTTGGAAAACTTTCTTTTGCAGATGGTGGTGGTGACTACTGAGGAGACTCAAAACTCATCAAAGTGCTAAGAAGTGACAGTTGAGTGTTTAGCACTAAATGACACATCTCTATCTTACCCTTCAAGGCTCAGAGGAGCATGTGGAAGAGTTGACAGAAAGAATTTCAGAGGCAAGGGATGGGAGGAATGCTTTGGACATTGTCTTCCAGACATCAAGTGGCCATCCCATTCATGATCTCACAACAGCTGTTATTACCTGCACAGTAGTGGGCTTATCAACATGTCATGGATGATGGAGGAAGGCAAAATTAAAAAGAGAGAGAGTGAAAGAGAGAAAGAAACAGGAGATATGTGGGAAAGAAGAAAGGGTTCAGTAGAACGGGGTTGGGAAACAAAGGAACGTAAAGGGAAGAAATTATGATCAAAATATATACAATTATGAAACAACAAAAAAAGTTAAAAAAAAAAAAAAGCAGTGCTACAGAATGGGTACATGCTCCCCAGCTATCTCATAGGAATTGACTGAGGCCTTCATGACCCCACAGTGAATCTTATAACCCTAGTGAGGAAGACCCCAGGGAAAGAGGATCAGAGATGAGGGGATAAATGACATATAAATATATATATATATATAACATATATATATATATATATATACACACACACACACACACACACATATATATAAAAGGGATGGAAAAAGCAGTGCTAGGGATGGAACCCAGGGGCCTTGAGCATGCTAGACAAAAGCTCTATCGCTGAGCCACATTCACACCTCCTCCACTTCTGATCTCTCACTTCCACCACACTGGCCATGTACACCATTATAATGGTTGTGTGAGTGAGTGCATGTGGAAGCCAGAGGGCAATATTGGGTGTCTTCCTCAAGTATTTTCTACTTTATGTTCTGACACAAAATCAGTCCTCAAACCTGGAGCTCCCCAATTTTACTAGTGTAGCTAGCCAGCTAATACCAGGGATCCTCCTGTCTCCATAGCACTGGGATTATAGGTAACTACCACCACACCCAGCTTTTATGTGGGTGCTGGAGATCTGAACTCAGGTTCTCATGCTTCTATAGGCACTTATCAACTGAGCCATCTCCCTACCCCTCACAGATTTAATGACTGTGACTCTGCACCATGAGTGAATGGGTGGCAAGGTGGGTCTCTTACTTATTTTTCTATGTAAGTTTGAAGCTACACTTATTAAGTTCCTTCTAAAAAGTTGCATTGAACTTAAAGGCTGGGCCAGGGATGTAGCCCACTGGTAGAACCCTTACCTAGCACATGCAGGCCTGGAGTACAATCCTCCCCAGTACCAAAACAAAACAACAGCAAAAACACCTTCAGGGCTAATATGATGGTGGCAGATGTTTCGGTAGCACTAATATGTCCTGTTGTGCTGTGCCCTGGGTCCACCTGCTCAGGCATCTTCAAATCTCCTCTAGAGAGATCTGTGTTACAATCATCCCAAAATGGACAACTTGATATATTTTGTGAGCAATACCCTGCTTGTTAATTATACATTTTAGTTGCTTATTTCTGATGTAAAGCCACTGATTTTTAAAATTGGTCTCTTACCAGTTTTTTTCTGGCCAATTTTGCTAAGTTATGTTTTTTGGGGGGAGGGGGTGTTTTTCGAAGTAGGGTCTCACTCTGGCTCAGGCTGACCTGGAATTCACAATGTAGTCTCAGGGTGGCATCAAACTCACAGTGATCCTCCTACCTCTGCCTCCCGAGTGCTGGGATTAAAGGTGTGCACTAACATGCTTGGCGAAAGTTTGCTAAATTCTTATTAATTTCAAATGCTTGCTACTAGCTTTGCTGGAGCTGACCATTACGGTCTGCAAACCGTCAAATTGTATTGCTTTCCTCCCTATCTTTACTCCCACATCTGTCCTTTCTTTGCAGGACTGTCAGCTTACTACTGGTAGTAATCACAGACAACCTCCTTATCTCAAGTGGATGCGTGTGAGACTTCTGCTGCACCATCATTTTGGTGTTTCCTTCTTATCCAGCCAAGAAAATTCATTCCCACTATGTTTTGCTCAGAATTTAATCATGTATAAGAATGAAATTTGGGCCTGGAGAGATGGTGCAGCAGTTGACGCATTTGCCTGCAAAGCCTAGGGAACAAGGTTCAATTCCTCGGTACCCATGTGGGCTAGATGCACAAGGTGGTGCGTGCATCTGGAGTTTGTCTGCAGTGGCTGGAGGTCCTGGTGCGCCCATTCTCTCTCTGTTTGCCCCTCCCTCTCAAATAAATAAATATTAAAAAAAATTATTTTTGAGGGAAGCCCAACAGACTGGCTTTTTTCTTTAATGCAAGAGAGAGAGAGAACTGGCCCAGCAGGGCCTCCAGCCACGGCAACGTGTGCCAGGTGCGACCTTGTGTGCTCGTGTCACCTTGTGCGTCTGCTTTACACGGGGTGTGAGAAGTTGGACATGGGCACTTGGGCTTCACAGGCAAGCAACTGCTATGCCATCTCTCTAGCCCTAATAAATATAAATATATATATATTTTTTATCTCACTCTTGCCCAGGTTGACCTTAAATTTACTATGTAGTGTCAGGGTGGCCTCGAACTCATGGTGATCCTCCTACCTCTGCCTCCTGAGTGCTGGGATTAAAGGCATGTGCCATCACACCTGGCATCTAAAAATTTTTTTCAAAGAAAGAATGGAGCTTTATCAAAAATCAAATACTTTTTCTTTCAGACAAATGTGTAGAACTTATTCTGACAGACTTTCCTGACACTAAATCATCCTTGCCCTCCAGGATCCAATACCCTACACAGGACTTCTGCATTTAGTTCACTTTTAAGTGACATATTTTCTGTTAACTGGTTATGTAGCCTTAAAATGAAGACTTCACAGCCCTCGTGACATAATCTGGCAGTTTTGCACTTTTTCTATTTTTTAAAATTTATTTTAAAAATTATTTGAACCAGAAAATAGAAAATGATTTTTTTATTACTGAGAGGAAGCAATAACTTAGGTGATTAGGTATAGAGATTTTTTCATTAATATGTCATATGTTCATGTTCTATTTAATAAACTTCATATGAAATGTCACATGAAAAATGACAAAAAAAAATTGAGACAGAGAGAGAGAGAATGGCCTCTAGCTACTTACCACAAATGAACTCCAGACACATGTCCATCTGGTTTATGTAGGACCTAGAGAATCATACCTGGGTCCTTAGGCTTCACAGGCAAGTGCCTTAATGGCTAAGCCATCTCTCCAGCCCATTAAATTTAATTTTATGAGAGAGAGAACGAGAAAGAGAACATTGGCATGCCAGGGCCTCTAGCCAGTACAACTGAAGTCCAGATGTGCACGCCACTTTGTGCACATGTGTCACCTTGTGCATCTGGCTTGTGTGAATTTTGGCGAACTGAACCTGGGTCTTACACTTTTCAGGCAAGCACCTTAACCAGAAGCCATCCCTCCATCCATTTTTTAAACTAAAGACAGGAACTGTAGACTAATGCTCATAAATCAGTATTGCATCTAATGACTATAACCAGCTAGCAGGCCCCAGTTACTCTTGAGCTTTCACATGCAGATGCTTGTCTGTATCCTTTGTTCACCTTTATAAATGAGATTAACTTTTTCTTAAAAATGTCAGGATCTTTCTGTATCTTTGCTATTTGTGCTTTTCATTTAAGCATGTCTTTGACAATATCAGAAAATAAGTCATCAATGTTTTCTTTCATGGTTAAAAAAGTTTCACCCACATAGTAAAGATATTCTCTTCTACTATCTTCTCAAGGTTGTATGATTATATTTTTCATATTCATATTGAGACAAGAAACCCAATTCCAATTTTCTCCACCAGTGGAAAATCATTATCCCTAAGTGTACTCTTTCCATTTAAATTGTCATTCTAACATGTGTCAAGTTTGGGTAGAGAAGCAGGGTCTCTATAATTCTGTAGTGTTGAGATCTAACATTGTGAAGCCCTCACCATGCCCCTTCAAAACTGATCTTGGCTCTCTTTGTTCTTTATAAACATCACAATTAACTTCCATGAAACTATGGGCATGCAGATGGGAATTTCATTAATTTTATACATCAATTTGCTGAGACATGACAAAGGTAATTTTTTATTAGTAAATATGGCAAATCTCTGTACTTATTTTAGGTCTTTAATATATCTTTTTTAAAAGGCTTAAATTTATTTTTCCTACCCAGAGGCAGGATCTCACTTTAGCCTAAGCTGACTGAACTGGAACTTACTCTGTAGCCCAGTCTGGCCTGAACTCACAACAATCCCCTTATCAGCCTCCTGAAGGGTTAAAGGCATGGACCACTATGTCCAGCAAGATTTTACATTTATTTTTTTATGGGTGTGCCAGGGCCTCTAGCTGCTGCAAACAAACTCCAGACATGTACGCCCCCTTGTGCATCTGGCTTACATGGATCCTGAGGAATCTAATCTAGGTCCTTTGGCTTTGCAGGCAAGTGACTTAACTGCTAAGCCATCTCTCTCCAGCCCAAGCTTTTACATTTTAGTTAAAAACTGACACCACATAAAGTACTCAATATTAGTTTGCAGGACAAAGTAATTTTTCTTTTTTAAGCACCAACTCTTTTTAAAAATATGTATTTTTGTTTGAGAGTAAGAGAGGGTGAGAAAGAGGCAAACAGAGATAGAGTGGGACGGGGTGGGGGGGGATAGGTGTGCCAGAACTTCTCACCATTGCAAACAAACTCCTGATGCATGTGCCACCTTATGCATCATGGATACTGGTTAATTGAACCTGGGTCCATTGGTTTTGCTGGCAAGTGTCTTAACTGTTAAACCATCTCTCCAGCCCCAAAGTAATTTTTCTATGCATCCAGCAAACTTGTTAAACTTTCCTATTGATCCATATAGATTCAATTGGGATTCTCTATGTAAAACAGTAAGTTTGTAAAGAGTAACACCTTACTTAGTGGTATACCTTTTATTTTTTAAGCTGCATACACTAAGGCCACTGACATGGTACTGATTAAAAGCAGTAACTATAGGTCCCACTCGATGGTTTGTCTGTAAAAGGAAATACTTTGCAAAAAAAAAAAGTGTGTGCATATCACGTATGTGTGACGTATGTAGTCAGAGGACATTCGAGTATCAGACCTCACCTTCTACCTCATTTTGAGGAAGGGTATCACTTGTTCATAGCTGTGAATTGACCTGCAAGCATCAAGATTTTCCTGTCTCTACAGCCATTCTTTCTGCAGGCATGCTGAGATTACAGGTGCCTGTGCTGTGAGTTTGGCTTCACATGGACTTTGTGGATCTGAACCTGAGTTGTCAGGCTTGTGTGACAAGCACTGTGCCCTCTGAGCCATCTATCAAGCCCTAAAAGGAGTCTTTCTAATTTTCCACTATTGTGAGTAATTACCATGTGCTACATCAATGTGCATCCTCAGGACTTGTGACTTAAACACTAGCTCTTAACAGAAAATGTAATGCTCTACAGTACCTCACAATCCATTTCATGCTTGCATGGTCATGAAAGGCTGTCTCAGGTGGATTAAAGCTCCGACTATGAACTACTTTAGCTGTAGTCCGAAAATTTTGAAAAAATTGCTATTGTCAACCACTCAGTCTGAACATTTAAATTTACATTATGATTCCTTCTCTAACCTGTGAGTTTAAGTTGTTACTTTATTTTCCAATGATGTCTGGTGTGTGTAAAATCTACCCTCCTTGCTACCGAATTACACTGACCTGCATGATGGCTATAGACAATCATTATCTGTGTGATACTGGCCATGGATTGATGGGCTGAGCTCTGTAGCCTCTGTCCATGTCAGTTTTAGCATGAGTAAAAATACACCAATCCTAACTTTGTAAATCTAATTAGACTTAAGACATCTTCTAAACATACACACACCACCACAAACATAAGGAAAATGACATTTTAATGAGAGACCTGACTTCCATCGCTACTAAAATTAATGGAGATGTTAAGTATCAAGCTGATCTTTTTTTTTTCTCTTTTTTTTAAAGGCAGGGTCTCACTGTAGCCCAGGCTGACTTCAAACTCACAGCAATTTTCTCACACCTCAGTCTCCTCAGTGCTATGATTAAAAGCATGTGCCACTATACTTTTAAAACTCATCTGAGGGCTAGAGAGATGGCTTAGTGGTTAAGCACTTGCCTGTTAGGCCTAAGGATCCATGTTAGCCAGATGTACAAGGGGCACACGCATCTGGAGTTCCTATGCAGTGGCCAGAGGCCCTGGTGTGCCCATTCTCTATCTATCTATCTGCCTCTTTCTCTGTCTGTCACTCTCAAATTAAAAAAAAAAACAATAACTCATTTCAATCAAATTACAAATGCTTGTCATGTCTGAGTTCCTCCCATCAAGCCAAAGCCTCAGGAAGACCTGGCTCTGGTTACCTTTTGAAGACAGCAGTCTCTGTCTTGGCATCAACGGTGAGGCTGAGCGTTTCCTTCATGCCGCCATTCATCACGGTTTCAGTTACCTTGTCAGTACTTTCCGTGTCCTCCTCCCCATCTGAGCTGGCTTCCATGGCCACACTGCCTGGTGCTGGAAGTGCACACAGAGGATAGTCACACATATCAAACCCAATACAGAACACGGTCCTCCTCCCACGTCACAACTGCTTGAAGGTGGTTGAAAATGATGGGTGTATGTGTTAAAATGTGTACTGCACACTATCATGGGTTCTCCTCACTGAAGGAGCTGGTGAATGCCTGACAGTCTTCCTTGATCTATGTCCATGTGGCCCCTAACTTCTTCCCAGTTACTGCTAGCCACACTCACAGCCCAATGCACAGGATCCTTCCTCTGCGCTGAAACAGAAAGTCACATGGTATGGTGGCCATGAATGTACTTGGTAGACTTCCTATCTGTGTAGGCCTTGAGAGAAGCACCCACTCTATTACCCTCTTTCCTTATCCATCAAATGGAGTCAGTGATGCTCTGATAGAACTTCTCTAGGGTCAAAGGTCACCTATTCCAAATGTCAGGAGAGTGACAAAAGCCCTACCAGTCACAGGACCCGCTTCTGGTGTCTTTCCCCAGTGACACACTACTTCATTCCTGCCACTCTTTAACACATCTCTTTGCCCATATTCCACCTCCAAAAGCCCCTATTCCTCAGGCTGCAAACAGCTCAAGGCCAGTACAGATACACAGTTGAGTATTCTGAGCAACAAGAGAGCCCCCTGGAATATAGATACCTGTGGTTACTTCATTTGCTCACCAAGGGGAGGAGAAGACAGCCCCGTAGCTCAAACCCCATGTGCCTTAGCAAAGCCAATTCCAGGGGCAACCAGGAACAAGATTGAGGCGTGTTTTTTGGTCTACTCATATCCACCTGGGTTCTGCGGGTCAAGGCCCTCCCCACCTTTCTGGGCCTCAGATTCTTATTTTGTACACTGATAGACTGATACTGGAACCTCACTTCTTCTAGAGTAACTTTTCTATAGATCTGGAATGACATATACATTTTTCCCCTTTTGTTTAATTTTCAAAACTTTGAGAGACAGAGAGAATAAGTACAAATGTAGAAATGGAAATGCCAGGATCTCTTGCCACTGCAAATGAAATCCAGATGCATGCCCTACTTTGTGAGTCTGGCTTTACGTTTGTACTGGGGAACTGAACCCAGGTTGTTAGGCTTTGTAAGCCAAGTATCTAACTGCTGAGCCATAGCTCTAGCTCTTAATTTCTTTCCCTGAGTTGCCCTTGGAACCACCATCTTGTTTTTCTGGCTACTTCTGGCTTGAGCCTGAATCAGGTCTGGGTGTGTGTACTCTGGCATGCTCAGCACTCACCCTCTGGCTGTACAGCCAGAGCAGCTGCGCTGGGAGTCAAGGGGTCCACAGGCTCCGTGTTGGTTTCCATTTCCACTGGAGAATTACTCCTTAAAGAATCTTTTGTGCTTTCAGAGAAGAGAAAATTGAGATGTTAGTGGAGATCAGCCTTCAGTTCCACATTTATTCATAGACACTTTTTTTTTTCTTTCAAGGCAGAGTCCTGCTCTAGCCCAGGCTGACCTGGAACTTACAGTGACCCTCCTACCTCAGCCTCCTGAGTGCTGGGTCAAGGGCCATAATGCCTGTCTCACAAAACTTTTCAGAGTACAGTTTCCTTTGGGAGCTGTCAGGTTCAAAATGCCCACCTCTCAACCCCTCCATAAGCCCTAGGTTCCTTGGTCAATTCTGCTGGAGTGACTACTTTACAGTAATCCTTACCAACTTTAAGTCGAACTGCTCGGATGCACTGGACCTCAAAATAGGGTCACTGTTGGTGGTGTGATAACAGTAAAGTTAACCCTACTTTCTCTTTCATCCACTTCCATGTGTAATGCCCTCTAATAGAGCCAGGGATTCACACAGGAGGTTCGAGAGAAGTAAGCTGCTTTAGTAACATTCTGTAGAGGACCTCATCCTCTAGTCATAAGAAACAGGAGAGGACGGTCCTGTACTGGAACAGGACTGAAGAAATAACTAAGGGGATTTAAGCCAACCTTCCCAAGTCTCACTTGTGCCTCTGAAGAGCTCAACGATATAATTAGTTATTATAAAGCAGCATGGGTGTCAGTCTGATCCTTGACCCAAGTGACTGTCAGCGTACATGCTTTTGTCTCTCTGCCTTCTACAAAACAGGGAAAGCAAACAGGCCCTTCAAGTGGGGTATAGGATTGATCTGTCTGTGTGGCAAAAATACAATATGACAGCCACAGTTAATATACAAATGCTGGCAGTACCTTTTAGGAAAAGGATGGCATGGCAGATTTTGCCATCAAGAATACTCAAATTAAGTCTGGTAGTTACAGCTGTCACCACTCTAATTGTATAGTATTAACCTATAAACTGCAAGGGAAATGCATGGTTACATTATGGAATGACTAATTTTTTCCCACATGGAGCTCTGCTGGGAGCATGCTCCTGCTCATCTCAGTCTTGCCCTGTGGCAGAGTGTGAGTGGCTCCTGAGGGCTTTATCTTCCCTTCTGTCCCGCTAAATGCCTTGGGACAATCCGCCCAGGCTATTCACACCAAGAACACTCCAGCTCTCCCAATTCATGCTACAGCAAATGAGGATGGTCTGTGTCAGTGTCAACCCTCTTGTTGACTTAAAAAAAAAAATTACTTATCTGCAATGGAGGGGGGAGGAGGGGAAGGAAGGAATGAGAATATGGACATGTGAGGGCCTCCTGCAACTGCAAATGAACTCCAGAAGCATGTGTCACTTTGTGCATATAGCTTTACGTGGGACTAGGGAAGTAACTCAGGCCCAGCAGGCTTTGTAAGCAAGCACTTTTAACCACTGGGCCATCTCCTCAGCACACCCTTGTTGACTTCAAGGGAAACTGAAGTGAAGAATACCCACTCTACAGAACACATACTCTTCCCCACATTCCTCTGGAAAGGGGTAGTAAACACACTTGCTCACCTCAGGGAGGAGGTGAACTCTGAAAAGGAAGCCCAGCCTGTCTCTTTCGTTGGCATTGGCTCCTCTGTGCTCCAGACATCAGACCCCACCGAATCTAATGGTGTGCCATGGGTGGTCTCCATTGGGACGTCAAAGTTGGCTGACCAGGTGGGTGCTGAAATGAGGGGAACATTTCATTTGTTGAATACTTCAGTAGTTGAGTATAACACAAGACAAACGTTTTCATGCTGGGAGTGGTGGGGTGTGCCTAGAGTCCCATCCTACTCAGGAAGCGTAAGTGGACAGGCTGCCTGAGCCCACTTCTAAGCCAGCCTGGGCAACACACAGAGAGACCTTGAGGTCTTGGAAAAAAGGAAAAATATTTTTTCAAAACCAGATTAACAAGGATTAAAAAGTAACCAAGCTGTGAGGGAAGGGTGATATAGGACAGGGACACAATCACCTGACAGCAAGGTGACAATGTTCACAGCATTCTAAAACTGGATTTAATTAAGCAATTCTATTTTCCAGGGGTAAGGATTTACAGCTCAGTGGAAAGGTACTTGCTTAGCAAGCACAAGGTGCTGGGTTCAGTTCTCAGCATCCAAAAAAAAAAAAACAAAACACAAATTTGTGCCAACAGAAACCATACAGAGGCTACAAAAGCTGCACACAGAAAGCCAACCTGACAGGTACTTTTGCAAAGTTCTGGAGCTGTTTCACTGCTTGCCGGTGTCACTGTACAATTCATCAGGCTGCATGAGAAGTCCTCCAGTCATAACTCTGGGGTAGTACTTCTCAGACTACCCCCGGGCCCACCCTAACTGGAAAAACTACTCTTAGTGGGGGAAGGGTATGTGGCGCTGTTTCAGATCTATAGATAAAAAGCAGCCTTTCCCAAGCAACAGGGAAATAGGAGGCTGGGGCCCTATGATACTGAGCCGAGGAGTCAAGGTAAACGTGTCACCCAAGGCATTTTGCTCATCTCCCCCAGCCCACACCCGTAGCAGTGGCATGTGGGAAGCCATACTAAGCTTGGGGTTTTGTCCCCACTGAGAGTTTCATACAGCCCAGCCTGCCCTTGAACTTGCTATGTAGCCAAGGAAGTCTTTGAAGTTCTAATTCTCCTGATGGGATTACAAGCATGCACCACTACCACACCCAGTAGTTCGGGAATATTCTTTTTATGTTTGTTTGTTTTGGTTTTTTGAGGTAGGGTCTCACTCTAGCTCAGGCTGACCTGAAATTCACTATGTAGTCTCAGAGTAGCCTTGAACTCATGGCAATCCTCCTACCTCTGCCTCCTGAGTGCTGTCTGGAATATTCTTCACTTAGCTTTAACATCAGTGAAAATCCTATACCCACTACTGTATGGATGAATGCTAAGGACATTGTGCTGAGTGAAATGAACCAGTCACAAATGACAAGAGTATGACTACGCCATTTATACAGGGATCTTTACCAGATTCCTAGCATCTCAAAGTATGGTAGTGCCAGGAGGTGAGGAAGGGGCAACGGGAATTGTTGAGAGGTTAACCGCTATTTGGGGCAAATAGAAATGCTCTAGTGATCTGTTGTACATACAGCTCAGGGCGGCGTTTATGTAGCCAAGGGTAATTTTGCACTCCTAATTCTCTTGCTGGAATTAAGGCATAATCCACCACGCCAAACAATGCTGGAATATTTTTTAGCTTTAATTGAGGAGGAAATCCTGTATCTGCTACTGTATGGATGACCACACAGTGTGGATTAAGGGCACTGTGTTAAATGAAAGGAAATGCTACTGAACTCTACTTAAAAAAAAAAAAAATCAAGGCTACCAATGCTAGAGTTCATCTCCTACTCCGGATTCCCTGCTGCTCACCCCATCCACTCAGCTGTCCCCAGTTCTAGCTTTCAGTTCTCATAGGCTGCCATGAGTCTGTCAGGTGCTTAAGTCGACAAACTTCTGAATACAGCTCTTGATTGGCCTTCAGCGTCACCATCTACATGCTGTTCCGGTCCTGCCTTCTTGCTGTTCTTTTCCCTTTCTAGTGGTCCTGAAGCTTCTCGGGAACCCTGAGGCTGTGATAGAGAAATGCTCCTTTCCTGCCCTCCCAGCACTCTACTCACAGGCACAGCCTCCCAGCACTTCTGCCTTCACGGGAGCAACAAGGCCTGCAGGAAGAGGCGGTGGCTACTCAGTTACTTTCCTGGCATGTAGCACACAAAGGCATGCTGACTAAGCCTGATAGCAGAGCCCACTTTCCATGCCCAAGGACAGGGAGATGAAGAGATTGGGCTGGAGGAGCCTCTCTCTGGTACCAAACTTCTGAACCTAATTGTGTGGGAATGTGCAGGGATGACTGCAGAAGGCCTGTCTGGCTCTGAAGCTCCAGGAGGGACTAAAGACATAAAGGCTATGCTGATGAGAAGGAATGGTCAGCCTTCAGCAAAGTCCCCTATGAAACCATGAACATTTTTCTGAGCTTTAAAAGTTAGCAGGGACTGGAGGGATGGCTTAGTGGTTAAGGCATTTGCCTGCAAAGCCAAAGGATCCCAGTTTGACTCTCCAGGATCCACGTAAGCCAGATGCACAAGGGAGTGCAAGAATCTGGAGTTCGTCTGCAATGACTGGAGGCCCTGGCACACCCATTCTCTTTCTCTCTCTCAAATAAATAAATTAATTTTTTAGAAAGTTAGTGGTATTTTCTAAAGGCCAGCAAACTCAAGTCTTCTTAGTAAGTGGAAGGGCACACACATTAAGGGCTGAACAAGTCTTAGGGATGAAAGTTTCACAAACTATGAAGACATCATTGAAGTACTTGAGCATTAAGTTGCTTCATCTTGTGGGCTCCATCCATGATTCCCTCAAATACAACTGCTGCCTCATCTTTCCACTTGTCACAGCACAAGCGCTGGGAACTGGCGGGTGTGGTGAGGGGAGGGGCCTTGATGTCCCAACCAGACTAAGCAAGATGCTTAGACTGTAACCCCTCCTTTCCTTAGTGTATTCCTTCACAAGCGGTCTCAGATGCTGCAGGATACTCTTTTGCCTGCTTTTTTTTTTTTTTTAAGATTTATTTATATGAAAGGAGACAGACAAGCACACACACAAATACACGGGGTGTGACAAGGCCTCCAACCACTGCAAATGAACTTCAGATGCATGCACCACTTTGTGCATCTGGCTTTACATGGGTACTGGGGAACTGATCCCAGGTCACTAAGCCTTGCAGGCAAGCACCTTAACCACTGTACCATCTCTCTAGCCTTCTTTCACTTATTTTTAAAAATACCTAATTTCATTCACTACAACTAATATAAGGAAAACTTACGTTCATTTAGATCCACCTCCATTTTATCCTCTGTATTGGCACTACTGGATTCAAACAAGTCTTGTTTGGCTCCATCTTCTTCTTCAGAATCTGTGCTTTCTTCACTGTCTGTACTGCCAGAACTACCACAAAGAAAAAAGGCCCAAAATGTTTAATGTTACTCATAAGCTACCAGTGATAGCCAGAAAAGTGGAAAGGTCACTCAACAACTGAAAACCACACTGAATTTCAATCAGCCCAAGTGTATGATAAAGCGCAGGCTATCTCCTTCCTGGGCTATTGTATAGACTGCAGTGCAGACAACTGCCTTCTGCAGGCTGGCAGCAGCACTCACTATGGTGGGAATATACAGCTTCCTCATGAGCACCTTTTTATGGCAGCCTATATCTCTTTAGAACATTTTTCAAAAACTGTGATACCTTTTTTATAGTACTTCATATAATTCGTTAATGGCATTTTCTGTAGGATGCTGTGATTAATTCAGTGCCATCAATATTGACCTCAACCAAAGGCTGAAAGCAGGGTTTCTGAAGTACTGAGTACCCTATATGTGAAAAAGCGAACAAATAAGACAGTTGCAAGACATGAATTTTCAGGATGAACCAAATGTGCAGTAGCTGCTCCACACGATTCTCTATCTGACTGGAATGCCACCTACCTAGTGTCACCATATTTGTGCAAATGACAGCTGTGGTCTACTTGGCCACTTGTTTCTGCCAACCCCACTGCTGTCTGCTGCTGCTAGATTTGCCAGAGAATTTTGGAGAGAAATGGTCTTGCCATGAACTCAGAACAAACCAGGCAATTTGTATTTGGAATTAACATATTCACTGACTGTTCTATCTCCCTTCCCATGGCAGGATCACTTGTGCTGAACGTGTTATGCAGAAGTATAAGTATCAGTGATGATAAAACTGTCATAACCATTGGGTTCAATCTCAATGGAGCAAGGGGGTAGACCTGACTATATCATTTGGAAAAGATAGAGCAGACTGATCTCATATATCTTACTCTTCAGCTTTCTCCAAAACACTTTTACATCTAAACTCTTGATCTTCAACATCTGACCAAAGTAAGTTTTTTAAAATATTTTATTTTTAGGCAGAGAGACAGAGAGAGAGAGAAAGAAAAAGAGAATGAATATGAATGAATGAATGAATATGGGCGTGTCAGGGACTCCAGCTGCTGCAAACAAACTCTAGACGCATGTGCCACCTTGTGCATTTGGCTTACGTGGGTCCTGGGGATTCAAACCAAGGTCCTTTGACTTTGTAGGCAAACACCTAACTGCTGAGCCATCTCTTCAGCCCCAAAGTAGGTTTGGTGTGTGTGTTTGTTGTTGTTTAAAGTAGGGTCTCGCTGGGTGTGGTGGCACATGCCTGTAATCCCAGCACTTGGGAGGCAGAGGTAGGAGGATTGTCATGAGTTCAAGGCCAATGTGAGACAACACAGTGAATTCCAGATCAGCCTGAGATAGAGTGAGGCTCTACCTCAGAGAAAAAAGAAAACAAAAGTAAGTCTAAAGTAGGGTCTCACTCTAGTCCAGGCTGACCTGAAATTCACTCTGTAGCCCAGAATGGCCTAGAACTCACGGTGATCCTCTTAAGTGAGCCACCATTACTCAACTAAGCACAGAGAAAGAACACCAAATTTGGAACCCTAGCTTTAGCTCTATTACTTCCTACACTTGTGGAGCTAATCCAGTAAATTCCTTAACTTTTAAAGCTGGTCATGGTGGCTCCCTTCAGTAATTCCAGCACTCAGGAGGCAGAGACAGGAGGATTATGCATTTGAAGCCTAGATTGCATGGCAAAATACTGCATAAAACAGATCTCCTCCAAGTGAATGGTTTCTTCTTTGATTCTCTTCCTATGATTTTTTCCTCAGGAGTAAGGTTTCAAGTTGCAATGAAGTCCAATGAGAAGTAAATTTTTTTTTTTAATTTTTATTTATTTATTTATTTGAGAGCGACAGACACAGAGAGAAAGATAAAGGGAGAGAGAGAGAGTGGGCGCGCAAAGGCTTACAGCCTCTGCAAACGAACTCCAGACGCGTGCGCCCCCTTGTGCATCTGGCTAACATGGGACCTGGGGAACCGAGCCTCGAACCGGGGTCCTTAGGCTTCACAGGCAAGCGCTTAACCGCTAAGCCATCTCTCCAGCCCAGAAGTAAATTTTTAATGTATCATGCTTCAGTAAATCTTTGCTTTGTCTAATCAAAAGATGCCCTACATCTTGTAGCACATTTAGTTTCATGTTTTGCACTTAGGCCTAAGATCCATTTTGAGACAACAGAAGGATGGATCAACGTTCATCTTGTAAATATGGAAGCCCTACTGTTCCAGTGCCATTGAGCTGCCTTTGCACCATCATGTGTTCTCCAGCCTGTCCCGATGACCCATTCCTCCATTTTTGCCTGTAAGAATCACTCAGTTTTAATTACATTGTAAAATCGGGTCCCATAGTTCATTACCAAAGTCAGTTTAGCTGATGCAGTGTTGTTCATCTCCATATGGCTCTAAAACCAAGTGGTGGGCTGAAGAGATGGCTTAGTGGTTAAGGTGCTTGCCTGCAAAGCCAAAGGACCCCAGGTTCCATTCTCCATTACCCATATAACCCAGATGCATAAAAGCAACTGTTATCCAAGTGTGACAGGACTCCCGAGGACCGTGTAGACACTGTGGATGAGAGCAGGAAACTGGCACCCTCATGTCATCCTTGAATTCATAAATATTCATCCAATTGTCTTTCACTTCGCCCCAACATGTTTTATAGATATCACTATACAGAGGCCTTTAAATTAACATGTATTTCACTTTTGCTGCTATTATGAACAATAGTGCTTAAAAATTTCCATTTCTGCTGGGCGTGGTGGTGCACGCCTTTAATCCCAGCACTCGGGAGGCAGAGGTAGGAGGATTGCCATGAGTTTGTGGCCACCCTGAGATGACAGAGTTAATTCCAGGTCAGCCTGGACCAGAGTGAGACCCTACCTCGAAAAAAAAAAAAAAATCCATTTCAACCCATAAGGAAGGTAGAGATAGAATTATATTCATAGTGTGCTGTGCAACTTCATGAAATGCATTTCAACTACTCTACTGCTTCTTTTGTATATTTCTGCAAACTTCTACATTAGTAATCATGTCTGAAAACTGCTTACTTCTTCCTTTATAATCTTTTCCCTCCCTCTCTTTTCCTTCTTCCCCTCCCTCCTTCCTCCTCCTTATAATAATAGCAACAACAATAATAACAACACTAGCGAGAATGAAAACACTAGCTAGAAATCCAGCCCAACACTGGAAAGAAGTTATAGCATTTAAACACCCTTTTTCTTGAAGTTCTTGATCTTGGGAGTAAGTTAGTCAGTCTTTATATATGATGCCCACTGTACACTCTTCCTAGATACTTTAATAAGGCTGAAGAAATTCCCCTTCATATCTAATTTGTAGAGTCCCCCCGCCCCCAAGTCTCACTCTAGCCTAAGCTGACAGTGAACTCACAGTCCTCAACCTCCTGAGTGCTAGTATAAAAGATATGTGACACCATGCCTGGCATGTTTTTGTTTGTTTTTCAAGGTAGGGTCCTTCTAGTCCAGAGTGACTGGAATTCACTATGTAGTCTCAGGTGGCTTTGAACTCATGGCGATCCTCCTACCTCTGCCTCCTGAGAGCTGGGATTAAAGGCATATGCCACATGCCCAGCTTCTTTTTGAAAAAAAATCAAGAACAGATTCATCATGCATGTATTACAGGTTTTAAAAGGTTAAAGTGATTATATATTATTGAAATAAATCCTTGGTCATGACCTATTATTGAATTTGATCTGCATATTCCCCCTTCCTTTCAGCATTCTGGAAACTTCTGTATAAAACTCATAATATTTTCTTGAAATGCTCAGTGACATTAATCAGTGAAGCCATCTGAACTTGAACCCTCTACTTTATGATGGGAATTTCCCTCTAGCCTCCAACCCACTATGTAATCCAGGAACTCGCATAGATCCCAACCTGGCCTATAATATTTTATTCTCATGTCTGCCTCTGAAGCACTGAGATTCCAGGTGTGTGCCAGGACACCTGTCTAGTGGGAAGTTTTGGAAAGTCAGTATTAGCAGATACAGCACTATTCATGCTATCTCCTTTAATCTTGGGCCTTTATAGCTTCCAAAATCATTCAGGTTGCCAGTTATTGATGTTTCATTTCATTCTTAATAATTTACATCTTTTTTTCTTGCCATTCTGGCTAGAAATTTATCTAATGCTCTTCTCAAAGATCAAGTTTTTTAGGCTGGAGAGATGGCTTAGCAGTTAAGGTGCTTGCCTGTAAAGTCTAAGGACCCAGGTTTGATTCCCTATAACCCATTTTAAGCCAGATATACACACTGTGGTACATGAACCTGGAGTTTGCAGTGGCTAGAGGCCCTGCCATGCCCATTCTCTATCTCTGCCTCTTTCTCTCATAAATAAATAAATATATTTTTTAAAAAAGATCAAGTTTTGGTTTCACTAATTTTCTATTCACTAATTTTTTATATTCACTAAATTCTACTTATTCTGCTTAACTGGGTTTAATTTGCTATTTTTCTAGTTTGTGTCTTTCTTTCTTTCTTTCTTTTTTAGTTTTTTCGAGGCAGGGTCTCATTCTAGCTCAGGCTGACCTGGAATTCATTATGTAATTTTAGGGTGGCCTCGAACTCATGGCAATCTTCCTACCTCTGCCTCCCAAGTGCTGGGATTAAAGGCATGCACCACCACACCCAGTTTCTAGTTTCTTATTGTAGAATCTAAAGTCATAGTTTTGAGGGATTTCACCTCCAATACAGCTAGACAATGCTAAAATAACTCCCCAAGTACTTTTTAAACTGAAATACTGGGTTTACCTTTTCTTTCTTTTCAAAATCCTGAAGAATTTCCTGTTACCTTTCTTCCTTTCCTCCAGACAGGTTTCTCATGTAGTTGAGGCTGGCTTAGAACTCACAATTCTGCCTCTACTTCCCAAGTGCTAATATTACAGGTGTGTGACACCACTTTTTGGCTCTCAGAGAATTTCTTGTTTGGTTCATTCCATTTTCACCACAAAATGATTTTAACTCTTTAGGCTTGATTGAGACTTGCTTTATGGCCTCAAGAAGGTCTATACTGGCAAGCATGTTTGCTTTTGTTGGGTAGAGTGCTTAATTTACAAATGTGCAAGCAGAGTATGTCAGTAGACAGTGTAGTTCAAACATTTTATATCCTTATGACTTCTGCCTGTTTCACCAATTCTGAAAACGGCGTAGAATTATCTGGCTATAAGTGTGCATGCATTCACTTCTCTTTACAGTTCTACCACCCTGTATTTTGCAGCTGTTACATTACATACAAAACTACTTAGCATTCTAATATCCTCTTGGTGAACGGATCCTTTATTAGGTAACTTGCTCTTTCCTTTGAGATTTACTTCTAAGATTAATGTATATCTTCCAGTTTTGCATCTCTTGAGTATGATATTGGTTTTCATTTCCTATTAATTATTTGTCTATACCAAGAAATGTTTCTCACAGACACATACAACTAACTAGGCTTTGTATTTTATTCAAATGACAATATTAACTTTTATTTACTCACTTTGTGGTCCCAGAAAGTGAGCCCATGGCCTTGCAAACACTTTGCCAGTGAGTGCTATCTCTGGCCCTCTCGCTTGTAGTGAGGGCAATGCACTGTTGTTAAGAGCTCCTTAAGAGTCAATTTCATGTTTTTATCACTTTACTGTTAGTTTTGTTTCTCTATTCACTTTTGGAACCTTTTATTTACTTCCTTTGAGGCCTATAATATTATTTCCTGCTTTGTTATTTTTGAATTTATAGTACATCTTTGTTTTCTTTATAGTACTGGGAATTGAATCAGTTCTGTGACTCACTGGGCCTTTCTACAAAGGAATTATACCTTCTGTGAGAGCAACAAGGGTTTCAGGGACCAAATCGAACCAAGAAAAAAGTTCCTTGGCAAACAAGAACCAAAATAAAATGAAAAATTTAAAAAAAGTGCTGGGTCACATTACAGCTCCATGTGCAAACAGAAGCAGCATCTTTAAGCAGATGGCTTTGCATGCCATATGCCAATGGAAGAATGGGCAGTACTCTCTTGCTACCCTTCAGGGCATCTCTCCTAATGAGGACAAAAGCACTGGGTCAAGCATAGGTGGTAATAACACATGCAGGTCTCCTGTGAAGCTTACCTGGATCTTCTCTGGGATTCTGGTGCAAAGGCAATGTGCTTTTCCTCCCAGATATCCTCCTCATCAGAGCCACCATCATCAAACTGCTGTATTCTTTCCTTGCAACAGGCTTCAAACAGGGCAATGTTTCCCTACACAATAGCACAAGTGAGAACAAAGTGAAACAATTTAAGGTCAAAAATTTCTCCCTGAAGTTACCAATGAAAACTGCATTTTTTCATTTGTTTTGGAAAAAAAGGTGCTTATTACACATACCAAAACAAATCATAAGCATCAATGTTACCTTCTATATAAGAAAAAATTCCCAAGAAGATGGTTTGTAAGAGGCATAAACCATCTTCTCATGAACTCACTTGTGGAAGTGTCAGTCATTAAGACTTTCCTGAACCCCAAATCTGTCCAACAAGAGGCCTGCCCATCTACTGTACTGCCCAGCTAAATAGTGATGAGTCACAACACTCATGTCAGTTGACTCTACCTCATCACATTGGCAAATAAGCCGTCACAACTGTCTCAGTATTTCCGTATAGACCTGGTAGAGAGGCTAGCACCAATCTAAACCAAGTTCCTTTCATGGCAATAACAAGAAGACAAGCTGTACCTTTCCTTTAGAGGACAACTGTCTATGTTGTGTTCACAAGTGATCCTGGTTTTATCAACCCAGCTAAACCTTAAGTCAGGGCTGTAAACACAAGCCCATAGGAACATCAACTTGGACGTGGGTTCTTAAGAGTGCAGAGTAGTTGGGGCACAGGGCAGCCACATGTAGGCTCCATCTCACCACATTACCCACAGCAGCAAACACTTATACTTACACTTTCATTTGTATTGAGAGTAAAGTTGATATCTGACACCCGATCAAACGAAACACTGAAAATTAAACATGAAAATTGTTAATTATCCATAATAAAATAAAATAAATAAATAAAATAAAAATTATTCATGAAATTTTCAAAATTAAAAATATTTACATTATCATTAAAAGTTTCCATTAGTAATAAACAAAAATAATTTCCCTGTATTAAAGGATGTTACCAAGCAAGGTACACAGGTTGGGAGGGGGTGGGATGGCAGTCTTTTGAGAACTAAGCCTTTGTGTCAACCTAAGAGCCTTCCTATTAACATCTGTGGTGACAACTATGGTTCCAGGTGCCACACTGATATAACCAAGAAAAAAGGTACGTGCCAAGAACCAAGCCAAAACAAGAAAACTTCCAACAGTACTCTCAGGTACTAGGCCCAACCCGTGGACACAGTGTACAGGCACTCCTGACTTCTCGTCTCCATGGTGCATAACCCAGTAAAGAATTCACAGCCCATCAACATCTCAAAAGTGTGCTATACAAATAAAGGCTCAAATAGTAATAAACAGCAGCCTCCACTGACTGTAATAAAATGAATACTGAGAACTGACTGCTGAGAAGGCGCTAAATTAGACACCAGACGAGAGTCAGCCCCTACGATTCAAATCCCACCTGCACCTGTTCTAATGAGATACAGTACGCATGACAAAAACACTTTGTTTATACATCTTTCCTACAAAGCCGTGTCCAGTTCTACAAATCACCTACACTTCTTTTATTCACTAATCTTGTACAGTACTTGTTATTCTGTTACCTGACTACAGAATGGGTGAGTTGAGTGCCTGTCTCTTGCAAAAACCCAGACCTCCTGGCAACGATTTCCTTATAGCAGAGCACAAAGGCAGGCAGGGCTGCTTGTGCCACCCTGGTCATGTGCTGGAATACACTCTTATCATGCATGCCTCTGACTAGGCTGTGAATGACATGGAAATAAATTACTTTTGGTAATGTGATTAGACACAGAGAAGAGCAGAATGGTGAAGTGAGTCCCCATAAAAAGGATAATCTGGGCTGGAGAGATGGTGCTTGCCTGCAAAGCCAAAGGACCCAGGATTAATTACTCAGGGCCCACATAAGCCAGATGCATGTGTATGGAGTTCGTCTACAGTATCTAGAATTTGTTTGCAGCAGCTGGGGACCCTGGTACGCCCATTCTTTCTCACTTTCTATCTGCCTATTTCTCTCTTTCTCTGTCAAATTGAAAATATTTTTTAAAAAGGGATAACCTAAGGGGGGCAATGTTACATGAATGTGGCCCGGCTGCTTTGAAAGCTTGAGCTAGGAAATTGAAGAATCTCCTGGGGCAACATAGTGAGACTTCATTTTAAAAAGAATCTAATAAAAACATTTCTCTATGAAGAGGCAAATGCTTCTTTCCAGGACAATCTTAGCTAGCTGTTGTAATTTTCCCACAAACTTGCAACTCAGGAATACAAGAGTCCCAAGAAGTGCTTCAAAGGGCGGGAGTGGCTGGGCGTGGTGGTGCACACCTTTAATCCCAGCACTCAGGAGGCAGATGTAGGAGGATCACAGTGAGTTAAGCCACCCTGAAAATACAGAGTGAATTCCAGATCAGCCTAGACGAGAGTGAAACCCTACCTCGAAAAAACAAAGAATCAAACAAACAAACAAAGAGTGTGAGAGACGGACAAAGACATGGGAACATACTCACTTGCCAATGTCATCTTGATCCGCAAACTTCTCATCGTTGAAGCCGAACTGGTCAATAAAATTGGACGTCATTTGTTGCATCTGATAATCAGAAAAGGCCTGGCAACCCCAGGACCAGTGACAGTGATATCATGATTCTAATGACATTCTATGTACTACTTGCCCCTTTGTGTTCCAGTAATCATCTCATAGCCATATGGCTTTAAAAGTTGGTGTGTTTCTCTATAAAAAAATTAAATAATTTCAGACATGTTTTGCCCAAAAAGGTGAAAAACTTGAAATGTGCTCAACAAAAATTTCTAATGCACATCCATTTTAAGAAATGTTTAATGATTATAATGTATAATCTACTGTTAATTTTTTTTTTTTTTTTTACAATGTATGGGTTAAACCCAGTTTGAGAAAGTGATCAAGAGACATGTGATGTCTGAAATTATAAGGTGCACCATCACCTCCAGACACAACCAACTTCTCACAAGATTTAACCAGTGGTGGCCTCCCTCCCTTATCTTTTCTTCCCTCTCCCTCCCTACTCCCTTGCCATCTTACCACCCCCACCCACCACAGCAAAACAGTACCAAAGGAACAACGACTGATGAACACAATCATGATCCCCCCCAAAATGCTGGCTCAAGTCTTTGAGTCTCGGAAGGGTCTAACACAAGGAACTTCTTTCTATACTATCTATGTACCTAAGGGAAAGGGTGGGAAGTTCCCCCCCCCTTTCCTTCTCGAGGTAAGGTCTTGCTCTAGTCCAGGCTGACCTAGAACTCACTATGTAGTCTCAGTGTGGCCTTGAACTCATGGCAATCGTCCCTCCTCTGCCTCCTGAGTGCTGGGATTAAAGGTGTACTGCCTGGCTAAGGGAGGGAAGTTCTAACATCATCTGAAATCACCCCCAAGAGCCCAGAACATTACAAGGCTTGGGGAGAAGCCAGCTCTGTATCTTTATCAACATCTAGGAAGCACCGGGTTCAAGTGCGTCTTCACAGTTAAAAAATGTAGGAATGTTAAAATGGACTCCATGAGTGTACTGACAGCCTCATTTTAAGCAATCAATGAGCATGCCCACACACACTGGACAGGATAGAACACATGAAGCAAGTGCTGCCTCCTTACTCTCACCAAGACTATCACAACGGGACTATGTGACCCTGGATGTGCTTGAGGGGGGAAAAACCACTATTCTCAGCAGTGGGGCCCCAGGAGGGGCAGCAGCAATTACACTTGCTGGGAAGGTGGCAGCTGTAACTGAGTCAATGGACTTTCTCATTGGGTTATCACCTGGGCAGAGTCCATAGACCCCATCCTGCAGATGCCTACTGAAGCACTCCTGTATCATTAGTTTCCGAAGATGCTAACTCTCATGGCAGGGAATTATGGCATGGATAGTCCAAACTGTGGGTGATTTAAAAAGTAAGCTTATATTTGGCTTTGGAAGGCTTTTGCTTAGGTCTGAGAAAAAAAAAAAAAAAAGACAAGAAAAGCATTGTATCTGGTATAGCTATATACAAAGAACCCCAAATTCCACTTTCCTCTCATGTAAAACAATGGTACACCTGTCCTTCCCGACCCCGGCCCCACCCAGTTCACTCACACTTTCATGGCCCTCAGAGATGGTGTCATAAACACATGGGAACATGAGCCAGCATTCACTCACTCAGCAGAGGTAGCTTTGTAGGGGCCTATTGGATAAGATCTGAATCGTGGGAATTTGGGTCAAAGCAGAAGAATAGACCAAGTTCTAGGTGGTCCAAGTTTGGAACATATAAAAGGAAAATGGGATAGGCAGCCTTCATATTCATTCACCCAAGAAGAACGAAACCAACTCCTCTGAACTGCAGCCTTCTCTCTTGTGAGGCAAAATAGATGCTTGGTATTTCTAGAATGGGCTAAAGAACCATGGGGTCAATGTGCTAAGCAAACAGCCATAGACAAGCAACACAAGGGCACCATCCAGTTGTTTTGATTTTTTTCATTTTTTCTGCACTGCTAGTGAGCATATTATGATTCTTTTGGGTACAAAGGGGAAGAAATGTCTTCCAAAATTCCATACTTCCCAAAGAGAATACAACTAGTAAAGATATTACAGATGTTTACATGATATATACATATATCCACATGTACACACTTGTATTCATGTTCATCCTAGACAGTTATACAGCTAATGATAGTTACTTCATGCAATAATGCAGGAAAAAAGATAAATGACACATTATAATTGTCATTATTTTCTGGGAAGATACAAACCAGAAAAGAACGTTTCAAATCTCTTTCCTACTAATAACGCTACAAAGCTTACATGACAGCAATAAGAAAGTACCACATGGCTGTAATCATCATTATGCAAAGTACCCTTTTTTATTTTCTGGTTTTTCAAGGTAGGGTCTCGCTCTAGTCCAGGCTGACCTGGAATTCACTATATAGTCTCAAGGTGATCTCCCAAAAGTACACTTTCTTTTTTTTTTTTTTTTTTCCCAAGGTAAGGTTTCACTCTAGCCCAGGCTGACTTGGAATTCACTATGGAGTCTCAGGGTGGCCTCGAACTGACGGAGATCCTCCTACCTCTGCCTCCCGAGTGCTGGGATTAAAGGCGTGCGCCACCACGCTCAGCTTCCAAAAGTACACTTTCTAGCACTGTGACTCTGACCATGGAAATAGCTGTGAACTCAGTCTGATCTGACTGCCTATCTCAATCCTCTGTGACGTGAGTGCTAGAGGTGTCAGCACTACCAGTGGAACTTGTGAGGCCTGAAGTCTCCAGACATTGTGGAGACAGTGGGAAACCAGAATAGTACTGGGGCAGAACAAAATGAGCAGGGCACAGGTAACACG
The DNA here is from genome assembly GCF_020740685.1 of Jaculus jaculus. NCBI lineage: Eukaryota > Metazoa > Chordata > Mammalia > Rodentia > Dipodidae > Jaculus > Jaculus jaculus. The sequence goes on from NC_059102.1 coordinate 159,264,035, forward strand.
CGGTACTCACACACTGCACAAGGTTCTATCTGTGACAGGAGGTTACATGTTAAATGACCTGCCCTGAGCTCTCCACCCTTGGTGATTTTGTCAGTAGGAGGCCCAAATTCAAATGTGAATTAAAAGTTGAAGTTGAAATAAGTTTATATTATGCTTACAATGGCAGCTATAGTGAAACTCTAACCTGGACTTGCATTCTCAAAAAGCAAAACCCACAACTTTGAATATTTTCGAAATGCCCTGTGGCTGGCTTATAGCTTGAGAAAGCAGTAAACTTCCAGCTTACTGAAAACCTGCCGATAAGAAAAGATGGTAAGTTTTCTTCCTACATCTAAAGGAACAGCACAGCAAACCAGAAAAACTAATGTGAAGAAACTCCCACTACAACAGACATGAGTCTGGAACCAGGTATCATGAGAAGTTCAGGAGACCTACTTTCCAGGTGCCTAAAACTAACCACCTTTAGATTTAATCAGTGGCTGGAAGTCCAGGCATCTGTAAAGGTACTGGGTTCAATCTACAGGACAAGGAGGAGGATGAGTGTCCAAGCTTACTAGCATATTTACAAAGGCATGTTTAGGGTACCTTTTTTATTATGTTAGAGTTCACAGGTACAAAATCACCTTGACAGTTTTCATCTGCTCATCAAGCTTCATTCCTGGAGCTAGCAATACTCAGCATTTGGGTTCATGCCTGGCTAAGCTGATCATTTTAAAATTTCCTGCTGCTTCAGTGGAGAGACAACTGTCTAAGTAGGACAATATCAGAGAGCCCTGGAGAAAAGAGAGAGCTGCTTGGATGCAAAAGGACTCAAAATTAGCTATGCTGGGTTGAAATCAAAGATGTGTATCTCCAAGAAGGTATTGCTCCTCAACAGTGCTTTCTGTGGGCAGCTGCTCCTTAACACTAACTCTCATTTTAGATCACTTGCCAAAGGACACCAGTGCCATGAATCACTGGGAGACCAGCCATGCCTACTGGAAAGGTGAATCAAAACCAAGTGATTGCTTAACCTCAATACTGGGATATGATAGGCATGCAACTTGGAAGCAAAGAATAAGACCAGCATAAGCATCAGATGAGGCAGAGAAAGAAGACAGGCACCATTCAGTGCAGGGGAGAAAGCTCCATTTCATTCTGTTGTTGCATCAAAATGCTTTCCATGTCAGGACCAGGTGAATGCTGACCACCCGTTAAAGGACTTCTATTTTGATACTAGTCGACTTTTCACTTTCTAAGAGGCACCAGTGATAATACTCAGCACATACTGATTATTTATGTCCTGTTTATTTTTGCCAAAAAAAATTAAACAACAGTTCATCAATGATAACAAACTGAGTGTAAGGACGGAAATGGAATATTGAACAGAAAGTTAAGTCAAAAGTCCCCACAACAGAACTGAATTATCACAAGTGCATTATCAATGTGAAAGGATTATCTTAATATGCCCCTTACTTCAGAGATGTTGCTGAATGTTTCATCTTAAGGCTGCTGAATTCTTGTTTCTATTGTTCTTATGCAAGTCTTCTACCTGACCTCAGCAACAGCTCCATCACTGTGAGCGTCAGCACAATGAGCGTGTGTGAAACGACGTGCCAACTACTCATTGCATGCCCTTCTCTTGAAAATGACTGGCTGTTATCAGGTATAAAAATTCCCTGGGAATATATCACTATACCTCCATCTTCCAGGTACCCATCTCCTCCTGTTTTGAATGATTTTGTCTTACTAACAAGTAACCCCAAACCACATACATACTCTGACTCTGACACTGATTCACAAATGGCAGCTAAACTAAGCATTCAAAATAAAAACAAAGAGCAAAGCTTTAGGCATGACTCACTTGCTGCAAAGAGGAATCCTGTGAGAAACCCGTGTCTTTAAAGTCAATTTCATCATCACTGGATGAATGAATATGGCAGGTTGTAACCTATATGCATAAAAATGTAGAAAACTATTTAACATAGAAAAGTTTTGGACATTTGTATCATCATTTTTATGGAAAAAAAATCACATTCAGTGTAACACAAATGTGTAACAGAAAAATACAGAACTAACACTTATGTAGTGAAGCCCACCCAATCAACCAAGAGGATTGTTAACTCCATGTGCTACCTGCCCAGTGGATGGTTCCTGCCCTTCTTATCACTACCATGAGCAAAGTCAGGTCACAAAGGATACAGTATTCCACAATACTTTGGTAATTATCTCTAAATGTTTACAACATGCAGATGAAACAAAAATAAACCCGAGGGGTAAAACTACCACCCCTAGAAATTATTCATGAACCTCTAGTAAGGTCAGGCTTAAATATAGCTATTTCACTTAAAGTTCTTCACTTTCTTGCCCACATCAAGAAAAGCACTAGACAAGAACATTCAGTATAAGTCACTAATTCCCTGCTCAGAAAAGACCCTAAATTTCCTGCCTCTGAAAATGTGTTCTCTGCACCTCCACAATGTATAGCCAACCCTCAGTAATTAAGAAGGGCTTGCCATTCATGGCTAAAGTGATGTTTATTAATTCATAAATGTCACAAAGTACCAGGGAAATGTGTTAACAGAAATGAAGATATGCCATGTTTAAGTCCAGCATGAATATAAACGACTGATCTATGGCACATGGTAAGTAAGCTTGTGAATTTCTAGAAAGACTCACTGTATTCTCTAGTTATTTATACTGTACTATTTTTTTTGGTGGTGGGGGGTTCACTATATAACCTGGGCTAGTCACAAAATTGGAAGATTTATAGGCATATATGCCTGGATTTCTGTACTATTAGTAGAAGTGTTATGAGTACAGAACATTGTTCTTAAGGGAAGACATGAGCAGCTGTCTGCCAACTCCAGAGCCTATGCCTAACAACCTGTAGTTAACAGGGACTGGCCTGGTGTGCTTTAGAAATTGTTCTGACACTGGTTCCAGTGTCAAGTTCAGAGTACAATCCAGAGGTGAGATTCTAAATAAACCACTGCTAAATAAGACTATGCTCTTTTCTGCTGTCGCTGACTAAATACAATTCAGCGAGAATAATCTAGTATTTCCAAATATTTCCTTCTCTTTCCCCCACAAGGTATAGAGCACCTGCATTTTGCTTGGTAATTTATAATCTGTGAAGGGTGTATCAGAGACACAAGCTGAAGGGGATGGAGATGGTCCAGGAGAGCCTGGTGAATCGTGTGGAAATCTACTTGGTTATAGCAACTGCAATTTCATGGGACAAGTATATTCAATGGATTTAGAGGGGCCTTAGCCAGCAAGCCAGTATGTGTTTTAAGAATATAACCTCATGGTACATAAACAGAGGGCAACTCAAAAAAGCATGTTAGACGAGTTGAACATGAGAGAACAAAGGGCTGGCTGCTCTTAGAGGTCTAAGCGCGACTGGGATACAATGCAGCCTTGGCATATCGCTCTGAGCCAGACATCAGATTCCTTTCCAAGAGGTACTCAAACCTGTCACAAACCTGGGAGGCAGGAAATATTTCCTTTCCCTCCCTTTTCCCTCCCTTCTTGTTTTCTCAAGGAAGGATATCTCACTCTAACCCAGGATAACCTGGAACTCCACTGTGCAGCTCCAGGCTGGCTTTGAACTCTTGCCTATACTATCTTGGCCTCTTAAGTGCTAGGATTAAAGGCAAACACCACCACATTGGCTTCTTTTGATTTCACTGAGACAGTGCCTCATCACGTAGCGTAGCATCACGTAGCGTAGGCTCGCCTTAAACTCATGTCTTCCTCCTTCAGCCTCCTGGGTGCTGAGATTACAGATGTGCACCACCGTACGTGATTTACAATGCATTCTCTAAAATTAAACTAGTTTACTCAGTTAATAACAATAACACAATGCAGGCACACTTTTTGTTGTTAGTGGAGGATGTGAGTCTGATCCTACCCAAGTCATTCCAATATAAAGCATGAATAAGTCAACTAAAGACAGACTATTTAATCTACCCAAAAGGGAAACCTGCTATTCAGAATCCTAACAGTTCAGCAGTCTGATGAACCCAAACTGAGCTCTTGACCTACACTTGCAAACATACTCCCCTTCAGAGGCACGTGAAGCTCAAGAAATGCCACTTCCTGCATCTTCAGCTAAAACCTTAGTCCTGTTTTCTGTGCCCATAGCACATCTACACAGCCTACCCTCACACTGTTAACTACTGCTCCTCACCACATCTACCACCACCTTGGGCCCACTACAATCTGTGCTCTGCTCAAACCAACAGCCATAATGATCTTTCAAAACTGTAGGTCAAATCATGCCACTTTTTAGTGGCTTCTCATGTTAATATGACCAAAAGCCAAGGTGCTCATTGTGAACTATAAGGTCATACAAATTCTGGCTACTCACTATCCCTCTGGCTTTTTCTCCCCCTCCTTTTCTTTTTGAGGTGGGGTCTCGCTCTAGCCCAGACCTAGAATTCACTATGTAGACTCAGGCTGACCTCAAACTCACAGTGATCCTCCTACCTTGGCCTCCCAAATGCTATCTGGCTTTCTCTCTCATTTGACAATAGCTAACACAATAGAGAGCCTGCCCAGTCCCTGTACACACAGACAATCCCCACTGTAAGGCACCCTCTCTCCAAGTATCCACTACGTAATGTCCTCAGTAAGGTCTTCCTTGATCACTTAAGTTTGGTTTTTTATTGGGGGGGGGGCTATTTGAGGTATAGTCTCACTCTAGCCCAGCCTGACCCTGAACTCATGGCAATCCCTCTGCCTCAGCCTCCTGAATGCTGGGACTCAAGGCATGTGCCGCCACACCAGGCCTTGGTCACCTATTTTGAACAGTCAGTCCTTCTGTCGAAAACTTTGCAGCTCCTTCCCAGCACTACTCCTCAGCACTATCACTAGAACGTGCAGCCACGCAGCTGACACACACTTCTGCTTTCCACCAGAGCAGGGCCTTGACAACCTGATGAGTACTATTACCCTCTGTGCCTGGCACATACTGATGACTGCTACTAGTAAGCCACAAAATGAGAGGGAATGCAGAAAAAAACACTCTTGCCAACCCAGGTATTTCTATGTGAAGTACACGCAAGCTGGTAGCATAACAAAGAAACTTTTGAGGTATACCTTCTGAATTAAATTTCTGCATTACTAGTCAGAGAAAAGATCAAGTAAGTGACTGCTCACTTCAGCTGCCAAGGAAAACCAAGCATGATGTGATCAATAGCTACAGACACCCACTATAGACAGTTAATAGCACATTCCAATTCCTCAACTCAGACCCTTGCATCTGCCTATTCTGGGACTGGAGACACCAACCTCACACCACTCCAGCTCGCTATGTCCCCAGGCAATTCACATGGTCCTATAACTTTACACTACATGCAGACACTCTTGTCAATGATAGGAAAGAAGTGCCAGAGAAAAGTGGTGAATGAAACAAACTTAACTTTCTAAAGCTTGTATGAAACATTTCCTATTACCTATCTTCATCCAAGTTCTTGCCAATTGTATGTAACTAAAGCACCAACTTTTAGAGCCAGGTGTGGTAGTGCATGCCTGTGATCATAATAGCACTTTTGTGGCTGAAGAGGATCAGAGTTTAAGGTCAGCCAGAGATAGAGTGAGTTGCTATAAAGACTAACTTCCCCCACACCAGAAACCCACACTGAAGTTCACCCATGAGTCCTCCTCTACCAGCACAGGAAAGAACTGTGCATAAATTTGGAAACATGGGGCTGAAAGACCAAATATCGTAGCAGAAACAATGGGAGCCATTGCTGGTACAGCTGGTACAAACTTAAGCTATCCAAGTGATATCTGAGTTACATTAAATCCAACTAAGTAAATGTTGCACTTGGGAAAGGGCAGGGATATTCAGTCTACTTACTAGTTAACGGCCACTTCTAGCGGTGAATTCCCCACCATCACTGTCCACCCCCCACACAGAGGTAGGGTCTCACTGTAGCCCAAGCTGACCTGGTATTCACTAGGTAGTCTCAGGGTGGCCTCGACTTCTCAGCGATCTTCTTACCTCTGCCTCCAGAGTGCTGGGATTAAAGGCGCGCGCCACCACGCTGGCAAGTGGTGAGTGTTTTAAGAGGCAAGTGCGTTGACTACATTCATAGGTACTCTGTCACTTTTCCATGGTAAAGCCCACTATAGTCACCAAGTTGCACTTATAGTTAATAATCACAATATCCTATTTCCCCTACAATGTGGTAACTACACTGAAAATATTTGGGGGTGGAGGGCCTGAGGGGGAGAGAAGAATTAAAAGCCTGGAGAGTACATCTAAATCCTTCTTGGTACCCTAGGACTAATTTTTTAAAATAACCTTAAAAAATATCTGAATCAAGAATAGAAAGATGGCTTAGTGGTTAAGGGGCTTGCCTGCAAAGATAAAAAACCCAGGCTCGATTCCCCAGGACCCACATTAGCCAGATGCACAAGGTGGCACATGCTCCTGAAGTTCATTTGCAGTGGCTGAAGGCCCTGGCACACACATTCTATCTGCCATTTTCTTTCTCTCTGACATAAATAATAATAGTTCTGAATCCTTAAAATTCCTTACTAGACTAGCAAAGACCTAAATCGAAATGGAGAAAAAATACTCAGGATCTGAGACCAAAAAAAAATAAAAAATAAAAAAGGTCTCGAGATAAACCTGCTTATGTCACACACACACAACACACACACACCCTGCTTGGGTCACCTATGATTAAAGCTTTAAATTTTTTTTTTTTTGAGACTGAGGGTCATGTATGTAGTTCAAGTCTCAAACTCATTATGTACCAAAGGGGCCTGGAATTTCTTATCTTCCTACCCTTACCTCCTAAGTGCTAAGATTTCAGGTATGTATCACTGTAGAATAAAAACTTATTCTTTTTTTTGGGGGGGGGGTTGTCTCACACTAGCCAAAGCTGATCTGGAATTTACTATGTAGTCTCAGTCTTGAACTCACAGTGATCCTCCCACCTCAGCCTCCCAAGTGCTGGGATTAAAAGTGTGTACCACTACAACTGGCTAAAATTTACCTTTCTGACTTTTTTTTTTTTTTTTTTTTTGAGGTGGTCTAGCTCTAGCCCAGGCTGTTGGGCTGGCCTCAAACTCATGGAAATCCTACCACCACTGCCTCCCAAGTGCTGAGATTATAAAGACGTGTGCCATCACTCTCGGCTTTGACTTATATTTTTTAAATTTTTTTAAATTTATGAGAGAGCGACAGACACAGAGAGAAAGACAGATGGAGGGAGAGAGAGAGAATGGGCACGCCAGGGCTTCCAGCTTCTGCAAACGAACTCCAGACGTGTGCGCCCCCTTATGCATTTGGCTAACATGAGACCTAGGGAACTTAGCCTCAAACTGGGGTCCTTAGGCTTCACAGGCAAGCGCTTAACCGCTAAGCCATCTCTCCAGCCTTGACTTATGTTTTTGAAAGTCATGTAAATGGCCTTTCCTTGATGACCCTGAGCTACTGACATAACTGTCAACATCTCTGATGAGCTATAACACATTAGGATCCTTAGACCTAGCTTAATTTATGTGGCCCACAAAGCTACCTTTATATAGTTCTCTCCATTTCATGATTCCCTCTCTTTGAACTTTTAATTCTGTACCAACTCCCTTAAAAAGTATTTCTAGAGACTCTGCCAAGTGTCTGGAAAAAAGAAACCCAAACTCATAGGGGCAGTCTAAAGAGGCAACCTAGTGAATGCTCTATGGTTTTCAGCTACTTCCTGCTTGTTTTTAGGTTCTGAACAATTAAAGACAACTGGATTGCTCACAACTGGGATTTTTTTTTTTTTTTTAAACAAACTACAGAATTGGTTACAGTGAATGCTAGACAGCATTACCAGCTGCCTTGAGCTGACCAAAGATACTTTCCTATCTTTTAAAAAAAGCAATACTTACCTTAAAACTTAATGTGTTTAATAAACAAAGCACATTCCAAAGACCAATATAATTTTTTAAAAAAATCAATGCCATTATTCCCTGGCTGAAAGTAGGGATTCTGTTCAACACTTTAAAATTGGAGTTCCAATCACCTACAAACCCCACCCCCAGATATCACCTAAAATGAAAGTAAACTCAACTCCATAATACTAGAGCATGTCATGGGAATAATTAGGATTTCTAAGTATTCAAGGTAATAAACTCACAGAATGAAAGGCAGGCAGAGGGTGGTGCTGACGGAACAGGGCCAGGACTGGGAGAAAGGGAGAGGGGGAGTGGAAACAGATGGTGTGCATTGGAAACTGGTGACTTTTTAGCATCTTTTTGTCATGCAAGGAGGTAAGTGGAAGGTATCTGGGTGGATTGCTACAAACAATGTCAATATTAAGCTGTTCCTGGGAAGGAGCCATGAGCCCGTCTTTGGCCTACACTCACTGGACTAATGGAAGCCCTTTTATGGTTTTCTGAGGAACAGGCAAAAGCTAAAAGCATTGGGGAGAAAAAGAAAACAGAAGTGTAACCTTGTAAAACCTACTAGATCTACCGTGTTCCTCTTGTTCGTTTCTCCTAAAGAGCTCGTGCAGAACGTCTCCCATCGCTCCCTGACTTCGTCGGGAAGATCTTCAGAGTAAGAAAGAGAAAAAAACATTATCACCCCAGTGACCCTGCAGATGGCTAAAGTGCATGTTCTTGCAGAGTAGCCCACCTGGTTCATGGATGGTGAGCAGGAGAGTGCCATCAGCTGAAGACCTGGCTATGGCCATGCCAGTGATCTAAGAGAAGCAAATCAGAAAAGCCCCAACAGGCCTCCAGTCCACACACCTCTGAGCCTGGACCAGAGCCAGCCCCATGCCACTAAACTGTAGGCTGGATTTAGACAAAGAGCCCCAACTTATCAAGTTCCTAACTGCACTTCATTGGAGTAAGAAATATGTCTGCAACACTCTTCTGACAAAGGTCTTTGTGGTACAGGGACCATTTCCACAGTCAAATTCAAGAAATGCTACTGCTCTTATACCTTCCTGAGAGCCTATGATGTGCACCTGGCCAAAAACGGTGTGTGAAATTGTGCTGGCTTCTCCAATTGTACCAATACTATCTCCTAACATATGGAAGCTTATGACGTTAAGATTCTACTTTCCAGAGAAACTTTAAAGGACCTCAAGTAACTTTCTGAGAAAAATAAAAACATACATCTGACCACACGAAGGTGATCATCTGACAGTTTGGAGTTAGTTTGCATAACAGCATGCATGTTCACACAGGTTCACAGGGCTACCTAACACCAATTCCAGTAAAGAAAAACAATATAAAAAAATCTTACTATATAGCATTTTCTCCTTAGTATAAATAAAACTATGAAGAGGAATGGCTTAAGAAGCAGCTCGGCCCTTTCCCAAGAAGCAAAATGACATGTGGGAAGCTGCTATAGAGTGAGTGATACTAAGGCATTTAGTGGATACATTCTTTAGAAAAAAAATTGGCCAGGTGTGGTGGCGCATGCTTTTTAATCTCAGCACTCGGGAGGCAGAGGTAGGAGGACTGCCATGAGTTCAAGGCCACTCTGAACTAGAGTGAGACCCTACATTGGGGGCGGGGGGTATGGAGACACTGAGAAATGGTTTTCAGCAAGCTAACACTGAATAAACTATGTACCAGATTTTCACATTTTAAGGATAGCAGCTCAGAATTCAGAGCCTCTGATGCTCCTATACCAGGGATGGACTTGTGGCTCAGGTGCCCATGGAGAAGGCACCCATAGTTTCTTACAAGAAACGCTGGGCTAATTAAATTTACTGCTAGGATATGAGGGACTCAGACTCCTCATTTTAGTGTAGACATCAAAGACATGCTGGCAAATGCTTTTAATGTCACAGTTAAAGGAATTCACGAGCCAGGTGGAGGCCTTCAGAAGAAAATGGCAAGGGCATTCCTAGCTCAGGTGGCCAGACTGCCAGGACACGAACAATGCAAGCTTAAAATACCCAGAAGAGCAAGGTTTCCAACAGCAGCCCAACAATGGCAAGTAACTATAACATGCTGAGAAAGGCTGTCATCCTTAAAACAGCAGCAGAAATCTGAGCAGAGGGCACTGGGGTGTGAATGTGAAATGTCCCACAGAGGCTCATGTTTAAACATTTGGTCGCCAGCTGGCGGCACTATTTGGGAAAGTTTTGGAACTGCTAGGAGGTAGAGCCTTGCTGGAGGAAGTGGGTCACTGGGGGCAGGCCTTGAGGTATTATAGCCCAGCCTACTTGCTATTCACTCAGTGCTTCCTGATCGTAACACACAGTAACCAGCTCCGCTCCCACTCCTGCCTGCCTACCACGATGGACTCCACCTCTGGACTTCATAAGCTGAATTAAATCCTTTTCTTTTCTTAAGTTGCTCTGGTCAGGGATTTTGTCCCAGCAATGAGAAAGTCACTGAGAGAGGAAGAGTTGAGAACCATGTTTCAAACATTGTCAAAAACTACATTCAGAGCTCTAGATAATCTGAAAAATATAAAGAAACCTTGAGTCTCTGTTCACTGGTCCGACATGAATGTAATAAAGTTGTAAACACACTCACCTTTGATAAGTCGCTGCACTAGAGCACTGCTGGGGCCCTTGTCAGTGCTGTGCACAATACAGTTAGCTATCCTGGTGAGGTGCCCCATGTAACCATGCCGTCGTCCTCCCTCAGCCCTGCCAAGGGGGAAGGACAAACATTCAGTTACTCAGAGACACTTGGTAATAAACACTGAGTTGCCAAGCAAACACTGGTATTTGTAAAGTGCCAGAGTATCTACCACTAGGCAACATGGAAGGGCCAGGCTGATGCTGCTCACCTGAAAATTGCATGGCAACCTCACTCAACAGGGCACTGATTCAGATAGCAAAAGCAGTCACTGTCAGTAACAGAGTATCTCACACAAACATTCACCGATGCCTCATGTTACCATAGGTGTGTGGATTTTAGACTTTACACCAGATTGTAGAAAACTGAGGAGAGAATTTTGCTGGTTTGTTTTACTAAAAGACATTAAATCTTAGTTGTACTAATTGACAATTACCTCCCAAGGCATTTCTCAAGTTAAGACACTGGCTGATCTAAAAGAGGCAATGAACTTGCACTTGGCTGATAAGACCACTTAGAACATGAATAAGTAAGCTTAGTCTTGATGGCTTTCTCTGGCTGAAGGCCTAATCTTCTCAACCAAGACTAATCTTTCAGCTAGATGATCTTTTTTTTTTTCTTTTACATTTATTTCTTTCAGAGAGAGAGAGAGAAAGAGACAGAGAGAGAGAAAGAGAGACAGAGAGAGAGACAGAGAGAGAGACAGAGAAAGAGACAGAGAGAGAGAAAGAGAGAGAGGGGGGGGGGAGAAAGAATGGGCATGGCAGGGCCTCCAGCCACTGCAAACTCCAGACACTTGTGCCACCTTGTGCATCTGGCTTACATAAGTACTGGGAAATTGAACTGTGTCCTTAGGCTTTGCAGGTAAGCGCCTTAATTGCTAAGCCATCTCTCTAGCCCTAGATGATCTTTTTATGTCCATGACATTTATGAAGCAAAACTTTTTATTATTTATTTATTTGTTTTGACTTTTCAAGGTAGGCTCTTGCTCTAGGCAAGGCTGACCTGGAATTAGTCTCAGGCTGGCCTGGAACTCACAGTAATCCTCCTACGTCAGCCTCCCGAGTGCTGGGTGCTGAGATTAAAAGCATCCATCACTATGTCTGGTTTGAAGCAAAACATTTTATGATGAAGACAACAGCATATAACTGGGAGATTTTTGTTTGAAGGGAGAAAACTCAGGAACTACTAAGAAAAAAATAGCTAAAAAGCAAAATTACAACAAAAAAATACATACTTATGCTTGTTTGGAGGCTTGTCTAGAAAATAAATTACCAGCTGGGTTATCTGAAGTGGGTAGGGACAAATTCACAATGCACCCAGATGTTCTCAAATGAGCTCAAAAGGAAGATGTAGAAACCCATGTGCTTCCATAGACCACCTTTCACCCTTCCATACTTTTACAGGCTATAGGTAAAAACAAAGGCCCTTATGTAAGGCTGCTAGGCCCAGTTTCTAATGTTTTTGGTGTCCAGTCTTTCAGTCAGTACCCTGCCCCCAAAGTGTGGGAAATGTCATTCACCCAGTCAAAAGCCCAGAGGGAGAGTAGAGTACATGGGCCATAAGAGGAGGTAGAGAGAATGCAAGACCAGGGAAGGTACAATGGGTAAGATGGCCAGACATAATTAGAGATGTCAAATAGGCCACGAACAAGTTCCTTAGAGGAGCTGCACTCAGAGGAATGTATCTGATTTACCAAAGTCCCTTGCCATAGCCACACAAACTAAATGTCAATGTCCCATACATACTCATGTTTATTAAATGATTATAAAGTCCATCATCAAAAACAGAAAAGAGCTGATGTGGTGGCGCATGCCTTTAATCCCAGCACTTGGGAGGCAGAGGTAGGAGGATTGCCCTGAGTTAAGAGGCCAGCCTGATGCTACATAGTGAATTGGTCAGCTGCACTAGAACAAAACCCTACCTCAAAAAACCAAACTCAGTCAAACAAACAAATATAAAAAACAGAAAAGAGGGCTGGAGATATCGCTCAGTGGTTAAGGCACTTGCCCGCAAAGCTTAATGATCTGGGATTGATTCCCCAGTATCCACAGAACGCCAGATGCACAGTGGAGTGTGCATCTGCAGTTCATTTGGAACGGCTGTTCTCTCTCTCTTCTGGCAACTAATAACTTTTTTTTTAAGCAAAAACTTAAAAAAAAAAAAAAAAAAAAGGCCGGGCATGGTGGCGCATGCCTTTAATCCCAGCACTTGGGAGGCAGAGAAAGGAGGGTCACTGTGAGTTCGAAGCCACCCTGAGACTACATAGTTAATTCCAGGTCAGCCGGGACCAAAGTGAGACCCTGCCTCAAAAAACAAAACAAAACAAAACAAAACAAAACAAAACAAAACAAAACAAAATCATGCTTCACAAGGTATGAAGTTTACTTTCCCAGGGAAACAGATGAATCTGAATAGCAAGAAAACTCCTGAGCTCAGTTGTAGAGTGACTATGTAGCATGCACAAAGCCCTGGGTTCAATTGCCAGCACCACGTAAGTCACAAGTTCAAGGTTATCCTCATCTACAACTACACTGAAGCCAGCCTGGGACATGTGAGACCCTGTTTCACCAAAGAGCAGTGAGACAATGTTTTGGAGAGACAGAAACTTAAGAACTCTTAACTGTAGTGGTTACAGGATTTCATGCACTAGTCATACCTTCTGGATAAATCTGGCCACATGAAAAGCAGACTCAGACAACCACCTTGAAAGTAAGTACAGTCTTTTTCAATACACAGTGCTGGGCATAACAATGAGACTAGACTCCAATTTCCCCCATATATGAAACCCAACTCAAAATGAATAGACATCTAAATGGAGAACCTGAGACTATAAAATTACTGGAGGAAAACATAGAAACATATCAAGATATGGGTCTAGGTAAGGATATTTTGGATGACAGCCCAAAGGCACTGACAGTAATAAAAATAAGAAGCAAATGGGATTATACCAAAGTAGGTAGTTACTGCACAGCGTGTGAAATAAAAGAATGAAGGACAAACACCAGACAAATATTTACCAATTATAGATCTCATCATGAATGTAGGAGTCAGGATATAGAGAAAAATCAGTAAAAACCTTCCAATAATCTGATGAAAAATAGGTATTACTGAAGACATACAAGATATATTTAAAAAATACAGATATATTTAAAAAAAAAAAAGGTGTCACAGAGCCTCAAAGAATTATTGCAAATCAAACCCACAACAGGCTACTATTTATTACACCCCAACAGAAAGGACTAATAGCAAAAACACAAATGTTTTCAAAATGCTCGCAGTGATGGGGAACTCGCATATACTACTGGTGGGAATATAAACTGTTACAGTCACTATGGAAAGTGCTACAGTCTTCAAAAATGAAAAAGAGATAGCAATCCCTACCATGAGTACATATCAAAGGAAATGAAATCAGCATGTAGAAAACATACCTGCACTCCTATGCTTATGATAGCATAATTCACAAGAGCCAAGAAGATGATCAACTGTGCTTTTACCAACACATGAACGGATGAGATATTACTCAAACACAAAAATGAAATCCTGCCATATGCTGTTGCAACATGGATGGAATTGGAAGACACTGTGCTGAGAGAGGTAAGACAAATATGGAAAGACAAACAGCATGTTTTTGCTTATTATGTGGAAGCTTAAAAAAGCCAATCTCAGAAGTAGAACAGTGGTCACTAAAGACTAACAAAGAGCAGGGGAAGCAGGATAGAGAGGGTAGATAATGAGCTGGATAGGAGGAATATGTCCTAGTATCCAAGAGCACTACCAGATGACTAATACATAGTAGCTTATTATGTACCTCAAAATAACTTAAAAGACAGCTTAGCAGTTAAGGCACTTGCCTGCATGGCCGAAGGACCCAGGTTTGATTCCCCAGTAACCATGTAAAACCAGATGCACAGAGTGGCGCAGGGATTAGGAGTTTGTTTGCAGTGGCTGGAGGCCCTGGCGTATCAAGTCTCTCACGTAAATAAATACAGTATTTTTTTAAAAAAATAATTAAACCAGGAGTTCAGGAGTTCAAATGCTAACTATCCTGATGTGAACATTGGACATGACATGCAGAATAAAAACAAAACTCCCTTGCATTCATGCAAGGAGCACACCTTGAAAGTATTTTCCAGACCTACCCTATGCTGCCTTGCTTCTCAATGGGGGGAGGGAGGGGTAAGGGGCACACACACAAAAGCTTGTATCTGTTACCACCACCACAGGCAAGTCCTACATGGCCCATCCGTAGACAGGCAGCAACTATTCCTCACAGAACCTTGCTGGTCCATCAACTAAGTTTTCTAGGAAAAAAAAAAAAAAACTAAGTATTTTTTCTTGTACTTTCCATGGAGCAGCTTTTCACCATTCTGGGAACATGCCCCTTTAACGTTCCACTGCCCTGAAGTGGTAATCATGACAACAAGCTAAACCACTACCAAGGAGGACTCAACTTTACAATTCTGTATCATTCAATTCAACAGACTATTCAGAAGACATCCTTTCAGAAAGAACTAGGAAATCCAAAAGCTAATGCAGAAAGCTCAAGCAACAAGGAGAAAAACATAAGGACCAAAAAATTAGAAAAATATCTATTACAGAAGAGAGATTACTTGGGAAGAAGGGATTAGCTAGGAGGAGGATTTAGAAAGGAGAAAAGGGAAAGTGCTGGGAGGGGATTATGGTCATGGTATATTGTTTATATGTATGTATATTGTTTATATGTATAGAGGTTGTCAATAAGAAGCTAAATAAAAAGGAACAAGAAAAATATCCATTACGTCATTGTATTTTCTTTTTTTTTTTTCTGGAGAAAAAGAAAACAGGAGTATTTCTCCATCAAATTAAATCAAATTCAATTTGTTTCAAAAAATAATTGACTTACTGTTTCTTCTCATTCATTTCCCAGGCTTCAAGTATTCGTTCTATTAATTGACATTTTTGAAAGAGCTGAGTAAGAAAGAATATCCTAGTTAATATTTACAGAAAAGTCAAAGCATTAACAATCTGAAGTAAAACGGAGCTGCATGCAAACTCTGAGTCACTGGCTCCCCAAATGCAATGTGGTGCTAAGTTTCCTTTAGACCCTCTGAACACTGCAGGTATTCCAATCAGGATGCAGGCCCCACAGAGCTTCTACTGGGAATCTCACTGAGACAGGCAATGCCATAAGTAAGCAAGTGAGCAGCTGACTCTGGTACAGCTGGGAATTGTTAAACGGAAAAATTCACACACTGGAACAGAGTCTGTCCCAAATTCAAAGAAAAATCATGCTTTAGTTAAAAACTTCCCACAGGGACCTGGGGAATGGCAGAGTCAGTACAGTTCATGTCTTGCAAGCATGAGAACCTGAGCTCAATACCCAGAACACAAGTAAAAAGTAGAGTGTGCTTTTGTACACCTTAGAAATCAAGAGCTAGAGACACAAAGAAAGGCAGATCTTTGGGGCTCACTGGTCAACCAGTCTAGCCTATTTAGTAAGCTCCAGATTAATGAATCCCTGTCTCAAAACAATACAAAAGGTATATGGTGGTTTCTAAGAGGAATGTGGCACCTATGGTTGTCCGTCTGGTCTCCACACACACACATGCTTAAATGCACACTCAGACCCACCCACCTACAAACATGACTCAGAATTCAATGCCTTTTTTTTGGGGGGGGGGAGATGCGGGGCAATCAGCTTTGTGTGTGTTGAGGGGGAGATGATCCTCCTTAGACAGGGTCATGTAGTTCAGACTAGTCTTTAACTTACTATGGAACTGTTCTTCAGCATCCAATTCACAAGTACTGGGATTACAGACATATGCCATCATGCTTTGCTAACATTATTTTAAAATGTGACCAACATTTCCTCCCACATGAGTGAAGGTTTCTATGTTACTGTTACTAAAGGGTAAACTTGCCTGCCTCCAACAAACTGGTATGGGCTGTAGCACTGAGACGAGCAATACCACTTGCCTTCTCCAGACTAGTCTTTCCTAACTTCAAGGTGTGGGAATAAACCAAGTGGGAACTAGAAAATTTGATAAAACCACAGAACTGCAGAACTCCGAAGACTTAGTGAAATCACCTATTTTACAAAAAAAGAGACCCCATGAATTAGGAAGATTTTTTAGTAGTTAAAGGTGCTTGCTTGCAAAGTCTACTTACTCAGGGTTCAATTCTCTAGCCACCCACATAAAGCTGAATGCAAAAAGTAGTACATGCATATCTGGTGCTTGTTTGAAGTGACAAGAAATCCTGGCATGTCCACAATTTTATAATTTTTATTTGTTTGAGATAAGGAAGGAGTAAGAGAGAGAAAGTATGGGCATGCTAGGGCCTTTTCCTTCTGCAAAATGAACTGACTCGTGTTACTTTGTGCATCTCATTTTACATAGGTACTTGGGAACTGAACCCTGGCCTTTAAGCTTTGCAAAGCAAGCACCTTTAACTGCTAAACCATCTACCTAGCCCCAAATATTGTAAGAAAAGACTCCAAGCCAAACATGGTGGCACATACCTATAATCTCAGGTCTTGGGAGGCTGAGGCAGAAGGATCTTGATGAGTTCAAAACCAGCTTGAGATGCCCTCTGCTACCCAACAGGATGATGTAACACTGAATAAAACTCAATTCTCCAAACTCTCAGTCATGAGTTTGGCATGGAACCTGTATGTTCTCTGTAGTAAAGATTTCTATGGTTCTTTTAATTTCTGAAAGTTATTTTCAAGCTCATTACTTTTACCAAAGAAGCAGGAATTCTAGATGTTTTTCTTAACAGTCAATAAATGTATTGGTTATTTGTCCAGAAAGAATTATTGGATAAAAAAGTGCTACAAACACATGACACTTAAAATCTTAGAACTCAGAAGATACTGGAAGCAATGAGGCCAAATCAACTTACGTGTTTCAGTAACAAATTGTCAGCAGCAGAGTCCTGATCAGTAATGGTACCATTTTCTGTATTCTCAAAAGGACTGGCAAGAATCAGTGCAATACAAATTTCTACTTGGGTATGCAAAAAGTTATTCCATGTATATTTGAAGAACATGTCCTACAAAAGAAAACAGTATCTTCTTCAGTTACCTCACTGTTCAAGCCATGACTTTTAATACATTTACATAACAGTGATTAAAAATTACAAAGGGAGCTGGGGAGATGGCTTAGTAGTTAAAGGAACTTATTACTTGCTGGGGTTCAATTAACATAAAGCAAGACGTACAAAGTGGTGTATGCACCTGGAATTCATTTGCAGTGGCAAAAGGAACTAGTATATACTATCTCTCTCAAATAAATATAGTAATAAAAATAAAAGCAGAAAGAGAGCTGGAGAGATGTCTTAGCAGTAAAGGCACTTACTGGCAAAGCCAAAGTATCCAGGCTCAATTCCCCAGAACCCATGTAAGCCAGATGTACAGGGTGGTGCAGGCATCTGGAGCTCATTTGAAATGACTAGAGGTCCTGGTGTGCCCATCCTTTCCTCGCCTCCCCTTCCATTAATAAAAAGTAAAATATTTAAAATTTTAAAAAGCAAGAAAGAAATTCTCTCTCTATTTATTTATTTTTTTAAGTAGGGTCTTGCTCTAGCCTAGGCTGACCTGGAATTCACTATGTAGTCTCAGGTTGGCCTTGAACTCACGACAATCTTCCTACCTCTGCCTCCCAAGTGTTGGGATTAAAGGTGTGCACCACCACGCCCAACAAGAATATATTCTTGTTCCAATTGGGCTAATTAAAAAACACAAGTTTATGGGGCTGGAGAAATGTCTCAGTGATTAGAGGTGCTTGCTTATAAAGCCTGATGGTTTTGGTTTGATTCCCAAGTACCCACATAAACCCAGATGCACAAAGTGTAACATACATCTGGGCTTAGTTTGCAGTGACAAGAGGCCCTGGCATGCCCATTCTCTCTCTCTCTCTCTCTCTCTCTGGTTGCAAATAAATAATGCTTCAAGACAAATGCAAGTTTCTCAAGAGAAAGTATCTTCTTGTTTTCAGAGTGATGCAATTACATTCAGTAAACATTCTGTGATAGGAAAAGATAATTTCCCATTTCTGATCAATAAGCTTCCAGTAAACTCTTTTCTACTCTCTTAAACCATAAGACAGCCATAAGTCATTTTGAAAATCAGAAATATGATCTTGTTTTGTTTCAGTAAATTGAGAATACAAGTCCAGGTTAATTTAAGAGTTTCACCATGGTCTCCATGGTAAGCAGAGTATTAATTTACAGATATCAACTTCAGTTTTTCTTTCACATTTGAAGCTGGGTTTCCAACTAATGAAGCCACTGAGTGAGAGCACAGGGCAGATCATTTAACATGGGAACTACGTCACAGATGTACACTGCGCAAGCACATCATGACACCTGTGCCCCACTCAGTTTGTTCTGCTCCAGTGCTTTGTGGTTTCCTACTGTCTTACTTGTGCCTCAGAGGTGTGGAGGGAAGGTAAGAGTAAGAGCTCTTCGCCACAATGTCTAGAGAATTCAGTTTTTTGGAGTACTACAGATGGTGGCAGAATTGAGCTGACCTACACCACCTTATATCATACAAAGGAATGGGATGGACAATCCAGTCAGACTGAATCCATTACTGTTTCCATGGCAAGAATGGCAGTATTATTATGGATCTGCTTAATAAAGTGGCTGGTTCACTTCTAAGTGCCTTCACAGGCCTCATCCTGGCCAAGATGACTGTACTAGAAAGTGAAATCAGATGAAGAAAGTCATCCACATGTAATTTCAATCTGTAAAGCTGAGCTACATTCTCATGAACTGCCAAGGCTGAATCTAAGTGACTCTGAGGGACTCTTACCAATATGACTCCAATGCTGTTCAACTCCATCAGGTCCCCATTTATACTACTGGTATTGGTTTGAAGCAGGCTGGATATCAACCGAATCACATTCAATCGAGTGTTCCCCACAGGAGGATCCAGTACACCCCATGTAGTCTTCATCACACTTTTCTGAGAAAGAAAGGGCCTTCCAATCAAATTCCACTACATAAACAGACCATCAAAAGACACATGTAGCTAACCTGGTGGCTCACGCCTTTAATCCCAGCACTTGGGAAGCTACAATAGAAGTATCCTGTGAGTTTGAGGCCAGCCTGGGGCTACAGAATGAGATCTAGGTCAATCTGGGATAGAATGAGACCCTGTCAAGAAAAAGAAAGAAGAGAAGAGAAGAGAAGAGAAGAGAAGAGAAGAGAAGAGAAGAGAAGAGAAGAGAAAAGAAGGAAAGAGAGAGAAGGGGAAGGGAGGAAGGAAGGTAAACAGGCCAAGGCACAACACCAGGTAAACTAACACACAAAAATTTTGGCTCAAATCCTGTGCCTGAAAGAAAATCTAAAAATTCAGAAGATATCTTTACATTACAAAATCTGATGTCACCTCTGGATCACATGACTTAATGGGGTCAAACTTGTACTTGTCTATGAAGGGTTCTCAATGTTCCCAAAACATAAAAGTCAGAAAAAGATCCTGTAGAAGGTTAGACAACTAGACAGGAAAGAGTGAGTGACAAATGACACCATCATTAGACCATCCTTTCTGAAGGGTCAGATCAGCCCTGCTCCATCCTGCTCCTTCACCTCACCTAAGGAACTAGAAGGCTCATAGTTTTACTCAATAGTATCTTCTAATAGCTCCAATTGACAGATGTTTTACAAAGCTTCAAAGGGGTCCATTACCCACTCCTAAAGCAAACAAGAAGTCAACAAGACAATGCCATGCATCAGGACATCAAGACATGCAAAAGTCAGATGCTTCCTTGTTTGTCCACCTAAGGAGAAGTTGGGAAGAACTTAAGACAGGTTAGGGCCTTCGTAATACATTTTTTTCAAATCTTTCTGTCATCTCCACCTTCTACTTATAACGTCCTCTCTTCTATAGCCCTTTACTTTTCCTACTTGTTCCCAAGACTGGCATAAAGGATACTAATGGCTGTAACTGCTAAAACACCAGCTGAAGGGGCTGGAGGGATAGCATAGTGGTTAAGGTTGCCTGCAAAGCCTAAGGACCCAGGTTTGATTCCCCAGGAGCCACACTAGCCAGATGCACAAGGGGGCGTCTGGAGTTGCTTTGCAGTTGCTGGAGGCCCTGACATGCCCATTCATTCTCTTCCTCTTTCTCTGTCAAATATATTAATTAATTAATTAATTCATTCATTGAAAAAAACACCAGCAGAAATTTCACTAAAAGTCAGTGCCAGCACCGCAGTCACACCCAACACAGGCTGAGTACAGTGTGAGGCCCTCATTGGACCCACAGAATTCTGGACAGAGTACACAGGGGGAACTGCTAGCTACTCAGTGACAGTACCAGGCATCTGAAATAATAATCTGAAGCTGAACTAGATTCCCTGAGGTATGGATGGATAATATAGTAGTGACAAATTAGTGTATTAAACTCCCAACAAGCCACAATGTTTAGAACCAAGGAGACACACACTACAAAGGATACTGGGAAAACTGTGCTAGAACAGAGCTACTCGAGAACCACATCTTCCACTTGAGACCAAAGTGCCTGTAGCAATCCAAATGAGGTGTTGGTAAAATAACCCCACTTCCAGATGGCAGATCCCTCCTCTGTAGGGATCACCAAGGCTCTACTCATACTCAGATACACACAGATGGTCCTCATGGGAAAGCAACACCTAGCACCTGGCCGATTTCAATCTGCACTGAGTATTCAACTGCTGGATCTAAAGTCTCAATGTCCACAGATTGTTCCCATTCCCCATGAAAATGTGCAATTCTAGAGCTGTAGAGATGGAATAGCGGTTAAGGCACTTGCCTGCAAAGCTTAAGGACCTAGGTTTGATTCCTCAGGACCCACATAAGCCAAATGCACAAGGTGGAACATGTCTGGAGTTCACTTGCAGTGGCTGGAGGCCCAGTGCGCCCATTCTCTCTATATCTGCCACTCTCTCTCCAGTAAATAAAATATTAACAAAAAAGAAAGAAAATGTTCAATTCCAAGATCAGACCAGAAAGATTAATTTACCTCAGGCACTCTGTAAAGTAATATGCTATAAGTAGAAAAGGGTTATCTTACTGGCATATAAACACACAAGGATTTTCAGAAGAAAAATCTGAGTTTCCTGACAAATTTTTTTTTTTTCTTTTTTGAGGTAGGGTCTCACTCTAGTCCAGGCTGACCTGGAATTTACTATGTAGGTTCAGGGTGGCCTTGAACTCACGGTGATCCTCCTACCTTTGCCTCTCAAGTGCTGGGATTAAAGGCATGCACCACCACAACCAGGCAAATTTTTAAAATTTTTTTAATTCATTTATTTAGTTATTTGGGATAGAGATAGAAAGAGAGGAAGAGGCAGATGGAGAGAATCAGAATAGGCACGCAGGGCATCCAGCCACTGCAAATGAACTACACATGCATGCGCCAGCTTGTGCATCTGGCTTACGTGGGTTCTGGAGAATTGAACCGAGATCCTTTGGCGTTGCAGGCAAGTGCCTTAACTGCTAAGCCATCTCTCCAGCCCCCCAAAATATTCTTAAATTCTACTTTTTTTTACCTCATTTATTAAATTATACAATAAATGGATAAATACCAGTTGAAAACTCACTTGGAGCTGGAAAGATGAGCTACGGCTTAAAGGTGCTTGCTTGCAGTCTGCAGGCCTGGGTTCAATTCCTAACCTGCCCACACAAGCCAGACACAAAATGTGGCCCAAGTATCTGGTGTTTGTCTACAGTGGGAAGAACGCTTGCATGCAAACAAATAAATACAAACTTTTATAAATGCTGGGCGTGGTGGTGCACGCCTTTAATCCCAGCACTTGGGAAGCAGAGGTGGGAGGATCACTGTGAGTTCGAGGACACTCTGAGACTACATAGTTAATTCCAGGTCAGCCTAGGCTAGAGTGAAACCCTATCTCTAAAAATGAAAAAAAAAAAAAAAATTGAAACAAGCCAGACGTGGTGGCACACATCTTTAATCTCAGCACTTGATAGGCAGAGGATCACTGTGAGTTCAAGGCCAGCCTGGGACTACAGAGTGAGTTTCAAGTCAGCCTGGATTACAGTGAGACCCTACTTGAAGGGGAAAATAAAAATTAAAAGCAGCTTCCAGTGGGCTCAGTTGTGCATACCTTCTTTCAATCCTATTTCTCAGAAGGTTGAGGCATGAAACCAGTAAGTTTGAGGCAGTCTGATAGTGACTGTGTCCCCAAAAAACAAAGCAAAAAGAACAACAACAAAAACTAGCTCAAAAACAGCAAAAAACTGGTAGTGTGCCTTTTAATTTTTAATTGTATTTTGCAATCAATGCTAATCACAGTTAGTTCTCTTATTTTCACGATCCTCATACTTTACAGTAACTGCCTAAATCTAACTTCAGTTGTTCTTAGGACAGCTTCTGTACCTTGGGTGGCTCAAGTAGGAGTTCATGAAAAGATGCAAGTCTTCCTCTGATGGCTTCTAGAACACTCTTGTTAACTGAACAAGCTGAATGACTCATGCCTGGTGGGCAAATCTCTACATGGCTTTCAAATCTGAAAAACAAATCAAAGTACCTTTAGTTACTATAATTTAGAATAAATCATTCAGGGTATGCCAATCAACGATAGCAGTGCACCCTTAATGACCACCTAACTATCTCATGGTGTATCAACATTCTAGCTGTGAAAAGAAGGGGTAGAAACAGAGCACAGTGAAAACTCAGGGGGATTAGCAGAGATCTCTTGAAATCCAAAAGGGCTCCAGTGTCTGTTGGAAAAATTATACATCATTTCCCTATATTCTCCTAAGCCTCTGAACCCCTTCTAAGTGTTATACTGACAGCAGGACTCTGACCAGAAGCTCTGGGAAGCAAAGGAAGATCTTATCCCTGAATTACAGACATATCATATGGTTTGTCAGCATAGGATATTAATAATCTCAGTCATTCAACAAAGGTCCCTATTTCAAAGGTTTAAATTATTGTACATATAATTCAGTCTTCAGTCATTATGACCCACTGTTTAGAAAGCAAGAACAGGTGGAGGGAGACTCCCAAATCTCACCTGGTGCTAGCAGGTTCTCAAGGCAGGGGCAGGGCAAGTGCACAGGGGAGGGAAGAACACCAGTACAGTCTAAACACAGGGGTGTGAAGTCCAAATTAAAAGATAAACTTGTAAGTGCCATGTCCAGTCCAGAGTGGTGCAAACTAGTAGAAGAAGACTGCTTGAACTCAGGAGTAACTTGTTACAAGACAAGATCACTCCAGAATGTCCAGCAATGAGTATCACCCTACTGCAGACAGAAGCTGCATATGGCCTGGCAGACACCTAGCAACCTGTGTGCTTGCTGCAGGAACTACTACTTGAAGATGTGTCATGCGTGTGAAGAGCTTCTATCCCGCAGGGCCATGTGGAGCAGCATCCAGAAACTCAACTACTAGGGAAGGAAAAACAAATACTTTTGGCTGAATGGTGGCTCTCCAACAGATATGTCATTTAGTGCTAAGAGCCTATGACCATCACCTTATGTGAGAAAAAGTTCTATAAAGATGTCATTAAGGGTCTCGAGATGAAAGATTAACCTGGATTATACAAGTAGGCTATAAATTGTAACACAAGTATCCTTGTAAGGTAGAAAAGACACACCGAGAAGACAACAAAAGGACAAGCAAGACAGGTGTTTCTGACAACACTAACTCATACTGCATCACAGTTTCACTGCAGAGTTGGTTCTGAACATATAACATGCATACTTTGCAGTATGTAGACCATCACACCACACAATGCAAATGAGCACTACCTGAAACACCTTGGCTCAGGTGTGAGACTGTAAGCAGTATTTTACTGTACACAAGAAGTTTGCCAAGCCTATGGAGATAATGGTTCAATATGAAAAACAAAAATTATTTTCTTACTGTCATTTACCAGAATGTGCATTTAGAATGTGCTGTTACAATGTTTGATTTTAGCAAATTTAAATATTGCTGCTTCAGTTGCTAACTTTTCATTTAAAAAGACAATAAATGAAGTTTGGCTGGAGATTAGGACAGACCCTTCTAACAGTTTCTGTAATGGCTCTAAACATACCTGCCATTTTGTGCTATATATTTGTGTAAAGCAGCATTCTCAGCACAGCTAACTCTGAAATACATTGAAAATTCTCTACATTCTGCAACACCCAATATTCAGCCAAGATTTCTTTGTTTCTTTTTGTTTTTTGAGGTAGGGCCTCACTCTAACTCAGGCTGACCTAGAATCCAGTATGTAGAATATGGGTGACCTCAAACTCATGGAAATCCTCCTACCTCTGCCTCCCAAGTGCTGGGATTAAAGGCATGCACCACCATGCCTGGCTAAGATTTAATTCTTTTTAAGTTCATTTGTAGTGACTACAGGCCCTATGCACCCATTCTCTTCTGCCCTCTTTTTTTTTTTTTTTCCTTCCCCCAAGGTAGAGTCTCATGCTAGTTCAGGCTGACCTGGAATTCACTATTAGTCTCAGGGTGGCCTCAAACTCATGGCAATCCTCCTACCTCTGCCTCCCAAGTGCTGGGATTCAAGGCGTGTGTTATTTTTTTTCCATGAAAATTCATTTTATTAATGATGCATAGAAATATTTTCAAGTACCATACTGTTCACAAAAAATGAAAATGTAGGAAATTACTTTCAATTAGAAATATTTAACCAAATATTTTTCATTCTCAGTCAAATGTGTATTTTAAGCAATTATGAAGGTATTAAAGACTAAAATTCACTTTATGTCAAATCATTCTTTCATATTACAATCATGTATTTAAAACACTAGTCTTAATTCACTAGGAAAGTTTTAGCATTCATATGTATAACATGCTGTTTCAGAACTCCCGGCCAGCCTAGTCAGCAGAGCACTGGAGTCTTAATGCAATTTCCATTTCCCTTGCCACCATGCTCCCTTCTCAGCACTTCTTTGCACAATGGAAGTAGCGAGTAAATTAAGCTACCTTACTGGTTCTGGCTGTGTTTCTGAACAGAGAAACTGGAGGTGCCCATTAGGTGCATTACCTACCTAAATTTACCCTATTTCCTCAGTGCTCCAAGTTCTCCTAAAATGACTCTAGCACATATTTATAAAGTCGTTTACAACAAGGTGTCCAATTTAAGCTCTCTATTCTCTATGGTAAGGCATGCGCTGCTATGCCCTGCTCTCCTTCCCTCCTTGTCTCTCTCTCTCATACACACTCAAATAAATTATATTTCTTTCATGGTAGGGTCTTGCTCTTGCCCAGGCTGACCTGGAGTTCATTATATAGTCTGAGGGTGGCCTTGACTCCCTGGCTTCAAATAAGTAATTTGTATTTTTTTTTAAATACATTTATTTAGCTGGAGGTGGTGGGACATTCCTTTAATCCCAGCATTTGGGAGGAATGCCATGAATTTAAGGCCAGCCTGGGCTAGAATGAGGCCCTACCTCAAAAATCTTTATTTATTTAAGAAAGAGAAGGGAGAGAGTATGGACACACCAGGGTATTTTGCCACTACCAAAGAACTCCAGAGGTATGTACCACTTTGTAGATCTGGTTTTATGTGGACACTTGGAAATCAAACTCAGGCTGTCAGGAAAGTGCCTTTAGCTACTAAGATTTAGTTCTCTCTAGCCCTAAGATTTAGTTCATGTAAAAATAAACAGGCACATTTATCTCATCAGTATGTGTGGTGACTGAGTCTGGTACCCTCCATAGATTCATGTATTTTGAACATTTGGTCCCGAGCTAGTAGCAATCTGGGAAGTGGAGCCTTTCAGGAGGAGGTATGTTCTTTCTGACAGCTTCTGTGGGAAGATGCAATGTTCAGCCTCTGCTCTAGAATTCTTTTCCTGCTATGACTACAAGGCAATATAAACCAATTCTTCCCCATCAGTTGTTTTTGGTCAAGTGTTTTGTCTAACATGAAGCAACTACAACTGTATGCAATTTTTTTTCACCTCCAATAAATGGAAAAATTATATATACAGGTGTGTATATGTGTGTCTGTATGTCTGTACATGTACACACACACACGGAATTGTTCTGAAACAAACAGCCACTGCATATGAAAATCCATATGCACACACCACTTAGTGCATCCAGCTTTATGTAGGTATGGGGGAAATCAAACCTGGGCCAGCAGGCTTTAACTGCTGAGCCATCTCCAGCCAAAAATGAATTCCCTTAAAATTTACTATCAATAAATGTTTGATTTGGTCAGGTGTGGTGGCACACACCTTAAATCCAACACTCAGGAGGCCAAGGTAGGGGGAAATGTGAGTTTGAAGCTATCCTGAGACTACATAATGAATGAATTCCAGGTCAGTCTGGGCTAGAGTGAGGCTCTACCTCAAAAAAAAACAAAAACAAAAAGACTACAAAATTTGCTTTGTGTATTTATTTTATATACCTACACAGCAGAGGTCATGTAAAAACTCTTTGGGCAAAAAGGGGCTGCTAGTGGAGAAAGATTACAAAATCTTACCTACCCCGAGTCACAAAGTTAAAGAGATTTGTTTAGAGCCAGAGGAAACAAATACAGATGTTGCAAAAGTATCTAGCAGTGTGGCTAAGAATATGGCTCAGGTGGTAGAGTGCCTGCCCAGCATGTACAAAAGCCCAGCACCCCACAAATGGATGTGATGGTAAATGCCTGTCATGTTAGCAATGGGATCAGGAATACAAGATCATCCTTGGTTATATGGCTGTTCAAGGACAGCCTGAGATACATGAGACCCTCTCTCAAAAAGTATACAGTGGTATCTCAATGTGGCTCTTTTTTAAATTTTTTGGTTTTTCAAGGCAGGGTCTCACTCTAGCTCAAGATGAACTGGAATTCACTATGGAGTCTCAGGGTGGCTTCAAACTCAGTGATCCTCCTACCTTTGCCTCCTGAGTGCTGGGATTAAAGGTGTGTGCTCAATGTAGTTTTGACTTGGATTTCATTAGTGGCAAAGGATATCGGTCAATTTTTCATGAACTTATTTGATAAAAATATGTATCTCTAAAACAGGTATCTGTTGTTTTTTAACTGTCTACTCTATAGTCTTTTGACCTTGGTGGCTTAGGTCATTAATATGTACACTTCCCTAAAATGACTGATTTAATCCTATAAAGTTCCTTCAATTAATTTTAATTAATTTCAACTATACTTTACAAGTTTTAATGTTTCCATATAAAATATTTCCCCCATTTCCTTTGTCATTTTGCTATGGCACTTGGGTTACCTTCTTTTTTCTCCTTCCCAGGCTGACCTTGAATTCATAGTGATCCTCCTACTTCTGTCTCCTGAATGCTGGGATTAAAGGCGCACGCCACCATGGTCAGCTCAGTTGTTATTTTTTGAGACGGGGTCTCACTATGCAGCCTTGGCTGGCCTTAAAGTTCAATAGTCCTCTTGCTTCATCTTCCCAAGTACTGGGACTACAGGCCCGATTAACAACTCAGCTATCTAGGAGGATGCTGTTTAATTTCCCAATGTTTAAGGTTATGCATATTACATGAACTTTACTGAGTTTGTTTTGTGGTTGAAAATCAAATCTATCTCCATATTATCAACTGAACTTTTGTCTCTCCAAAATTTGTATGTTGACACTAACCTTCAATATGAAGTAGCATAAAGTGGAGCTTGAGAGATAATGCAATCATAAAGCTAGAGCCTCATGAATAGATTAAGTGCCCTAAAAAAAAGATGAAACAGCTAGGTGTGGTGGTGCATGCCGTAAATCCCAGCACTCGGGAGGCAGAAGTAGGAGGATCGCCATGAGTTCAAGGCCAACTTGAGACTACAGAGTGAATCCCAGGTCAGCCTAGGCTACAATGAGAACCTACCTCGCAAAACCAAAAAGAAAAAAGAAAAAAAGTAAACGGGCTGGAGAGATGGCTTAGTGATTAAGGCACTTGCCAGCAAAGCCAAAGGACCCAGGTTAGATTCCCCAGTACCCATGTAAGGCCATATGCACAAGGTGGTGCATACATCTATAGAGATTGTCTGCATGGCTAGAGGCTCTGGCTTACCCATTCTCTATCCACCTCTTTCTCTCTCTCTTCCTCTTCCTCTCCCTCTCTCTTAAATAAATAACTTTTATTACTTTTTAAAGTGAAACAGCTGAAGAGATTGCTCAGTGGTTAAGAAGCTTGCCTGTGAAGCCAAAGGACCAGGGTTTGATTCCCCAGTAACCATATAAGGCCAGATGCCCAAGGCGGCACATGTGTCTGGAGTTCGTTTGCAGTGGCTAGAGGCCCTAGTATGCCCATTCTCTATCTGCCTCTTCCTTTTTTCAGATAAATAAAATAAATTAATTTTTTAAAAAATGAAACAAGAGTTCCTATCCCACAGCGATCTGCCAGGTAAGAAACTTGCCATCTGAAAACCTGGAAGTGAGTCTCATTCCCTCTAGACTATGACAAATATTGTTCAAAACCCCCAGTCTATGTTAGTTTGCTATAGTCGCCTGAGCTGACAAAGGTACTTGGTGAAAATTCCATGCCCATTCAAAAATAACACACATTTCCTGTTGCTGGGATTGGGGGAGGGGGCTCTAAGTGTGAATCAGGATGAGAAGAGTGCTGGTGTTGCCAAATCCTTTGGATTCTTAAGGTTTTATGTCCAACTTCTGTCAAATTTTTAGGTTAATTTTCCGCAGGGAGAAATATGAAGAGAGTACAGCATTTTTAAGTAAGCTATACCCAGTCCCCTCAGTAACTGTAACAAGTACTGTACAACTGCCAAATGGACAAACTAACAATGATGCATCCAGTCAGTGAATGGTGAATCTTAATTCAAAATTACTTAAGTTTTTACCTAGTGCCCTTTCTCTGTTCCAAATTCCCACCCAGGATACCACACTGCATTTAGCTCTCCTGTCCTCTTAGTGGCTTCTTAGCTGTGTCAGACTTTTCAGCTTTTTGATGATTTTGAAAGTTATAGTGGCACACTGCTCAGGTATTCTCCACAATGACCCTCTATGGGGCTTGTGGTAATAATTTATCATTAATGTCAATGTTTATTACCTGACCGAGGTCATTTGTCAAGCCTTCCCACTGAGAAATTACTCTTTAATCTTCCATATAGTACATTTTGGAAGGAAGTAACCATTGGAAACACATACAAACACATTTCTTTGCTTTCCAGGCCTGTGAAGTGCTCCATACACATGTTGTGTTAATTTACTTCACTAGTCATAGAACTAGCTGTTTTTCCAAGGAGCCCTGGTTCACTTTAGTAGAGAATAGGATTAAAAACCAAGGTCTGGACATTCGAGTTGATTTCTGGGTCCATGTCATTTAGGGTCCTCTCTGCTCACAGGTGACTTTTTTGTTCCTGCATTAGTATGTTCATTAGACTAATGGGGGCTGGAGAGATGGCTTAGCATTTACAGCTTGCCTGTGAAGCCAAAGGACCCTGGTTTGAAGCTCAATTCCCCAGGACCCATGTAAGCCAGATGCACAAGAAGGCATGAGCATCTGGAGTTCTTCTGCAGTGGCTGGAGGCCCTGGCACACCCATTCTCTCTGTATCTGCCTCTTTCTCTGTCTACCCATCTCAAATAAATAAATAAAATAACCCGGGTGGTGCACGTCTTTAATCCCAGCACTTGGGAGGCAGAGATAGGTGGATCATTGTGAGTTCGAGGCCACCCTGAGACGACATAGTGAGGTAGGGACTCACTCTAGCCCAGGGAAGGCTTACCTACCTTGAAAAACCAAAAAATAAATAAATAAATAAATAAATAAATAAATAAATAAATAAGTAAGTAAGTAAGTAGATAAAAATAAACAGCAAGGGCTGGAGAGATGGCACAGTGGATAAGCACTTGCCTGTGAAGCCTAAGGATCCCAGTTCGAGGCTCAATTCCCCATGACCCACGTTAGCCAGATGCACAAGGGAGGACACACATCTGGAATTCGTCTGCAGTGGATGGAGGCCCTGGTGTGCTCATTCTCTCTAACTGCCTTTCACTCTCTGTTGCTCTCAAATAAAATTTTTTTTAATTAAAAAAAATAGATTAATGGTTCTGTACTTCTGTGTCATCGTAGCTGTGTGCTGACTTCTGTAACACATCTTCACAAATGCACTCTGCATAGAAGTAAAATGTACACAGAAACTGCTGAAGCAATATTGTTCTAGACATAATCCCCTTAAAATCACACTTGCTAGAAAGAAGGGTCAGACATTATACAATTATATCAACACTCACAGGGATAAGGGCACTCTATGACCACAAGACATCTTTTCATACTTCCCAAATTATTTATATTTTAGCTATGAAGGCCAGTTACCACAGCCCTACTTGTTCTTACAAGTAGAAATTTTTGTCCATTCAAGCAGTTCTTCCACCTTTTGGAGACAATTTATTTAAGGAAAAGATAGAAATTGTTGCCATGTTTCTCATGTCATACATACATTGTCATGCGACTCCCCATCTTTATATGTTGTCCAATTTCTTCAAGATCTATGGAGTGACTCACAGTAGGGTCACATAGATGAGTTGGTTCCAAGTGGAGGAGAGCACATCCTCACGCATCTTACGTTTCATCTCCTCCAGGTCCAGCTTCAGTGTGAGGCCTTCGATCTGGAACATCGCGACTTAGCCTCACCAGCTCGCACCCAAGCATCCTCACAGGTGACTTTGCTGTTGAACTCTTCCTATCTCATTAGGACCATCTCTAATACCCTGTGATGATTCTCTCACATGTGTATTAAAGTTCACCATAAACCCTAGCTATTGTACACTGTGCTGTTTCCTCCTAGCATTTCTATATGATCACCCTTCTGCACTGAAGTTCTGTTTGCACATTGTCCCTTTCTTTCCCCCACAATTTTTTTGACAATCTAATCATATTTTTATTAAAGTCCCTTCCTGATAGTTTTAACATTGTGAAGTTATTTTGTACTGTTGTTTCTTCTTTGTTAGGGTTCTTTACATCTCTTCTTGCATACCTTACAATTTGTGGTTGTTAGGTCCATCTTCGATAGAGGTTCATGTCCACGGTATTATGTAACAGGAGACGCATGTCTGTTTTGACTAGCCCTTTAGTGTGAAGTGTTGAGAGTGTTCAGCAGCAGGGCCAGGTTTAGTTTTATTATTATGATTTCCTTCAGTGCACTGAAAATTTCACATCTATCTCTAGTTACTGGTTGTTTATTATTATGGCAAACATTTCTTCACGTATGTTCTACCCGCAGCTTAGGATCGTCCCTTTAAGCCATTCCTTCCTATACTCTCGGAGTCTCCTCCCCTGTAGGCTTTTCATCCATAACCAAACTATTGTTGAGGTAGGTTCTCCCTCTAGCCCAGACTTACCTGGATCTCATTCTGTTGTCTAGGCTGGTCTTGAATTCACAGTTCTTTCTACCTCATCCTCTGAATGCTGGTATGTACCACCACACAAAGCTTTGGAACACAGTTTCTGTATGTTCAAAGATGTCTCTTTTGCCCTCACACATCCTGTGTATTGTATTTTCAGCCTTGGCCTCATAGTCCTGACCTCTGACTTTCAGTATCTAGGGAACTTTACAAATGAAATGCCTAGTAATATCATTCACTTCATGAGTAACCTTTCTTTCTTTCCCTCTTTTCCCTTCCTTCCTTCCTTCCTTCCTTTTTGTTTTGTTTTGTCTTGATTTTTGTTTTTCGAGGTAGAGTCTCACTATAGCCCAGGCTGACCTGGAATTCACTATGTAGTCTCACGGTGGCCTCGAATTTATGGAATCCTCCTCTTTCTGTCTCCCTAGTGCTGGGATTAAAGGCATGTGCTACCACACCTGGCACCTGTTTATCTTAGCTAGATACTTTAAGACTTGCTATCAGTATAGTGCTAAGATCTATACTGTAACTCAAAATTTCATCATTAAAAGAAAAAACAAACCTGAGATGGTTAAAACTTGTCTGCTGAGAACAGACTGAATTCTTCATGTTGCCTGGTACACTGGATAGACTCAGTAGCAAGAGGAAAAAGAAAAACCACTCCCTATTCCTATAAGTTACACATCAGGACCAACAAATAAATTAGCAATGAACATAAACTGGATATAATATGACAAAGTCAATGGATGGCCAGGAACAGAAAACAACATAGCACACTCCTGATTATACAACACTTAGAACTTTTTCCTTAAGGTCTCAAGGACTTGGAAACTGGAGTACTTCACAGTGAAACCCAGAGAAATGACTCAAAGCTAGAGTCTGTGGGAAAGAATCATGAGAGGACAGCATCCCTCAATCATACTTGGAAGGGTGCTGCCAACTGATCAGGAACACCCATTTTCCATTTTCATGAGTAAGTGAAAACCTGCTCAGTGTATTGACTGCTCCCTGTGTGCTTCATTTACTTATTAGAGTATTCACTCCAGTAGCAGCTCCCTAAGTCTAACAATACCAGCACCACCATAAACACTGCTGTTCATGGAGCTCTATTTTCATCTACATTCCTAGAATACATGGCGCTCACATAAAAAACACTAATGAGCCGGGCGTGGTGGCGCACGCCTTTAATCCCAGCACTCGGGAGGCAGAGGTAGGAGGATCACCATGAGTTCAAGGCCACCCTGAGACTACAGAGTTAATTCCAGGTTAGCCTGGACCAGAGTGAGACCCTACCTCGAAAAACCAAAAAAAAAAAAAAAAAAAAAAAAAAACAAAAAACACTAATGATTTACACAGCAGAAAAAGATTAGGCACCTAAGACCCAAGGGCACACTATTGTAGCACGTACAGCAAAAACTTAAAGAAAAAAAAACCTAAAAGTAGGGCCCAAGGAGATGGCTCAGTGGATAAAGTGCTTGCCAATCAAATCCAAGTACCTGAGTTTGGATCCCAAGTCCCCACATAAAAAAGCCAAAAGCTGTTTCAGGTTTCTATAGTCCCAGCATGTCCATGAAGAGAGAAATGAAAAGTTTCCCAGAAGCATTCAGACTGAATAGCCTGGCAAACAGCAGTGAACAAGAGATCCAGTCTCAAATGAGGTGTAAGATGAAGAAAGACCTGAAAGCTGTCTTCCGATCTTTCACGGGAGTGGTGACACATGTGTGCCTACACTCACACACACAAACACATACACACCTAATAAACATTTAAACAACTTTTTAAAATCTAAAAGTAAAATAGTATAGATCATTTGAAAAGCTTACGTTGATCGACGTGTCTCAAGTAAAGTCAGCAAAATCTGGATTGCACTGACTATGGCTGATTCATTTTTCTCCTTGTGGAAAATGTTTGACAGAAGCTGCTCTATAATTTCTTGTCTGGGAAAACAAATCAATAGTCAAGCACCAATTGTAACACCATTTAATACTGACAACTTGAAAACAAACAAACAAACAAAAACCACTAGCAATTTATGTAAGAATTCAACCACATATGGGCATGCTTGCTTGCTTAGCTTTAGAATTTATTTAAACATACTGATTAAAGTAGACAAGTGGTTATTATCATTTATATAACTTATATCCCTTCAACAAATTAATGTAGGCCCAGCTTGTCTTTGCCAATCTTGTTGATAACTAACACATATTTCCAGGCTGATGGTAATGCCCTATTCAGAGCAGGTGGAGGAAAGTGATGATGGCTGAAGATGATGAAAACAGAAAAGACAGGAAAATTTTCAAAAAGACCAATTACTAGCCGGGCGTGGTGGTGCATGCCTTTAATCCCAGCACTAAGGAGGCAGAGGTAGGAGGAGTGCCTTGAGTGTGAGGCCACCCTGAGACTCCATAGTGAATTCCAGGCCAGTCTGGGCTAGAGCGAGACCCTACCTCAAAAAACCAAAAAAGACAAATTAGAACCTAGTAATCTTTTCCCAAACAGGTATGAATGTGTAATTAACAGAGATCTAAGTAGGTAAAAGAGAACATAACTGTGTTGTTTTTGGTTTTTGCTTTGGTTCTTTGAGATAGGGTCTCACTCTGGCCCAGGCTGACCTGAAAATCACTATGCAGTCTTAGGGTGGACTTGAACTCATGGTGATCCTACCTCTGCCTCTTGAGTGCTGGGATTAAAGGCATGTGCCACCATGCCCAGCTAACTGTTGGCTTTTACTTTATAATTTAAATGTGGTTAAGTCAAATAACTAATACCAAATTTGCTCATGAGATCTCTAGCCAAAAAAGTTATGCAAAACTCATATGGCACCATGTAGTGAATAAACACTTGATAGAATGGTTTCCCACTAAATATGTACATTCTTCAATACAGGAGGATGGGCACTGCCATGTCCTACTCAGACACTGAAGCACTCTTACTCTCAGAGCAATGCCATGTTTCAGTGCTGACGTCCACCTGAAGGCAAAGGTGAATTGGGCCCAGCCAGCCACGGCTACATCAACTTGGAAGCCTGGCACTGATGGATAAAACAACACAACAATCAGCAAAAACGTGATCAAGATTTAACAATACTGTACCTGTGTCATATGCTGAGCCTCACCTAATGTATAACTATCATCCCACACAGAAATCACCATCAACCAAGGAAGTAAGCTTATGAGGCAGCATAAAAGGAATGCCCTATGGTCTTTACATAAAGAGAGGCTAAGCTGGAGGGCTTAGTGGTTAAGGCACTTGCCTGCGAAGCCTAAGAACCCATGTTTGACTTCCCAGATCCCACATAAGCCAGACATACACAAGGTGACGCATGACCGCACATGCACCCAAGATGGTGCATGTACAAGGAATTCAATTACAGTGGTTGGAGGTCCTGGCATGCTAATTCATTCCCCGGCCCCCTCCCCCTTTTGCAGGCTCATAAAAAAAAAAAGGCCAGTCTATTGAGCTTGCCTCAAAAAAAGGGGGGCTTACGGTGGTAGTTTGAATATATGCCCCCCAATATATTCAGTCTTTTTTTTAATTTTTAAATTTTTATTAACATTTTCCATGATTATAAAAAAAATATCCCATGATAATTCCCTCCCTCCCCCCTGACACTTTCCCCTTTTATTAGTTTGTAGTTTGCATCTGCCACCACCAGGCTGGAGGTGGTATCAATGGGAGGATCTTAAGGTGTGGTGGTGGGTTTAAGACTTCAATCTACAGATATGCAAAGTGTGCCTAGTTGGAGTTTCTGAAGTGTGCTGTGCTGTGTGGCTTTTTTTTTTTTTTTAGGATTGTGCTTCTGTGTGTTTGGTCCTGTGGAGGCAGGCCAGCTTCTTCTGCCATTAAGGAACTTCCCCTGGATCTGTAAGCTTCAATAAATATCCCTTCCTCCATAACTGTGCCTGGTCTGGAAGTTCATCTTGGTGAACCTGAAGCTGTCTGCTACAATTTTTCAAAGTAGGGTCTCCCTCTAGCCCAGGCTGACCTGGAATTCACAATGTAGTCTCAGGGTAGCCTCAAACTCACAGTAAGCCTCCTATCAATCCCTCCCAAGTGCTGGGACTAAAGGTGTGTACCACTATACCAGGCTCACTTTCTCATTTCGACCAGTTTTTTGGACAAGTGTCAGTAAAGCTCATGAAATGAGGTGCTTATGTGTGAAGCCATCTAAGTTCTTTATCCATGTGTGTGGGCCACATGCTCACTGATTTTTCTTTTCTAATATGGATGGCCACAGGGAAGACTCACTCTTGTAAGACTAACTGGCTCAAATTCAATCAAATTCCACTTGTTGTGAGTTCATTAGTATCCACAATGAAAAAAGGTCCAGGGATTAGGCTCAAAGCCTAATGACCTGTGTTCAATTTCCCAGGATCCATGTAAAGCCAAATGTTCAAGGTGGTTCATATATTTGGAGTTTGTTTGCAATGGCTAGAGGCCCTGATAGGCCAATTCTCTTTCTCTATCTGCCCCACCCAAATAAATAAGTAAAATCTATTTAAAAAGAAAAACACGGTCCAACTGAAAGAGAACTGCCTCAAGAATTTTCCGATTTAAAGAATTTCACAGAGCTACTAACTACAAGGCATTCTACGAAGCCTCTCAAGCTACAAGCTACATGCTCATTAAACACTTCAACCACTTAAGTCAAGACTTCTTGTGCCATGACTACTCCTGACCATGTGTTTTAACTTCAGTTCATTTCAAACTATTCCTTGAGTGCTCAACTATATTTACATTATATGATATTTACATATGCAGTGCTGCCCACTGTGGGTTATCTGGCATTATAATAGGTAATTTGTATATATATATATTTAAAATATTTTTTGTTTTTTATTTATTTATTTGAGAGCGACAGACAGAGAGAGAAAGAGGCAGAGAGAGAGAATATGGGTGTGCCAGGGCCTCCAGCCACTGCAATCGAACTCCAGACACGTGCGCCCCCTTGTGCATCTGGCTAACGTGGGTCCTGGGGAATCAAGCCAGGATCCTTAGGCTTCACAGGCAAGTGCTTAACCACTAAGCCATCTCTCAGGTTGGCTTGCTAATATTAGTATATAATTATTGCACAATTTGTATATTAAATATATACATAGTACATACTGTTATCTAATGTTACCTATCAAATGTCTACAGTTGCTACTATGATTTCTAAACTCAGGGAAGCCTTCTGTTATTTCTCATTCAACAGACATTAAAAGAACCACCACACTGTGGAAGTGTGTTAAGTATTAGAAAAGTTTGATTTTCATTCTCAAAAACACTGCAGAAAGTGCTATTTTATATAACATTTCCCCACCACTTAGTGAAGGTTTTATTAGGTGATGCCACACAACCAATGACTCATCAGGTCCCTGTATTTGAAGAAAGTTAATCACTAACACTTAATGATATATACATATGAGCATGTACTTAGTGTCATTCCAGTAATTACAGACAACTAAAGATAAAGGTGGAAATGTGAAAGCACATACATGGGTTGTGGTGGCTCTGTGGATAACACAGTGGGTTCAAGTAAAGCTGTGCAGATGGCAGGCTGTGGTGGCCATGAGGAACTCACAGACCACTGCTGCGAAGTCCAGTATTTGAGATGACCCTGTATGGCCATTCAGTACATATTACCACCAACCAACATTCAAATGGAATGATTTTTTTCCCTCCTCTCTTTAGAAGTAGGGTCTCACAGTAGCTAGGGCTGGCCTCAAACTCACTGTAATCCTCCTACTTCAAGCCTCCTGAGTACTGGGATTAAAGGCATGATCACCATCCACTCAGCTTGAATTTGACATGTTCAAAGTATAAAATACATCCTGGGGCTGGAGAGATGGCTTAGCAGTTAAGCGCTTGCCTGTGAAGCCTAGGGACCCTGGTTTGAGCTCAATACCACAGGACCCACATAAGCCAGATATACAAGGTGGCACATGCATCTGGAGTTTATTTGCAGTGGCTGGAGGCCTGGTGTGCCCATTCTCTCTCTATCTGCCTCTTTCTCTCTTTGTCTGTCACTCTCAAATAAATAAATAAAAATAAAAATAAATTAAAAATGCATCCTGGATGATTAAGACTTTGTGTAACCACTAGACAGCAACATTAAAAACTTCCAGGATACTTCTGATATTCAACATTGAAAAATTTTTTTATAAATTTTTATTTATTTGAGAACAACAGAGAGAGAAAGAGAGAGAGAGAGAGAGAATGGGCGAGCCAAGGCTTCTAGCCACTGCAAACGAACTCCAGACGCATGTGCCTCCTTGTGCATCTGGCTAACGTGGGTCCTGGGGAATTAAGCCTCAAACTGGGGTCCTTAGGCTTCACAGGTGAGCGCTTAACCGCTAAGCCATCTCTCCAGCCCCTGATATTCAACATTTTTAACCAGCTCAAACAGCACTTTTACAAGATTCAACTAATGAATACTACAATTAGTATTAGGTAGGGAAGACCCTGATTGAAAGGAATATATACGATAAGAATTTCTATAAGGGAACAGGCAACGTGCATTAGACATATTTTACTCAGTAGCTGGTTCTCTCTAGTAGTCAGTGAACCTTGTCAATTCTCTTAGTCTGTAAGAGATGCTGAGAATGCACAACTTTACTTCTCATGAGACAGTTCAAATCAGTTATCCTGATCTAACTTATTCTTTGCCTTACACTTACCAGGAAAATAACATTCACCAATGTTTTATTTTGAAAAATTTTTGTTTTATTTTTAGTATTTACATACAGTAAGGCGAAAATACAAAAAAGCCTCATTATATCAAGCAGACTGACAAAATCATTAAAAAGAAAAAGCAACAGCAGTAAGCTGAAGGGAGACTGCCGTCTGTACTTCATGGTACCTGTATGTGTTCTTTACAACTAGCCCTCCAAAGTACGGAGATGTCTGCTTTTTCTCTAGTAAAACAAATCTTCAGTTGCTTGGATACAGGCCAAACACAAACCTATGCTGACAGTAAACATTTTTTTTTCTGAAAAATGTGTGAATCTCAAGAAAACCAAAACAGCAGCCTATCCTTGAGGTATCTTTTCCCTTAAAATGAGCTAAACAAGGTAATGGTTGAGATGGCTGCCAAGGCACAAGAAGCCCCAGGGAGATATGGGAGGGAAGCCTGCAAATTTTAAATGGTTCAACTTCACACGTACACAAGACTGCTCTGTCAAAAACACTCTGGAGTTATGATGCGACCATCATATGGTGGCTCTGTAAAATCTGCAGTTGAGAAGTTCCAAGTCACATATGTCTGTACTCATTCCCCTTTCCCTCGGTCAGTCTCTCTGTGTCACAAATGATGCGAGAAGCAGGTTTTCCGTGATGCCCACACAAGGAGCACTTCACTTACCAGTCACTCACAAGGTAACACATCAAAGAGAAAGCAGCATCAATGAGAAAAGCAAGAACCGAGCTTTCAACATACTTCTCTAGAGTGGCAAGCAGGGGGTCTGGTTCTGTACTGTTCTGAACTTGTAACATCTGGTCTCTGCTCAGGCGAACAATTTCACAAAGTGACTGTGAGGCATTTGAATGTCTCTAAAGGAAAAAGGTACAATTTTAGCTATAAAACGTGTTACAAGTTAACTTTATAATAAAAAATAAAGGATGCTGGGTATGGTGGCGCACGCCTTTAATCCCTGCACTTGGGAGACAGAGGTAAAGGATCACTGTGAGTTCAAGGCCACCCTGAGACTACATAGTGAATCCCAGGTAAGCATGGACTAGAGTGAAACCCTACCTTTAAAAAAACAAAAACAGGGCTGGAGAGATGGCTTAGCAGTTAAGCGCTTGCCTATGAAGCCTAGGTTCGAGGCTCTATTCCCCAGGACCCACATTAGCCAGATGTACAAGGGGGAGCACACGTCTGGTGTTCGTTTGCTGTGGCTGAAGGCCTTGGCGTGCCCATTCTCTTTCTATCTGCCTCTTTGACTGTCGCTCTCAAAAAAATAAGAAAATGAACAAAAAAATTTAAAAAACAACAAAATCAAAAGTGAGGGGCAAATGGCTTTAAGGGAACATAGATTAACACTGTTTATTGGCTTCAGGGAGCAAGCCATGCCCTGCAGAGAAAGCATCAGCACTACATTCTGCCAGGCTGAGAAGTTTTACTGCCACAACTGCACAGAGTTGGTCTCCACAGGAAGGTGGTTGAGCAAAATTCTTAAGGAAACTTCATTAAATACTTAAAAAGAGCACAGCCTCAAAATACACTTCATTAGCATGGACAGATGTACACACTGGCTTAAAAAATAAAACAAATACAACTTTGTTGAAGAGACAATGTGTGAGAAATACTACAGTGTCTCCCAAGGTGGAGTGTTGACCAACCTTACAGGATGCCCCAAAACCTAGCATCATTATAAGTTTGACGGTATAAAGCAATGAAAATCTATACACAGGAGCCGGGCGTGGTGGCGCACGTCTTTAATCCCAGCACTCGGGAGGCAGAGGTAGGAGGATCACTGTGAGTTTGAGGCCACCCTGAGACTCCATAGTGAATTCCAGGTCAGCGTGAGCTAGAGTGAGACCCTACCTCAGAAAAAAAAAAGAAAAGTAAAAAGAGAATCTATACACAGAACTACACCATAATATTTAACAAGTATTGACTAGTCAGCATTTTTTAAACACAGCAAAATAAAACAAGGCCTCACTATATAGCCCAGGATGACCTTCAACTCACAAAATCCTCCTGTTTCAGCTTCTCAAGTGCTGGAATTCTAGGCAGGTACCATTGTGCCTGTTCTAGCCAGTATAATTGAAACATATGAGTCATCTCTTTATAAAAAGGGACACATCAACAGGACCATCAACAAGATGGCAAAAGGAACTCTCCTGTACCCCAAATAGCGCTGTCCTTTTCAGAAACAGTGCTGCAGAGCCAAGCTGCTTCTTTGCTATATGCCAGTCAGGATCCGCTCAAACCCACGAGCACAGTGAGAGCAACCTGCTGGCAGCGCAAGCAGCACCACTCACACCCCACACCGGGAAATGGGCCTCGCTACCTACCCCAGGAAAAGCTTAACTCCCAACAGGCCAAGAGCTCCTGCAAGATGGGGTTGCGGGGCTTAGCGGTTAAGGTGGTTGCCTGAAAAGTCAAAGGACCTACCTTCAATTTCCCAGGACCCATGAAAGCCAGATGCACAAGGTGGCACATGCATCTGGGAGTTAGTTTACAGTGGCTGGATGCCCTGGCATGCCCATTCTCTCCCCCCTCACCTCTCTCTCAAATAAATAAAAGAAAACAGAAAAAAAAGAAGATGGGGGGTCTGGACTGAAGAGATGGCTTAGTGGTTAAGGTGCTTTCCTGTGAAGCCTAAGGACCCAGGGTTGATTCCCCAGAACCCACGTAAGCCAGATACACATGGTGGTGCATGCATCTGGAGTTTGTCTGCAGTGGCTAGAAGTTCTGGTGTGCCCATTCTCTTTCATAAATAAATAAATAAAATATATTTTTTAAAAAGATGGGGTTCTCACCATCAGAGCTCTTCCTTAGTGTGCATGTATGTGTGTGTGTGTGTTTGTGTGTGTGCGCGCGCACGCACACACACACACACAAAGTGAATCACACAGAGCATCGACTCTGGCAACAGCAGCAAGTAAGGAGAGTGTATTACTGCCTTCCCAAGAGTAGGAGTGGAGGAAGTGAAAGCCCTGTTTGAGCTATTTTAGAAGGGCCTAGGCACCACAATGGTTGACTAGATCTATCTTCACAGAAATCTGCCTTTGAAGCAAAAATATATTCTGGCTATGCGCCTCTTCCTCTGCCTACTCACCCACAGTGCACGCACACTCTACCCTACAATCTACAAGTGTATGAGGATACCTGCAACACAAACCATCTCATTCATGGACATGAATGAACCCCAGAAGCTGTGATGTCTAAAAATAATGGCTGACTGGGCAGTTTCACATGCCTTGCCCTGATACTAGAGACCTAAGAGACACATGCCTTAGTCCTTTAGCCCAAGACTCAACTGTAAACCGCTGCTACAACAAGATTGCCATGCCAATCTTGAGCACCGAGCCCAGGCTGAAGCTGCCAAAGCTTAACAGTCAGGACCAGGAAGCACAGCCACCAAGTCACTGAAGGGGCTCATCCTGTTGTGCTGCTTGCAAAGTTTTAGCCAGATCTCCTAACATCAATGCAGATGTGGCCCCATTGTTCCTGGGCTACAAACCGGTGTAAAGGAAAAAAG
Organism: Jaculus jaculus; assembly: GCF_020740685.1. Classification (NCBI taxonomy): domain Eukaryota; kingdom Metazoa; phylum Chordata; class Mammalia; order Rodentia; family Dipodidae; genus Jaculus; species Jaculus jaculus. Next base: position 159,306,012 of record NC_059102.1, read on the forward strand.
TGAAGGTAGTGAACTTTAACAAAGGCTGGGGCAGCACGAAAGCCCAGCTCTGGGCAAGAGTGTTATCCTGCTGCCCCACATCTCTAAACTCTCTGGGAACAAGTGGAATGTAATGTTGTTTAGAAGACTAGGCCATCACGATGCTGACTCCCTTACCACCTTCAGGATGCTCTAAGACCAAATAAACAGTTTTCATTTTACAAAAAATCAAATTTAAAGCTCTACAAGAGAACTTACATCTTCTTCTTGCGATGGATGAACTATTTCCACAAGCCTCTGGATGATTTTCTCCTCATTTAACCACTGTAAAACACATTGTAGAAGTAATCATAGCAATGAGTAGCTCTTGCTCAAGCCCCAATGAAGTTTAACATACTTGGAAATATCCATCACATTTTAAGTAGAATGTTACAGGTTTCTCTGGACTTTGAACACTACAGAAAATTAAAAAGTCCCCCAAGGAAAATGCCAGTGAATATATTATTTTAACAGTGACCAAGAGCACCCAAAACTCCCCAAATCCCAATAGCCCCATATTAAGATTCTATACCTGAGTTCCTTAGTCACAGAGTACTTGATAGATACTCAACACTTAAAGGCTTAGGCTTTGGTAAGGGTGCATTAAGCAGGATGGAATGTACACACACACACACACACACACACACATATATATATATATATATATTTTAAATATTTTTTGTTCACTTTTTATTTATTTATCTGAGAGCGACAGACACAGAGAGAAAGACAGATAGAGGGAGAGAGAGAGAATGGGCGCGCCAGGGCTTCCAGCCTCTGCAAACGAACTCCAGACGCGTGCGCCCCCTTGTGCATCTGGCTAACGTGGGACCTGGGGAACTGAGCCTCAAACCGGGGTCCTTAGGCTTCACAGGCAAGCGCTTAACTGCTAAGCCATCTCTCCAGCCCGGAATGTACATATATTTTTAATAAGAGAATGTTGAGCTAAAAGCAATACTTAGCGGCAACCCTCTGAGTTAAGGAAAACACAGGATGAGCAAAAGAGAATTTTAGAGTTCAAAAACAAACCTATTACATGATATATAAGGTTGGGGAGGGAGGACTGCCCAAGAAGCAGGGTGACAATCTTATGCCCTGTCAAACTACTAAATGACTGTTTTGATCACAGCAATCTCTTCTTAATCTCTGCATGAAATGCAGTTAATGAAAATATGGCAGGGGGCTGGAGAGATGGCTCACTGGCTAACGTTGCTTGCTTGCAAAGCCTATAGACCTGAGTTCAATTCCCCAGTAACCATAAAAAGCCAGATGTAAAAAGTGGTACATGCATCTGGAGTTTGCAATGACAAGCGGTCTTGGTGTACCCATATTCTCCCCCTCCTTTCCCTCTTTCTCCTCTTCCTCCATGCCCATCTCTGCTTGCAAATAAAGAAAGTATTCAAGGATCAGAATAAGACAAAATAAAATAAAAATTAACTGGCTTGGCAGGAGTGGTGGCACATGCCTTTAATCCCAGCTCTCAGGAGGCAGAGGGAGAAGGATCACCGTGAGTTCGAGGCCACCCTGAGAATACATAGTTAATTGCAGGTCAGCCTGGACCAGAGTGAGACCCTGCCTTGAAAAACAAAAACAAAACAAAACAAAAAAAAAAATTAACTGGCCTACCATGAGCTCCCTGAGGACATTAAATGCCCTATAAAAAACGAGGCAGCTCACCACCCACAAAGGCCACTAAAAAGCTACCAAAGGTTAAAGAAGACAAGGACTGGAGGTAGAGAGCAAGAAATTAAAAACAATTCACTAAAGACAAAGAGACAAAACCCTGACACTATCCCTGGCTCCTTACAGAAAATATATCAATTAAATGAAAAGGCAAACAAGTACCATTAAGCAGGCATTACAGAAGGAGAAGTCCAATTTTTTAATTTAAGATCTATTTTAATAATGTGTGCACAAAACTTTGAGAAATCAGCAGACCAGGGATGAGACCCAAGACTGGATTTTTAACAAGCCCACAAATGATACACAAAGCTATATACACCTTGACAGCAATGCCCTAAGACAAATATTCCAGACCCCTAACCTCTAAACATGGGAGAAGCCAGGACACCTGGTGACAGCTACATTCCAAAACTACTTCTGGACTAATTTTCCAAATCCAGAAAGACTTTCTTACTAACCTGCTCCCAATCTACTCCCTTATTAAGCACACAACACTCTTCCCAGAAGCATATTTATTTGGAAATGGGCCCTAAACTTCAACCCAGATGACCAACACAACAGATCAAGTGACACTTCTCCCCTCCTCATAAGTCTTCCTTTTTTAATTTAATTTTATCTATTTTAGACATTGAGTCCCTTTTGAGAAAACAGCCCAGATCCTGAAATACCTAAAAGGAACCACGTTTCTCAATTCAAGGTCCTGCTTATAGGTGAGTCCCAGGACACCTCCAAAGAGTATACAGCTGGTTTCCCCACCAATGACCACAGAGATTGGGGTCATGGGGACAGTTCCAGCCCTGACACACCACACAAAGTACACACCTGCTGTAGTGGTTTAAATGTGTGGACCCCTAGACACAGGTTTGAATCTTGAGTCTCCAATGGGCGGAAACCTACTGGGGAAGAGGTATGTGGGGGGGGGGGGAAGGAGTATCCTTCCTACACTAAGGTGTATTTTGGGCGATAGAACTTAAGTCCAGCCCCGAGGTGTGTGTTATGCTAGCTGTTAGTGGCATCTCTCTGCTTGGACTTAGGAAAGTAAGCCAGCTGCTTCTGCCATGTATGGTGCTCCCCTGGACTCTAAAGTCTGAAATAAACCCCTTTGCTCCTATAAGTTGCTTTTGCCTGGGTGTTTATCCAGTAACACAAAGCTGACTGCAACACTTGTCCACCTCAGACAGCAGTGGACAACACCCAGCAACCTTCCTATCACAGGCCCTCTTTTCTGTCCTGGTCCATTACATCTTCAACATCATAATTTTCAATGAAACTCACATCCTTGGAATTAAGGTTTGTTTTTTTGTTTTTTTAACTTTAAGACAGAATTTTGCTATGTAGCTTGGGCTGGCTAGAATGTACAATCTTCCTGCTGTGGAGTGCTGGGAATGCAGAAATGAGTGACCAAACCTAATGGAGAAGAGATAAGTTTAAGGATTAGGGGTGAGTATTAGAGATGGAATGGGGGGAGGAAGCATACATAAGGGCCCGAAAAAAGCCTTGTTTCTTATTTTCTAGTTGCTTATATCTCCCCTTTCCCAACCCAATTCTAAAACACCTGCCTATTCAAGACACGCATCTTAAAATCACCTTCTAATGTATAAAATACGACCTTTCCATGACCCATTATTCTCCTAGGTATAGCCTGTTTTGATTTTGAGGCAGGCCTGCTCTTAGGAAAGCCCACAGCATACTTGGATGAGCTTACAACCTGCTCTTCTAATCATACCACTAAGACCAAGCTCTATACCAAACTCCCAACTCATTCTACCTCACCACCATCCCCCACCCACCCAAAAATCCAGCCAGCAAAGGGTAAAGAAATGCTCCCAGTATAGATCTGAATCTTTTCTGATGTTGGGACTTTTTCTCTGACATCCAACCCTCTGCTAATCCTGTGGGATGCCCTCCCAGCACAGAGGAGCTTGGTGGTCCACACCCCCACATTCCCGGCCCCAGTCAACAACAGCTTGACCTCTACTCACATTCAGCACATCTTGCCTGGGCTGTGGAGGCTCAATACATGTCAGGAGCCTGAGCAACAAATCCATGATAGCAGAAGTTCCTATATGCTTTATAATAAGATCTACAAAATCACGCTTCTTCTTTAAGAAATCCACAATCTAGGGGAGAACAAATTAAACACTGAATGACATGTAAGTCGGGAACTATGAAATTTAGAATACTTTTAATCCCAACCGATACCCTCTCTAAAATCCTGCCATACTTTAGATTGAGGAAAAGCAGGCACGGAATTATAAGCCTGACTGTCTTACTACAATATTCAAAACCTTGAGGAAAAAAGTATCTATCAAATTAGTACACATCTATTCATTTTTCTCACTAATTCTCTAAGAATGGCAATCAAAATTTTAACAAGCTAGGAGGCAGAGGTAGGAGGATCACCATAAATTTGAGTCCACCCTGAGGCTACATACTGAATGCCAGGTCAGCCTGGGCTAGAGTAAGACCCTACCTCGAAAAACAAAACAAATAAACAAACAAAAAAAAGGACAAACCTATAGAGCTAAATGTACTATTTTTATCATTTATGGACACTAAGTAATCTGTTAGACTTAGTTAGACATGGGAAAAGATTCAGAACAGAGGTTTCTACTTCAAAATAACTGACTTAGGGGATTTAGATTTCACTTCAGTAATACATCTAACACATGAAGAGTGGCTGCTGGGGATTTGGCTTATTTGGTAGAATGCTTTCCTAGCAAACATGAAGCCCTGGGTTCAATTCCCAGTGCCACACAAAACTGGAAGTAGTGGAACACATCTGTAACCCATTCACTCAAGAAGTTGGAGGCAGGAGGTTCGGTAGTTCAAGGTCATCTTCAGCTATATAAAGTTTGAGGCCAGCTTGGGCTACATGAGATTAAACAACATGGGGGTGGCTAGTTATATGGAGGGAGCATGAAACTATTGTACTGTCTTGAGTCTCTTCACTAGTGAAAGCAAAGAACAAATATTTTGTCCTACACAGCTTCACGTACCCTCTCATTTCTTTTATTGTGTACCTGATATCCTGTGTTCAACCCCACTATGTGTCCTGGGAGCTGCACAGACAGCTGCTGTCACAGAATCTCACTAAGCCTTGGGAGGTGAGAACTGTTATAGAGTAGTGTTATACATGATGAAACCAAGGCTCAGACAGGTTAAGTATCTCCTGGAGCTAAAGGATGGCTGTCCTGGGATTTACATTCCCATCTGTATGCTGCAAAAGCTACAGGCCCTCCATTAGCCAGAGATAGCTAGAGCCACAAGTGCTTTGAGAAAATCACTTGTAAGTACAGGACTAACCACTGCACACTGCTTGTTTAGGTAATGAGACTAAACAGTAGTTTCACTCTTCAAGAAACAACACACTCAACTTATCATTGAGTCTCACAGATGTTTTAGAATAGACAACAGAGAGGAGGAAAAAGTAACATTGGATCAAAATACTTCATGATTCCGTAACAAAACATTGGGCCTGGGGCCACCAGCCATAAACCTCAGCCATTGCTCTGGACAGTCCAGCAAAGAACACAACGCACATGACATGGGCAACAGTGCTGAAGGCTTGACCTAAACACAATGTTGCCCACTGCTCGATGCATTGTTCTATGGAAGTTAAGCAATATCGCCAATGGCTTAAGCCACTTGAGTCACTGCTGGCAGCTATGTGAACCCCTAACTTTATCAAGCAACAGGAAACTGTTGTTTATACTCAATTTCTATAGCTAAATGGCTGCTGCATTTTCTTTATAGCCCAAGGAATCCTAGATGAAGAATGCAAGGAGCAAGGGACAGGCAGGACTCTTTACTCAGGGCCCAGCACCATGTACCGTTGTTGCCAGGTAGATCCATACCTGACTTTTAAGGCTCAACACACATAGTCAGAGCTTCAGAAAGTCTTCTAGATCCCCATGCTGTGCCAGACACTGAAAGCCATGGCTCATAATCTGGGTTCCAACAACACAGGAGGGAGGACAAAAGGTCTAATGAAGGGCATGTTTCCATGATGGTGGCAGACATCTCTGAGAACTAACTGGAAGCACCTGGGTGATGAAAGACAGCTCACGCACTCCTAAAAGCCAGCAGTGCTTTGATTTCTGCACATAAGGCAGAAACCATGCCTTGGGGATTATGAGCCAAGGGGAAAAAAAACATCTGATGTCTAACACATATATGACAATATGAACATGAAAGAACGACATTGTTCTTCTCAAATAAAAAATGTAGCTAGTACTGCCATGGTATAGTACATACTGGGTCCAAAATAGTTCCAGTCCCTTGATGTGTGCTGATAGCAAGGACAAGTCATGGAGACTGTTTTCCACATTAAAGGCGCCAGGTCTGATTTGTGTGACCACTTTTGCCTTGTGTAATCATGCCTCTTCCAGCCACCCCTGACAACTGTTAGTTCTTAAGCATCTCAGACACCAATTTTCTTCCCTGTCCATTTCCATAGACTATAATCCCTTTCACACCAATATACACTAGAGCAGTAGTTAACAAATTTTAGCAAATGTTAAAAGAGAATGGGAATGAAAAGGTTGCTAAATACCCTGATTATTGGGCCCAGCCAGATTCTGTAAGGTCTGAGGTAAGACTCAAGAACTTGCACTGCTTAAAAACAAAAACAAAACACACACACACACACACACACACACCCTCTAAGGTGATCTTACTGTTGCTGGTCCAAGGACCACACTTGGAGAATCACTGCTAAAGAAATCAAGTTCCCAGTGACACCTAAATAAAAGATGAACAAAGGCAAGAGGGGAGGTTCCAGCTAGAACACTGAGGTGTGAATGCCTGCAAGTATTGCTGGATAGGAACTGCAGGGCTGCAAATATGCATGGCTATCAATATCCAGATGCCCATGCTGACCATGGTTTACACTTGTGGGAAAGTCCTGACTCAGGCATCATGGGTGATCATCACAGGGGATAACAAAACAAAGCAACTTCTGCATGCACAGGCCAATAGGAATCTGGGTACATGAACAGAATGCTCATGCCTTCAATCTTTCAAGCGCCGCAAACAGGAGCCCAAGATTTTCATGCTTCCAATTACTTGCCCAAAGTACGTTAACAAACAGATATGAGGCTCTCATGATTACAGGAAAAATGCTCATTAATGTATACATCACTTAAGTGCTTAGAATATCTAAGACTTAAATATATTGTCTGGTCAAAACTAGACTTAAAGCAAACACAGAACACTACAGCAACATTACTGGGGAAGTTTAGGGGATAACTGGCCCTAATACTTACCTTTTGGAAAACATATTTACCTGTTCTGGTTTTCTGCTGATAAGAATACTTAGCACCTTGCTGAAGAAACTGGCAAGTAGTGGGTTCAAAGGGGAATCATTTAGGAGGAAGCTATATAATTTCATTAGCAGGGATTCATCTTCCCCCAGTCTATCATTCATCTGGGAGACATCAGAAGTAAGCAACTCACAAGATATATTTGGGTACCTAGAAAACAGATATTGTATCATAATCTATATTAACAGTTCAACTACATTTAGTAAAGCACAAATCAGGAAGGCTTCCTAAATTTTCGGGAAAACAGCATTAACATCTATTGAGAATTAGCAAGTCATTTTAATACATTTTGTCTATTCTCTAAGCTAAAATGAATTTTCTACTTCTGCCTAAAAACTCTGCCTTTAAACCAAGCTTTTCCCTGGCCACACAACTATAGCACACCTAGGACTCAAGAGCCAAGGACATCACACCACAGGGATGGGCCTTCTCGTTCCTAGTGAGAGAGCAGGGTGTCAGCACACAGCCACCCTGCAAGACAAGTTAGGGGATTCCCAGGTACCTGGACAGGCTGTTGCTAGTTTTGTGTTAGTTCTAAGTGGTATATAAAAGTTGTTTTGATAAGCTATTAAATGTTCAGTCCTTTATATCTTAAGAGAATGCATATAATATATTGAAGGGGAACAGGACATAAGCCTTGTGGTTCTGGGGGAGGGGATACACATGGACACAGACACACACCCCGTGTTTTCCACACCAAATTCCAGGATCTTCTGGGGATAAGGCAGACAGGAAAGAAGTCCACTGTTACTGTTCACTATGATCTATAAGACAAGGCCCACAGAAAGCAGAAGGGATCAGCTCTTGCTACATCCTCTGTTCTTCCACAGACACTGCAGCTTTAGACATAAACTCTTGCATCGGCTCACATGTGCCAGCCTGATGAGCAGACCACTCACTCTGAAGCACAGGCAGATCTACTACCCTACTCAATTTCATACTGGAGACCCTAGACAACACTCTATCTGACCCACATTCCCTTTCTTCATTCCAAGAACATTCCTTTGTCAGCTCCATCAGGCAGCTAGGAGTGATGCCCCAGCTAGCCCCAGAAATGGCAAGTTCAAATCCTGACCAGATCAGAGAGGAGAGAAAACAGCTATACGATGGAAGACAGCAGTGAGGTCTGCATGCTAGAATGTGTGTGACACACCTGGAGGTATCCAAGGTAAACAGGAGGCTTCCTGGTGTAAGTGCCTAATTCAGAGGCAACTGGCAACATACAGAAAACCACAGAACCTGGTAAGGCCTGAAGAGTTAAGAGTATGAGAATGTCCCCCACAGAAGCCTATATAGGAGGAGGAAGTTTGAAAAAGCAGATTGGGCATATGAGTGGCATGAGGATCCCATTACCAAATAGCTTTCTTCTGGGAGGTTCTGGCTCAACTAAAGTCTCCTTCGTTTTATGTAACACAATCATTCAATAATGCAACAACAGAGCCTTCAACAATGAAACCATTAACCAGGGTCAAGGTTAGACAGTACACATAGTTGAAGCTATGGGGTTCATACTGGGTTTGAATTCTACCTTTACCACTTACAAGCAGTATATCCTTTTCCTTAGTTTCCAGGTTTGAAATATAATGCTGGATGAGGAACAGGCATAAAATGAAGTGTTTAATGAAAGACAGTTACTTGTATTTCTCTCTATTTTCTATCCAACTGTAGCAGAAGTGCTACTGTAAAGGCTGGGGGTATACACTGTCACATCTGCTCCAATTTGAAAACTCCTGGCAAACAGAGGATTACTAAAGGTAGTGAACTCAAGTCCAGCAGAAAGCGAAAGGCATGGGTATATTCAGCTCCAAGTCAGGACACTGGCACCTTTTAACATTACTGTTGCCAGGCATGGTGGTTCACAACTACAATCTCAGGATAAAGGAAGCTGAGGTAGAAGGATGGCTATGAGTTCAATGCTAGCCTGGGCTACATTAAGACCTTGCTTCAAAAAAATCAACCAAATGGGTTGGAAAGATGGTGTAAGATGGCTTAGTGGTTAAGGCGTTTGCCTGCAAAGCCAAAGGACCCAGGGTTGACTTCCCAGAGCCCATGTAAACCAGATGCACAAGGGGCAAATGTGCCTAGAGTTCATTTGCAGTAGCCAGAGGCCCTGGCATAACCATTCTATGTTTCTCATCTCTCTCTGCTTGCAAATAATTTTTAAAAAATTTTTTTAATCAACCAACCAACCAGCTTGTGCTGCTCAAAAGCAAATTATGGGGTCTCAGCATTATATGAGAGGCTGAGTTCTGACTTCAGTAGACCGGGAATACTGACTCTATCTCTCCTTACCATTCAGCACCCAGAAGTAGCCTCTACTCTAATCCTTGGCCACACAGTGTGAGATCTAGTTTCCTTGTACAGACAGAGGACACAAATAAGCAGAGAACCTAGCACTACTGCACTCAGACCTGCATCTGGCCTACCCTTGCTCCCGAGAACAACCTCCACTTGTCCTTGGGGCCCCAATTCCCTCTCACCTCCCTACCACAGAGCATCACCAGACAGCTACTTCCTTAGCTGAAACCACTCGCTCTACTGCACCGTTCTCATTAGCATATAGACCATTTTATCTATTTAGTAGAACAAAACAAAAACACCCACATCTCTCCTGACTCTACTACGCACCCTCCCACCTCTATTGCTGCACAGTACTGAGAGAAGGTTTCTTGGCTTGCCTTACGCTTTTCCTCAAAAGCACCCCTGCCAGGTCGTGCCTTGCCTTCCAAGGACCTGCACTGATACAGCCAATATCTGCACTCTGCAAGCTCAGAGGTCCTGTGAGCAGCATTCCCTGATCATACTTCCTCTTTCCTCTCTGAAGCCTGTCTTCTGTGGCTTCTGGAATGGCAGCTGGACTCAGGTCTCCTATTGCATCTGGCTACTCTCAGTCCCTATGTGTAAACCTAGTCCAGCCAGCAGCCCCTATCTCCAGTCTGGAAGCCTGTCTTCCATCTGCATCAACTCTGCAGATGATCTCAGCCAGCCTCAGTATCACATGACCCCACCCACCTGCTGCCACTCCCTGTCTCTACTCTATCCATGGCAACCTGGCACTTCAAACCTGACAAGGCTGAAGCCAAATGCCTGACCTTTCCCTGACAAATGGCCACTCTACTCCTCAACTGCTTGGACCAAAACTAACCGTTGTTCCTGACCCTTTCTCTTCACTCCACACCCAGGAAACTGCTTTAGTTTTAATTTCATCTAATACATCCACCCAGCTCACTGAGACCTTTCTCTGTTGATCTTCACTGCCTCTAAACAGGCCACCCCCCTTTCTACACCTGCCCTCCAGGGTCTAGAGCCTGTGGAAAACAAGGTCGTGCAATACTACCCACTACTAAAACACTCAGGCAGCATCTCTCTAGGGCTGCCCTAGCCCCGTCTTGTCCATTCTGCCTCCATTCATGAGGCCGCCCCTTCTCTGACCACCCTGTTGTTCTTGGGGAACATCAAGCACACAGGCACTTTAGGGCTTATGTACTTGCCGCCTGTATGGACATTCCTTGAATAAATACACAAACAACAAGGTCATTTCCTGCACGAGGCTTTCCTATGAACAGGCCCTCCCACCCATCATCATCAGTAGTCCCTGTCCTACCCTGCTTTATGTTTCTAAAAGGACTTTGACAAACCATGAGTTTATTTTTTAGTCTGGTTCATCCTGACAACAGCAATCACCCCACATCCTCAAACTAGAAAACACTGATCTTCCTTAAGAGGGCCATGGTCAACCCCATCTGACAAGGCTCTCAATGTTATTCTAGGTATTCTAGTCATCAAAGGTCATTTCAGCCAGGCGTGGTGGTGCACGCCTTTAATCCCAGCACTTGGGAGGCAGAGGTAGGAGGATCGCTGTGTTCAAGGCCACCCTGAGACTACAGAGTTAATTCCAGGTCAGCCTGGACCAGAGTGAGACCCCACCTCGAAACCCCCCCCCCAAAAAAAGGTCATTTCACAGTGTGTTCGGCAAACATGTGGCAGAGTACTGCTCCACTCAAGTCACACTCCTTTCAAATGGTGCCATTCAGAACACCCAGGAGTCTGTTCATTTAGGCAGTTCCCCTGGCTCCTGCAGCCTCAAAGGCAGAACATCAACACTGACAAGGGGGCACCATTACCAAGCCTTTCGATGCCATATACCACAAAACTGGACAACTTTTCAGTAACTACTTCACTTAAGGTGAAGCCATTTGTGTTTTTGAATACTTTTCCCCAGATGGAGGCAATTTGAAAAAGTTGGGGAGCCTTGCAATAGGAGGTAAGTCACTGGGGGCAAATTCTGAGATTAGTCCGTGTCCACAGGGGTGCTCATCTAGTTCACTCAGACTACTTCCTTTCCCCTAATGTCTTGCTACAGGCATGTACTTGCTATGTTTTCCCTGCCATGATTCAGTGTCCCCTCAAAACTGTAACCTGAAATAAACCCTTTCCTCTCTCAAGCTGCTTCTGGTCAGGAGTTTTGTCCCAGTAATAAGAAAGTAACTGCTACATAAGATAGGCCTATTCTTGAGCTGGGCGTGATGGCTCATGCTCTTAATATGAGTACTTGGGGAGGAAGACATAGGAGGATCACTGTGAGTTCAAGGCCAGCCTGAGACTACATAGTGAATCCAGGTCAGCCTGGGCTAGAGTGAGACCTTACCTTTAAACTGCCCCACCCCTAAAGCCTATTCTTGGGCTGGAGAGATGGCTCAGCAGTTAAGGCACTTTGCGTGCAAAGCCTAAGGTGGCACATGCATCTGTCTGGAGTTTGTTTGCAGTGGCTAGAGGCCCTGGTGTGCCCATTCTTTCTTTCTTTCTTTCTCTCTCAAACAAATAAATATTTAAAATGTCTGTTCTTCCCCCAGGTAAAGAATAACTTCATTTAACATGTGAAGAAACAGACCCAAGAAGAGAAGCCACCTGCCTACTCAGAGCTTAAAGGGAGGGCTCCTGGACCCACTTCATAACACCCACATTGGCTTGTGGCAGGAATTCTAAAGCAGTAAGGCATCTTTCTTGCAGGACAGGGCACAGAATTTCTACTGCTAATATTCTTTAATTCTTCCTTTGGAAGGGACTGGTCTCCAAGTGGAAGCTTCCATGGAATGCCAGGCATCAATCTTAATGGATGACAGAGAATATAGCACCTTTGAACATACAAACCACCAGCAGCATAAAGGCATTAGCAAATATTTCCAAGGTTGGGAAGAAGGCTTCATGTAAAGTTCTTGCCATTTAAGCATGAAGACCTGAGCTTTAATCCTTGGCATGTTAAATGCCAGGCATGACAGTGCACACCTGTAAACCAAGCATTGGGGTGGCAGTGACAGGATAATTCCTGGGGCAAGACGAGCCAAATCACCAAGCTCTAGGTTCAGAACTTGCATACAGATAGTCACACACATGAAACACACACAACCTCCTGCTTCCACCCCCCCCCCAAAAAACCCACCACCACGGCCTTGGTTCATCCTATTCTACTAAATTTATTTAGTGCATAATTAGTCATTTTTTTTATTCCCTAATGTATGTTTTGGGTGGGGTTATTTCCATATTATTGGATATGGAAAAATAAGTAAAACCTCACTATTAGCTAGCATACTCATGGAGTATTCACAAAGTGCTCCCAAGGGTAGAAATAACAGGTGTTAAAAGTAATAGAAATGATGGATTCTCACTGCACTGTGCCCTTCAGTTTGTAACCATGACTAACTGTTGCTTAAATAAAGTTTCACTGAGGTTCTCCATGAGCTGTGTCTTTGTTTTCAGACTACACCATAAAAGCAAAGCTCTCCAGAACCCTCCACCACCCTGAAGCAATCTTGGGTGGATAGATAGTCTTTGACTTCCTATCTGCAAAGCAGAGAAGAAACTTAACTTGATCATCTTTATATTTTAAGAAACTGCTCATTACTTTATAAAGCCTTTTGTCCTTCCAGTTGAAATTCATTTCACTTACTTTTCGACTCCTGGCATAGCTCTAGAAGGTGGCCCATGGAGCCTGTCACTCTTGACCATATCAACCTTCTGGCAATGGCTGCAGTAGCTCTAGGGAATTCTTGGAAAAGTACAAGCTTCTACCATCACTCATTTTAGCCCCGCCCTAAGAGAAGATTGAATTTTCTTACTTGTATCTGATCTTTTCATCCATGTCTTGAGGAGGTTCTTCTATAATGAATGATACTAAATCTTCGAGACATTCTGCTTTTATTAGAAACTCTATAAGCTTGCGGTTCTGAGCCTTGCACTCCTGTAAAACGTCTTCCTCATCCATCAACTCCTTCAGTGTTACATCTTCTCTCTCTAGCAGTGTGTCTATGTGGGATGATGAGTGAAGATCAAATTTCCAAAACATGCTGCTCTAAATGAAATGCAGAGAGTTCATAAAATTTCAACTTTACTTATTCATTTTCCATAGTCCAAATTTCACTTGTTTAGTCTGAAATGACAGCTTGTTATTAAGAGACAAGTAAAATCAGTTTCATATTAAAGCCACAAAATCATTTCCTAGTGAGTAACACCAGTAAGAATACATTCTTATCAGAATTCACTTTCTTCTTTTTTAGTGGCAGGGTCTTACTCTAGCCCAGGCTGGCCACAAACAACAACAGTGACTCTTCTGCTCCAGCCTTCCAAGGATGGGGACTAAGGTATGCGCCATTATGCCCAGCTAGAGAATATTTTTTAATCTACTTTTTTAAAAAATCAAGCCAAGTGTGGTAGCGCACATCTTTAATCCCAGCACTCAGGAGGCAGAGGTTGGAGGATCACCATGAGTTCAAGACCACCCTGATACTACATACACTACTCAGGTCAGTCTGCGCTAAAGTGAGACCCTACCTTGAAAAACAAAACAAGGGCTGGAGAGATGGCTTAGCGGTTAAGCGCTTGCCTGTGAAGCCTAAGGACCCCGGTTCGAGGCTCAGTTCCCCAAGTCCCACGTTAGCCAGATGCACAAGGGGGCGCACACGTCTGGAGTTCGTTTGCAGAGGCTGGAGGCCCTGACGCGCCCATTCTCTCTCTCTCTCCCTCTATCTGTCTTTCTCTCTGTGTCTGTCGCTCTCAAATAAATTTTTAAAAATTATTTAAAAAAAGAAAAACAAAACAAAAAACATTTGAGAGCCAGGTGTGGTGGTACATGCCTTTAATCCCAGCACTCAGGATGAAGAGGTAGGAGGATCCCCGTGAGTTCAAGGGCAGCCTAAAACTACATAGTGAATTCTGGGTCAGTCTAGGCTAGAGTGAGATCCTGTGTGAAAAACTGGAAAAGAAAGAAAGAAAAGAAAAAGAAAAAGGAAAAACATTGAAAATGCTAAAACTTCACAAAATTTTAGCCTACAAAAGTAATCTTGGGCCTAGGAAGATGGCTCAGTGGTTAAAGGCACTGGCTTACAAAGCCTACTGCCTCAAGTTCAATTCCCAAACTACCCACAAATGAGACGAGAGTGGCACAAACATCTGGCATTATTTGCAGTGTCAAGAGGCTCTGGTATTTGCATGCATGTACACATACAAACAAATGAATAAAAATTTAAGGTGGGTGTGGTGGTGCGTGTCTTTAATCCCAACACTTGGGAGGCAGAGGTAGAATGGTCATGAGTTTGAGGCCAACCTGGGATTACAGAGTGAGCTCTATGTCAGCCAGGACCAGAATGAGACCCTGGAGGTGGGGGAGAGGTCAGGATTCATTACGAGGCAGGATGAGCACAAGTTCAATGCTAGTGTGTGCTACACAGTAAGTTCAAGGCTAACCTGGGATGCAAGGCTAGCCCAAGCTACAGAGTAAAACTCTGTCTCCAAAAACCAATGAGTATAATGCCGAAAAAGGCAAAAAAAAAAACCAAAAAAAAAACCCTCCCCCCAATTTTTTGACAGGATGAACAACTTTCTTCATAGAACCATTATCTTGATCAATGGATGAGACTGAACAAATTAGATCTCTCCCAAAAGGCAAAGACACTAAATAAGCACGGCTCTTTGGTGGCCAAAACCCAGAAGCCATCTAAGGATGACAAGATCTGCAAAATTCTTTTTCTCTCTCTCATACTTCCTTCCTTTCTTCTCCCCCCACTTCCTTTCTTCTATTTACGAAAGAGACAGAGAAACAGAGTGAGAGTGAGTATAGGTAAGCCAGGGACCCTTTATTACTACAAATGAATTCCAGACACATGCCACTTTGTACACCTGGCTTTATGTGGCTCCTTGGGACTTGAATCTACCCTGGCAGGCTTTGCAAGCAAGCACCTGTAACTACTGAACCATCTACCCAGCCCCATGATCTATACAGTTCCTAATAAAGGAATTAAAGAAACTAAAGCCTACATTTTGAAGACTTAAAGAAATTAATATGTCACTACAAAAAAAAAAAAACACTTGACAATCTACCTTTGAATAACATTTCACATAGTACATATATTCAGATTTCTCAACTGTACCTTTACCCTCTCAACCACATAAGCCATGTGCTCTCTTCAAGTTATTTGTTAGAAATGGACATATGAAGAGAGCCCAATATCTCATCTAACTATAGAGAAGAACATCTCAAAGGCCACATCTGACCCATAGTTAACAGGTGACAGCACTGAGCCAAGTCCTCAGTAGAAACAACCATTTGCAGCCGGGTATGGTGCTGCACACCTTTAATTCCAGCACTCAGGAGGCAGAGATAGGACAATCACCATGAGTTCAAGGCCACCCTGAGATTACATAGTAAATTCCAGATCAGCCTGGGCTAGAGCAAGATCCTATCTCGAAACAAAACAGAACAGAAGCCAACACTAGTTACTCAAGACATTCATTCACTGCAGGCTCCTGAGTGTGCTGAGACATACTGATGCCACAGAAAAATTCCACAGACAACCTCCGCATTTCATCAGCTGCAGCTTTACCACGCACCTGGCCAAGTGTTCCCTGTTCAGGTTATCAGCAAGGAAGATCATCAATATCCAGGTAAAGGAAAGTCACAGCTATGTACAACACATACATTAAAAAATTTTTTTAATCTATTTTATTTACTTGAGAGAGGTGGGGAGGGGGGAGAACGGGCCCACCAGGGCTTTCAGCCACTGCAAACAAACTCCAGATGCATCTGCCACCTTGTGCATTTGGCCTACGTGGGTCTTGGGGAATCGAACCTGGGTCCTGGCAAGCACCTTAACCATTAGCCAACCTGCCAGCCCCCACTTTTTAAATTTTTGAGGCAGGTTCTCACGCTAGCTCAAACTGACCTAGAACCTATTCTGTAGCCCAGGTTGGCCTCTAACTCACAGTGAACCTACCTCCTCAGACTCCTGAGTGTTGGGATTGTATGTGTGAGCCATGAAACCCAAAAAGCACATATACTTTTGTTTGTTTTGAGACAGGGTCTCACTCTAGCCCAGACTGATCTGGAATTTACTATGTAATCTCAGGGTGGCCTTGAACTCATGGCAATCCTCCTATCTCATCCTCTCTAAATGTTGGCATGTACTATAAAATGACTAATTCCTTCCATTTTCCACTAGTTAGTGAAGAACATTTGAAATATGTTATTTCTGTAATAAATTTTCTATCAGGCACATCACAAGCTCAGACTACTCCTACAGTAGCTGCAAACTGAGTGGAAAAATGGCCCTGGTAAATTAGTTACTTTAGGGTTGACCCTGGTTTCTATTGGTGCCCTTTGGAGTAGAAAGAAGGTATGTTCAAAGTAATAATTGTACAGTTAGACTTCTCTCCCTCAGGTAAAGGGAATTCTTTTAAAAACAAACCTATTCTGGCCAGGCATGGTAGTGTGGGCCTATAACCCTAGCCTCAGAAAACTGAGAACAGAGGAATCCAAATTTGAGGCTGGCCTGGGTACCTTAGCAAGATCCTATCTCTAAAACCAACAATAGATCATAAGGAAGGGAGGGAGAAGAGGGGAGAGCTTAAGGGGAAAGTAAAGTAGATATGTAAGTGGGAGGCAGTAAAATAAGGTGAAGTGGCCTAAGGGGGGCCAGAATAGGGGATGTAGGGTAGCATGGAGTAGGAAAAGGATTAATAAAAAAATAAAGGTGTTATGAATAAGCCATATGGAAACCTACCTCTTCATTAGCCCAGAAGCCATTGACTGTTAGATTGTTACAAGAAAAATTCAGTGTCAGGGATGAGATACCTTCCAGTGAGCTATTTTGTCAGGAAGTTCACTGGTGCCCCCCCAAACATTAAAGGCTACTGTCAATGCACTTGGTTCCTCACCAGAAGTAGATGGTAAAACACTACTGCAGAAGGTTTCACATGCTTGGGCTGTACGTCAATGAAAAAACAAATGAGCTGAGCTGGAAACCTCCTTCATACTAACTAGCTGTTAGGATGCTGGAAACAGCTATGCAGCATACAGCTTTTGGAGGGAGAAAAGTCATCAATGGTCTTAAACAGCAATGGAACCTACAAGCCTTACAGAAGGCCAGCCATGCCAACTGGTGCAATGGCGGCACATTTGTTATGAGGGAAACCAACTACTCTTTACTAAACTTGAGGACCACTCTAAGAAGGAATTCATGCCTGATACTGAAAACCTAATCAAAAGCCTATGGCTGGGAAGGTTGTAAGCCATGGGAGGGAGGGGTACTACTACTAAATGTATATAATATGCCCACCAAACTGCCCTCTAGATTATTTTTTTTAATGTATTTTACTTACTTATTTGTGAGAGAGAAAGAGAATGAACAAGCCAGGGCCTCTAGAAACTGCAAACAAATTCCAGACACATGTTCTACTTTGTGCACCTGGCTTACATAGGTCCTGGGGAAATCGAACCAGGGTCCTTTGGCTTTGCTGGCAAACGCCTTAACCACTAAGCCATCTCTCCAGCCTTAAATTACCCACCTTTATGTCCAATATTAATGCTATTCTTTACAGATAGAGGTGACCACTGGGGTGATTAAAAACGAATCAAAGTACTACGAGGAAATGACAATGGGATGTTCAGCACTAACTGAAACATCCCTATCCACCCTCTAAGATCTGAACTATTGTGGAGGAGTTAGCAGAAAGAATGCAAGAGCCCATGGAAGGGGAAGACTGCTAATACTGCTGTCATCCAAACACAAAGAGGCCTTGATATTCATGACCTCACAGTGGCTCACAGTACCTACACAAGACCTGCATAACAGGAGGAGGAAAAACGATGACATGAAAATGGAAAAGAGGTTAGTTGGAAAAAAGGGATTCAGTGGATGGGGGATAAGACGGGGGGAAAAGGGAAGTGGGTGGGAGAGGACTATGGTAATAGTATATTGTCTACATGTTGTCAATACAAATGTCCCCAATAGCATCATGTGTTTGTAAGTAAGTTTCATATTTAGTCCCCAGCTAGCTGATGAAGCCTTTGGAACAGAGAGCCTTGTTGAAGGTGATGTGTCAAAGGGGAGGGGAATAAGTAAACCTTGGGATTTTATAACCCAGCCCCACTTAGCTCAATCTTGCTGCTTTCTCCCAGATGATGTGACAAGATATGGTCCCCTGCTGTCTGCTCTTGCCATACTTCCCTGCATGAAATTTCTCTTCAAAACTGCAAGCTGGAAATAAACTGCTACAGAAAATGGGCACTAAGCAATAGAGCTAATGTTATGAGAAACCTGTGGTTTATGTGAAAAACTGCTTTTTTTTTTAAAGCCTCAGTATCCTCACCAAATTGTGAGGCAGCAACATGTGGCTGGAAGCTACAGGCACTCAGCCAACAGAAGCTACTGTGCAGTACTTCTCCAAACTTTCCTGAGCACAGGAACCACCAAGTGTCTTATAAAGCATGGTTTGTGTTAGCGCAGGAAAGGGCTGCAGCTCCAGCAAGTTCCCAGGTGTTTCTAATGTCATGGCTGCTTGTATTTACAAGAGAACAACCAAGGATCACTATAGTCCATGATTATGCAAAGTGTAGTACATTCAGTCATGTATCCATGAAAAACATACTAATGCAAGCATGTGAATGTGTTTATGTGAGCAATTTTTGGAAAAGCAGGTATTAGTAGGTTTCTTTCTAACAAGACAGAAGTACAACATATATCACATCACTCTCCAGTAAGGGCCCAGAAAAACAATGGCCCTACAATTAACACTGAAATATATATCAGGGCTGGAGAGATGGCTCAGCGGTTAAAGGTGCTTGCTTACAAAGCTTGGCAACCCAGGGTCGATTCCCTAGTACCCATGTAAAGTCAGATGCACAAAGTGGCCCATGTGCCTGGAGTTTGTTTGCAATGGCAGAAGACCCTGGTGCTCCCATATTATCTATGTCTGCCTCTCTTTTAAACAAACAAATAAACAATATTTTTTAAAAATGAAAGGGGGCCTGAAGAGGTAACTAAGTGGTTAAGGTGCATACCTGCAAAGCTTAAGGACCCAGGTTCAATTCCCCAGAATCCATGTAAACTACATGCACAAAGTGGCACATGCTTCTGGAATTAGTCTGCAGTGGCTACAGGTCCTGGTGTGCCCATTCTCTCTCTGTCCCTCTTCTCTGTATCTCTCTTTCTCTCTCTGCTTGAAAATATATAAATTTAAAAAAAAAAACTTAAAACAGATGTATTAGAAGCTGCTAGTTTCTCTAGAAAGAGAAACTGCTAGTGGACCTACCTGTAACTGGTAAGGAATGGTAAGGAAGATCTCTGTCTTGAATGAGTGAGTGAGAGAGTTTTTGAGATAGGGCCTCTGACCTGGAATTCACTATGTTGTCTCAGGCTGGCCTCAAACTCAAGAATCATCCTCCTATCTTTGCCTCCCAAGTGCTGGGATTAAAGGTGTGCACCACCGTGTCCAGATGAAGGCACTATTTTAAGATATGAATTTATTCAGAGCAGAACTGCCATGCTGGATGAACCTCCTCACCTATTCTAAATTCTAGCACATATTCAAATATCTAAATGTTAAATAAACAATTTTAACAGGAGTGAAATTAAAGGTTTATTATGCATATGTGAGAGCTTTGTTTTATTTTAAGGGATTCTTTCTATGGTGATCATTCTTATTTTATAAGTCCTAAATCACTTATTTCTATGGCAATATATTATAAAAAACTAGAAATTTGTAAGATCTTATGTATACAAGGCAAGCAAATTCTTTTTTTTTTTTTTTATTTTTTGGTTTTTCGAGGTAGGTTCTCACTCTAGCCCAGGCTTTCCTGGAATTCATTATGGAGTCTCAGAGTGGCCTTGAACTCACGGCAATCCTACTACCTCTGCCTGTGTGCGCCACCACACACAGCTTCACATTCTTTTTTTAAGGTTTTTATTTTATTTGTTTTATTAGAGACAGAGTGAAAGAATGGGCATACCAGGTCCTCTAGCCACTGCAAACAAACTCCAGATGCATGAGCCATCATGCACACCTGGCTTACATGGGATCTGGAGAACCGAACCTGGGTCCTTAGGCCTTGCAGACAAGTGCCTTAACTGCTAAGCCATCTCTCCAGCCTAAGTTCAAATTCCTATATACCCCCAGGTTTTCTTTCAAAGCTCCAAGGAGGGCTGAGCATGGTGGCACACGCCTTTAATCCCAGCACTTGGGAGCCAGCCTGAGACTACATAGTGAATTCCAGGTCAGCCTAGGCTAGAGTGAGACCCTACCTTGAAAAACCAAAAAAAGCTCCAAGGAGGGCCCTAACACCCAAGTGTGTTCTGGATAACACAAATGTCATGTAACCCACACCTAAATTTCATTTTGCTGGAAGCCACATCAAAAAGTAAAAGTGATGAGGCTGGAGAGAAAACTCAGCAGTTCAAAGTACTTGTTGCAAAACCAATGCAAAGTGATCCCAAAGTGCCTGTGACAATGGCAGGTAGAGCCAGAAGAATCATGGGCAAGCTGGTCTGATAGGCCACCTAATCAGATATTCCTCTGCAATCAGACAGTTCATTTGCACCAGAAAGAGGCCTTGTTTCAAAGGAGGTGGAACACAGTTGTCCTCTTACCTAAATATGCACCTCCCATATGCACACATGCATGCACACAAATAAATGGGTAAATAAATGCCGGGCATGGTGGTGCATGCCTTTAACCCCAGCACATGGAAGGTAGAGGTAAGAGGATCATGGCGAGTTCAAGGCCACCCTGAGACTACATAGTGAATTCCAGGTCAGCCTGGGCTAGAGTGAGACCCTACTTTGGAAAAAAAAAAAAAAAAAAAAAAGTGGAAGCTGAAGAAAAGGAGTTCGAGTCCATGTGAGTTTATCTCAGCCATCTAATATGGACTGACAGCGCTTACATGCTTGAGTCACACATCACTGGCAGCAGGCCTACTGCAGCGTGGCACTAATTCTATCACTAGTATAATCATGACTCGAGCGAGGGCTCTATCTTGGTATTGAAATCATCCCCCATCCCATCTATAGCCCAAGTTAAGCACTGACAACTTTTTCCACATTAAGGCCACTTTGGGCTGGGCATGGGGACACCTGACTATAATCCCAGAACATGAGACCTGAGGCAAGTGGATAAGAAGTTCAAGGCCAGCCTTGGCTACAAGAGATACTATATCAAAAACACAAAAAAAGTATAGCCAATGTGAGGGTGGGTGGGTGCAGGACAATGGTTATGCTTTCCCTTTTAAAAAATGAACAAGAAAAGCCATGTTCATTCTTAAAATATAAGTTGAGCAAGACATTCTTCAATTCAGAAAAGATTACAAGAAAAGCCAAGTGTTTTAACCTCTAATATCAAGTACTACGTGTAGCAACAATAAGTTCTCAAATTCATCACCTGAAAATAATGCAGAGTTAGCTCTTGAATCAGTGGGGACACAGGTGATTCAGAACTGGGGTAGATTAAGTTTAAAATAGATTTAAATTCAAAAATTTAAATTGGCTAAATTTAAAAATACATGTTATGTCTCAGACAATTTATTTCCTCTTATAATCTAACTCAAAAATGTAGTAAAAAGGGACCGGAGAGATGGCTTAGTGTTTAAGGCACTTGCCTGCAAAGTCAAAGGGCCCAGGTTCAACTCCTCAGGACCCACATAAGCCAGATGCACAAGGGGGTACACGCATCTGGAGTTCGTTTGCAGTGGCTGGAGGCGTGCCCATTCTCTCTCTACCTGCCTGTTTCTGTATCTCTCTCTCTCTCAAATAAATAAAAAGATAAAATAAAAAATATTTTTTAAATGTAGTAAGAGGAAGAAAATGCCTAGGTCACTCAAACATGTTGGGAAACAATGATATCTGTGTGATCAGTAACACCACAAAACAGTAATTTCTCGATTTTCTCCTGGAAAGAGCTAAATTGTTGTGGTCTCCTAAGGGCCAAACAAAACTTGCTTTTTCTATAAGCACAGGCACATTTACACCAGACCTCTGGCCAAGTTTATAAGCAGCCTAGGACAGGATATACTGACAAAGTGAGCTGTGACTGGGCTATACTCCCTGGCTTAGCTACTCCTGCAGTGTCCAGACACCTGGGACTCTCGGGACTTCTCAGTCCTGGATTCGTGCAAGCGCAAAACATGGTGGACAGTGCCTGACAAGATCCAAATGGGTGAGTTCAAGAAGGGCTTGGTGGTTGCTATTGCAGGCTCCAAGCTGCATGCCACTAAGAAGGGATGGGGAGGAGAGTATCTATAAATAGGAGAATGCAGAGTCACTGTGATGGGTGGCTCTCAGGGCTTAAGTTAATGATAAACTACTTCAACAGCAAAACTTAGTGTTCAGTACCCAGGGAAACGTAATTTCCACAAGATGCAGAAACATACAAATAAGTAAAACCAAATGACTTTTGAACAGTTCTAAATATAAATAGGAAAGAAAAACACACAAACCAACTAGACAGCTCAAGCTCAGTAGTAAAGGTGCCAACTTCACAAAGGTATCCAGCTTATCCTCCCTCAATTAATACAATATAACATCAAAGTATCTACTAAAAATAATATATCACCACCTCTTTTAGATGGGGAAGGGAAATAGACAAGGTTTAGCTAGGTAGCCCAGGCTCTGAGTGCGGACAGGATAGGGGAGTATCAGGCAATCCTTGTATTTCTTTAGAGAAGCAAAGTTAATTCACAGTAGCTCCACTTTTTTGGCTCTCACAATTTATCCAAATCAAGTGTTATATTTTTGTATCCAACACCCACCTACCCCAAACTCTTTCCCCTCTTTTTTTGATACATCTACTTTCTTTTGAAAGTAGTAAATAATGAAACATTAAATAAAAGAATCAATTCCATTTAAAATGTGTTGTTTTGGTTTTTTTTGTTTTTCCAAGATAGGGTCTCACTCTAGCTCAGGTTGACCTGGAATTCACTATGTAGCCTCAGGGTGGCCTTGAACTCACAGCAATCCTCCTACCTCTGCTGGTATTAAAGGCATGTACCACCATGCCCAGCTTAAAATGTTTTTTTTATTTATTGATTTTATCAAGGACCTCACTCTAGCCCTGACTGACTGGAACTTACTCTGTAGCCCCACGCTGGCCTGGAACTCACTGTCATCCACCCCAGTGCTGGGATTAAAAGCATGCACCAACATGCCCGCACTGCCCTCAAGAACACAACATAAATGGTGCCTACCGCTTAGAAGAATATATAGCACAGCTCAGGTCTGTTTCAAAGCTGATGAATATCAAATTTGGGGGAAAAGATTGTATACTACAGTATCCATAGTGGAAATGAAATGAAGTCCTTTAATAACAAACTATTCTAAATGGGCATAGACAGCAGATTTGACAAAGGAGATGACACAAAAGTTGTGGCAAGTACATTCACAAAAAAGAGAGAGAAACTAGGAGTGGTGTCTCAAGCTTTTAATCCCAACAGTCAGGAGGCAGAGGCAGGAGGATCACCATGAACTCGAGGCCACCCTAAGATTACATAGTGCATTCCAGGTCAGCCTGAACTAGAGTGAAACCCTACCTTGAGGAGAAGAAAAAAAAAGAGGGAAAGGGTTGAGTGTGTTCTGGGACACCAATGAAGGGTGGGAAAAGGCTGAGCCTGACCCAAAAGATTCTGGGACCAGAGCCAAGTGTGGTGGTACATGCCTTTAATCCCCACACTTAGGAGGCTGAGGTAGGAGTAGCAAGCAAGCACTGTGAGTTTGAGGCCTGCCTGGGCTAGAGTGAGGCCCTGCCACTAAAGAGACAGAAAGAGGCAGGGGGGCAGGGGTAACGGCTTGGACCAGTGAAGATAGTGAGCTTCTGTACTGGCCTTTATTTTATTTTATTCCCCAGGAGGCCTCGAACTCTCAGCGATTCTCCTACCTCTGCCTCCCGAGTGCTGGGATTAAAGGTGTGCACCACCTTGCCTGGCTCTGGCCTTTTTTTAAAAGCATCTGAAGTTCATGTGCAGCAGCTGAAGACCCTGGCATGACCATTTTCTATCTGCCCTCACTCTCAAATAAAATATTTTTTTTAATTAAATTAATGTCCTAAGAAATCTCACACTAATTACCATGTGTCCTTCAGTCTCAACCATATTTCCACCCAAAGTCTAGTTTTCACTATGTTCTTGTTCATAAACTGTGCTTTGGTAGCAAATGACACAGATGTATGGCTTGTCGCCTTAATTCTTAGCTTCACTGTGAGCACACAACTCTCAGAGAGCAAAAGCCTACAAATACTGTGGTCATAAGATGCAAAGAAGAAGGCAGGAGGAGGATCACCTACCTCATCATCTACTTCACTTTTACACATAGGATGTCAAAGTCAAGCATGTTAGTACACACATGTAGCCCCAGATATTTGGGAAGCAGAAGCAAGAACCCAGAGGATTGAGGCCAGCCTGGTACGAGGGAAGGCAGGTGGGAGGTTGGGACCAGGAGAAGGGAAGGAAGGTCAAATGAAAATCAAGAAAAATCCACTAGCTTTTGTCAGTTAGTTTAAATGTATCAAATATATGTTCCTATACAAGGTCTCATTTTTTTCTTAAAAAAAAATTTTTTTTGGCTAGGCGTGGTGGTACATGCCTTTAATCCCAACACTAAGGAGGCAGAGGCAGGAGGACCGCTATGAGTTCGAGGCTACTCTGAGAAAAATAAACTTATACACACACACACACACACACACACACACACACACACACACACACCTTTTTGTTTTTTCAAGGTAGGGTCTCACTCTAGCTTAGGCTGACCTGGAATTCACTATGTAGTCTCAGGTCCTCTGACCTACACACACACTATAGCACATGTGCACGAAATACACACAGAAACATACATTTTCACATACATACAACTTTAAAAAAACTACAAATTTGTGTGTGGGGGGGTCAGGTTCATTTTGGAACTATAACCAACTCTCTTAAGAGGAGAAAATTGGCAAAATGATTTAGTACACTGTGATCAGTTTATATGTAATCACATGTAAACATCATGAGACAGCTCGAGGCTGTCTCAATAGTCCCTAGACCACAAGTAATGAATAAACTTAATCCACAGGAAGGACTTTCTTTTGTACATACAACCTGATACACAAGGGGAAGTAAAGGCAAACTGCAGACTGCTGAAACTGATCAGGAATTAGTTCAGTGAAGAAGGTACAAGCTGACTTAGTCCTGAGCTCTTTTAAGTGCTTCAGTCTCCAGCTTCTCCACCAGAACATTAACTATCTTGCATTCCAGTTTTCTACTAAACATGGAAACCCGATTCAGAGCACACTTATGTGTGCCCATCACACTGCCAGACATTGGGCTTCCTGCTTTTAGATATACTTAGATACTTCACAATACTTTGAGTGATTGTGAGTGTGTGTGTGTGTGTAAAAGAGAGCTTTAAATGCATGTGCTGCTTTGTGCAGCCAGTTTACATGGGTACTGGGGAATAGAACCCTAGTCATTAAGCTTTGTGGGCAAGCACCTTAACCGCTGAGTCATCTCTCCAGCCCCAAAGTACTCTTAGAATGGGGTACAGTAAATGAAATGCACATGGGCAGTGGGAATACTAATCCCATGAGCAGTCTGTCCTGGCAGATCATATCCTACTGGACAATTCACATCACATCTGGGAATACAATTAATATCCTGTTCTGAGGAAAGCTGAAGAGACTCTCGACCACAATGGCATCTAAGACCAGAGTTGCTGAAAGACTCACCACTTGGGGAATAAAACAATTAGGTTTGACTACTTTAAAACTCGTTTATAACCCTCATGTGATCTATCATGTTTAGACCCTGGGGAGTGAAAGTACACATCATTTGTGAGTAGCAGATGTTAAGAGTTTGCTGAAGACAAGCCCCCTCAGTAAGTTTCCATTCAGGAAGAAGGGTGTACAAATGTTTGTCACACTGCTTCTCAAAATGGCTTGATAGAAAAGGTACAGTGGAGCTGGAGAGATGGCTTAGCAGTTAAGGCATTTGCCTGCAAAACCTAAGGACCCCAGTTCAATTAATTCCCCAGTACCTATGTAAGCCAGATTCACAAGGAGGCACATGTGTCTGGAGTTCCTTTGCAGTGGCTAGAGGCCTTTGGTGCACCCATTTTAACTGCTTCTCTCTCTCTCTCAAATAACTAACTAACTAAATAAAATATTTAATAAGGAAGCGGAAGGGAAGGGAGGGAAGGGGAGGAGGAGTCCAGACAGTCAAGAAGAGCCAGGCATGGTGGTGCACGCCTTTAATCCCAGCACTTGGAAGTCAGAGGTAGGAGGATCACTGTGAGTTCAAGGCCACCCTGAGACTACATAATGAATTCCAGGTCAGCTTGGACTAGAGTAAAACTCTACCTCAAAAAATTAAAAACTAAAAAGAAAAAAAGGTACAATGCATGGCTACATCTGAGTTGGCATGGAACCTCAGCAAGTAAATAGGAGGGTTCCACAATGCTTCACAGATGTGCCAGGTTGAGCCCCATGCAATCCTCCAATCCTGTGGAAATTCTGGTAAGACAATACTGAGGAACAAAAAAAAAATTAAATAATAGCCATCAAATTTATGAATAGCAAAGAGAAACCACCCGAGAAGTCTAATAAAACTTTTAGAAAAATACACACTTTTGGGGGAGAGGAGCAGTGCTGGGAACTGAACTCAGAGCCTCATGCCTGCTAGGCAAGGGCTCTACCACTGAGCTGTATTCCCAGTCAACATTTTTTTAAAACTCACTACATAGCCCAGGCTAGGCCTTAACTTGAAATCCAGTGTATTGGTAATTACAGGTATAAAACCTCACATGTAACATAGAAGAATATACAATAAAAATTCCCAACTTTATAGCCAACGCAAAAAAGTAATAAAGAAATTTCCCAGAGTTTACCAAACAGCTGTTCTTAGGATCTGCAAAGGTCACCAAGTGAGCAGTGAGACATCCCTTAGGCACCTGTGGAATTCCATGGCAGTAAAGACAGAGTATGGGCACTTTTCTACAGAGGTGGACCACAAATACTTATATTTAAAAAAAAAAAAAAAAAAAGCAAGCAAGCAAGCAAGCAGAATGATCCCAGCCTCTTCTACTAGCAATTCTAGAAAGGAACACTTTCAAAACATTCCGAAAGAGTCACCCACAGCTTCACAAGGCTCTGAGAATGTGCTTCACCAAAACAAATATATGGAACCAGAGATCAAGACACCCAGGAGCCAAGGTAACTTGCAGAAAAAAGATGAGAGGAAACATAGCAACCATGAAAAAGGAGATTAAGAACCACCTGTCCAAAAAGAGGCAACAGGCATAGAGTTCAGGGAAGGTTGTGTCCAAGAAGAAAAGGAGCTCACAATTGTTGAATCTCTCTAACTATGCTACCCAGAGATTTAAGAAATAATTTAATCCAAATACATTTAATACTGATTTCACCCAAAAGTTGCGTTTAACTGCTAGAAAAAGGAGGGAAGGAGACATGATTACAAGAGCTCAAACCTTATCTTCATACTAGAAGTAGAATAGATGCATACTACTTGGAAAGAGGGAAGAGCTGAAAGTAAGCAGTCACATGAGTAGTTCAGGGATGGTAAAGATGCAACAGAGGGTTAACAACACTTTGAAATTTTCACCTAAAAACGGTTCTCAAGAAACAACTACAGGCAAAATATGTTCAAAGCCAAAGTTTAGAAGACAACTTACAGCAGAATGTGCCATGACATTCTACAACTGATGGTGGTCAACACATCTCATTGAGAGGAAAAAAAACAACACTGTTATAAAAAGTATGGATGATAAGGCTGGTCATGGTGGCACATATCTTTAATCTCAGCACAGAAGAAGCAAAGGTAGGATGATCATGATGAGTTCGAGGCACTTGAGATTACATAGTGAATTCCAGGTCAGCCTGAGCTAGAGACCCTACCTTGAAAAAACAAACAAAAAAAGATTTAAATATACATATATGTATGATAAATAAGGAGGTGGGATAGTCAAGACAGAAGGGAGGAAAGGCTTAACCTTAGAACCATGGATTCTGATTAGTAAATCCCAGGCCCAGAACTGGGTTGACCCAACAGCAAGCTATGGGCTGATGAAACCAATGAGGTCTCCAAAACAATGTAGGACATTGCCAAAACACTTGATTACCTACCAGAGCTAAAAGGTAAGACTCTATTGCTGAAGGCACCACAGGCTGTGGTCACAGACATCAGAATATCAAGCTGGAACCAAAAGGGAAACTAATTCCTTCCCAGCAAGTCCTGTAGTGCTAGAGAGCCATATGGGAGCAGATAGTGGACAATGGTCACCAAGAGCATGAATAAGCAGGGGACCCTTTCAATTACAAAATCAACCAGCTGGACAAGAAGTACAAACTTGTGCAATAGTGAAATGCAACCTTTGTGGGTAACCAACTGTTCTCTGATTGGAAATGAGGCCCACTCAGTGGGAGAGGACTCATACCTGGTACTGGGAACCAATTCAAAATTCCATGGTTAGGAAACTCAGACTTCAAAGAGAAAAGCCCCCATCACTCTCTGGAGAAGTGTGGACTTACACATCAAGAAAATCTCTCAGCCAGGGGTGTGGTGCACACCTTTCATCCTAGCACTCAGGAGACAGAGGTAGGAGGATCGCTATGAGTTCGAGGCCACTCTGAGACTACCTAGTGAATTCCTGGTCAGCCTGGGCTAGAGCAAGACCCTACCTTGAAAAACCAAAATTTCAAGATGGGCATGATGGCGCACGCCTTTAATCCCAGACTTGGGAGGCAGAGGTAGGAGGATCGCCTTGAGTTCGAAGCTAACCTGAGACTACATAATGAATTCAAAGTTAGCCTGGGCTAGAGTGAGACCCTACCTCGAAAAACCAAAACAACAACAAAAAAAAAAGTCTCGAAGACTGGAGAGATGGCTTAGTGGTTAAGGCATATGCCTGCAAAGCCTAAAGACCCAGGTTCTATTCCCCAGGTCCCAAATAAGCCAAATGCACATGGTGGCACATGCATCTGGAATTCCTTTGCAGTGGCTAGAGGCTCTGGCATGTCCACTCGCTCTATCTCTTTCTGTCTGTCTCTCTCTCTCTCTCTAATAAATAAAAATTAAATTAAAAAAAATCTCTTGAGGGTGGTTAAGGTGTTTGCCTGCAAAACCAAAGGAACCAAGTATGATTCTCCAGGACCCACATAACCCAAACACACAAGGTGGTACATGTGTCTGGAGTTTGTTTACAGCAGCTATGGACTGCTGGTACGCCCATTCTATTTGCCTCTCTTTCAAATAAATAAATAAATATTTTTTAAAATCTCTGAAATAACTTTGTATAAACCCCCTTTAACCCAAGCTCTTCTCACTTTTGGTTGGAAAATCTGCTTTATTTTAGAGATGGCAGAGAAAATGGAGAAGAATCAAAGTTCTATCAATAAGACAAGAAAATAGCTGACAGTAAACTAACTGCCCGCCCCGAGACATGCCACCTCTAATCTGCCAGGGCCCAGAAGAAATTGCAGAGGAAGCAGAGACATGAATACTGCTCTTACTGCTAACCTGGCAACCAATTCCAGGGCAATGGTGACAGACACAGTTTTCAATCAAAACCTAACAAAGAAGAAATCCAGGAGTTACAGAGAACTCAACACTAAATCAGACTGCCAACAGGCCTGCCATGACTCAGGAAACATTGAGTGGGTAGAAAGAGTGTAAGAGCCACAGACTGGGTAGAAATATACTGAGGCATGGTCACCCCTGTCCCCCCCCCCCCCCGACAACACAGGGTAGTAACTAAGGTCCACAACAGAGGAGGGTCCCCAGGGTAACAGGAGCAGGGGAGAGGAAATAAGAGTACAACTGGTTATAGCATATATAAAATTTTAAGAGTAGAAAACAAAAAATATGTATGAGAGCTAAGAGAGACTTAGCTTGGACATACTTATAAAACTGGTAAAAATGCAGGGTGGGAGTAGTTATAGTTATTCTACTATACTCATCAGCAAATACTTGGGGAAATGTTTTAGTCAGTCGTATTATTAAAGCAGGAGTGCCAACAGTGACATTCACACACTTGCAAACTTCCATCATTATTTCCTGACTTGCTCTACCCATACAGCTCAATGACCTATCAGTGGTAAGGTTTTTATTATCATCTGAACTCTGGGCCAAGACTGAAATTTTTTCTGAACAAGAACAGTCAACAAACACAGGGATATGTGGATTCGCCTTCATGGGTGTCATGTGATCTGGTTTTGGCTGAGGTCTACCTAAACTACAGAGTAAATGTGTGGACAAGAGGACTATACTACAGCACCACCACCTTAACAGATACATGACTACTTTCTGATCATAAGGAGTTAGGGTGCCCCAGATACTCCCTATGTATTCCCCATACAAATCTTCAGCTCATGTATTGCCTGGGCTCAAATTGCAGCTATAAAGCATGTTCAATTTTTTTGTTTTTGTATGTTTTTAATTAATTTATTTATTTGAGAGAATGAGAGAGGTAAATAAGCAGAGAGAAACAGAGAGAATGGGCATACCAGGACCTCCAGCCACTGCAAACAACTCCAGATGCATGTGCCATCTTGTGCATCTGGCTTACATGGGTCCTGGGGAATTGAACTGACGTCCTTTGGGTTTGCAGGCAAATGCCTTAACTGCTAAGCCATCTCTCTAGCCCTGTTTTTATTTTTCATGACAGTAAATGAGAGAGAGAGGAAGAGAGGGAGGGAGAGAGGGAGAAAGGGAGAGAACTGGCATGCCAGAGTCTCCAGTCACCACAATCCAACTCCAGGCATAAGTGCCACCTTGTGTGCATGCGCCAACCTTGCATGTCTGGGTTATGTGGGTTCCTTTAACTGCTAAGCCATGTGTCCAGCTTTTACTTAGCCTTCAACTTGAAATCATTAATTTACAATCTAATAGCATACTTTAAGTACCTAAAGAAGTCAATAGAAGTCAATATATGCCTTGAAGTAATGAGATACTCAACTGACTGATATACTTGGGAGATGATTAACAGGAACACAATACCTGTCTGAGTAAAAGAGATGAAACATGTAAAATCTTGTCATTGATCAATATCAATGGAAGAGATGTAGATTTGCAATAGCTTTTTTCTTTAAAATATTTTATTTTTAGTTATGGTGGGGAGAAGGTGAGAGAGAGAAAATGGGCATGTGAGGGCCTGTAGCCACGTGAATGAACTCCAGGTGCATGTGCTGCCATGTGCATCTGGTTTATGTGGGTTCTGGAGAATTGAACTTGGGTCTTTAGGCTTGGTAGGCAAGCACCTTAATCACTAAGCCATCTCTCCAGACCCTGCAATAGGTTTTCAAAGAAAACAACTCTTAACTCTTGAATACCAAGTGGTGAAATGTTATACCCTAGAAAAACTAATTCTAGTCTCCTTAGTCAAGAGATCATATTACAGAAAATGAAGCACAATTGTATTTTAAATCTCATCAATATAAGACTGCAAATAAAAAACTCCCTTTTTGAAACACCTTTGTATCTTTTGGGGGCATTTTTTGTTTTTCAGTCTGCACAATCTAAATATATCCTATCTGGTCCTTTGCAGTAAGTCTAGTTTATACCAACAGTGCTGTCCAGTCTAGGAATCATTTTTAACCATCTGCCACTGATTCTAGGACTCCTGGAGACACTTGGCATGGGATGACATACTGTGAGCAAAACCAGGGAAAAACAGCTAGAGGTAAGGAGTTTTCTACATTCTCCCAAGGCTAAGGACCTCTGTCAGCAAAGAAAAACAAAACAAACAGTGAAGAAGACAGAAAAACAAAGTGTCAAAAATACTGTCCTGAGAAATGCCTCTGAAATTTTAGATCCTCTCACTAAAATATTAGTTATTCCTAGTTACAAAATACTAAACATATAAAATAGAATTCAAAACTCCTTGCTTATGTGGAATCTAGCTAATGAAAAGGAAGTCAGTCCTATGTTGCCAAGGAGAGACCACAAAGATTCTAGGACAATCCAAAAAGACTTGACCAAAAAAAGAGAAGAGGGACATGAGAGAGGGAAGAAGGGAAAAGGAGGGGGAAGGGGGCAACACGGGGTGGAGGGGAAATAAAAGGGACGTAGATCAAACACGACAAGGGAAGAAATCTACGTAGGACTTATGTAGTCAAACAGTAAGGAGATGCAACTAGAGAAATATGAAGAGTCATGTAAGAACTGGAGTATGGGGCAAAGAGTAAGAGCACCACTGTCCAAGGTCAAGTGGAGCCTCCTAAGGTTAAGCAGGACCATTCCTGTGGGCTTTGGAGGTCATATACAAATCAGCATTCTAGATGCCTAGGGAAAAAGTGCATGGTTAGAAGCAGAGATCAAGATCAGATACAGCAAACAACTGTAGGTGCTCATACAGTTAGAACACCTTGTGATCCAGATCTAACTTCTAGCACTAGAGCTAGCACCAGTTCAGAAAGGTGATGACAACAGCCTGGCTCCCCTCACTGAGGTACACTGTCACCCCAAATCAAACTAAATGAAGCATATTTGCAAGAACCACAAAAAGGCTCTTTTATGTGGCTTTCCTACTAGGAAACTAGGCCAAACGTCATAGGTTCAAAGTCAATCTCAGGCCTGTAATCAAAAGTTCCAATAAAGATTTCTAAAGTAATAGCAATTCGGATTCAAAGTAGATAGGTGGTGACTAGAAACCACTGCTATTAAAAAAAAAAAAAAAAAAACACCACATGAACACACAGAGCCAGGTAACCCATAAGCAAGGTTGCCTTGGTGGTAGGTCTCTATAACAATCCTCCTCTGCACACTACCTCAGCCAGACAGGGTTGGCTAGTGCCCAGCTCAGTTCCCCCAGGAGCCAGAAACCCGAAACCCATTGTGTTCGGTTCCTAGCTACACCAAAGCAGACCACTAAAGCTGCTGGTTTTACTTGCTAACCCTCCATATTATACTGTGGGCAGCTCAGACTGCCTTACGCCTTCTTCCACCAGCTCTAGGGCCTCAGGAGAGAACAGTTTCCCTGATGTCCAACATCCCAGCAGTAAACGCCTAATGATTTAAATGGTCTTACCTTTCAAACCAAGGTTAAAAATTAAAAGAAATATTTTCTCTCTGTGGCTCCTTGCCCATTACAGGTTATCCTGGTGACACTTGTCTTCCAATTTACTGCATTGGCAGATTATCAGGAACAAGGCAGGATACTGTATGAAACAGAAAGCTTCCTATAAAAAAAAAAGTCCTGATGTTAGCGGTCTTTAATTAAAAGATACTTTCAGAAGCCAGGAGTGGTGGCACACACCTTTAATCCCCAGCACTTGGGAAGCAGAGGTAGGAGGATCGCCATGAGTTCAAGGCCAGCCTGAGACTACATAGTGAATTCCAGGTCAGCATGGACTAGAGTGAGACCCTACCTTGAAGAAACAAAAAAAAAAAAAAACCAAAAACTAAACAACAACAAAAAAGATACTTTCAGTCTCCCACAGAACTATGCCTCAGAGAATTACTATACCTCAGAGAATTACCAACATCTGGTTAGTTGAAGCTTTTCTATGTGAACATAAGAAAAAAGTAGTCCACCCTCTATACAACACTAACAACCCAGAGATAAATACAGATGCAAAAGCACTTTCAGTGTGAAGAAAAATACATATTCCTATCTTTATTTTATAAAATGATAATCTTAACACAAAGTTGTAAAAAAAAAAAAAAAAAGAATCACGTTAAAATACTGACCAAAAGTTAGAAGTACCTTCCTGGGATGGACAGATGGTTCAGCAGTTAGGGAGCTTGCTTGCAAAGCCTAAGGACACAAGTTTGACTCCCCAGGACCCATGTAAAGCCAGATGTACAAAGTGGAGCATGTGTCTGGAATTCATTTGCAATGGCTGGAGGCCCTGGCATGCCCATTATCTCTCTCTCCTCCATCTTTCAAACAAATAAATAAATAAAAAATTTTAAGGACCTCCTATAAATGCCCTCAGGTGATGTCTTCCACAATTTATATATTTATCAGAATTCCCGTAAAATTCTCTTATGTCAATTCATCAAACACTGTACATGAAAGGAATATAAATCACCATATGAGGAACTTTCTTTATAAATTACTATTGCAGAAAATGGGTCAAACTATGGACACTATGCCTATTAAAAATCCTCTCATAAGCTGGACGTGGTGACCTTTAATCCCAGCACTCGGGAGGCAGAGGTAGGAGGACTGCCGATAGTTCAAGGCCACCTTGAGACTACAGAGTGAATTCCAGGATAGCCTGAGCTAGAGTGAGACCCTACCTTGAAAACGAAGAACAAAACAAAAACTTCCTCTCATAAACCAGGTGTGGTGGTGCACACCTTTAATCCCAGCACTTGGAAGGCTGAAGGAGGGGAATCACTGGGAGTTTGGAGCAAGCCTGAGCTAGAGAGAGACCCTGGCTCAAAAGAAGAAAAAAGGAATGACAATAGTTGTATGATGTTCTCCTTGGAACTATCAGAAGCAGCTGTGGCCCCATATGAGATATGGGGCATGGTGATATTCCCCCAAAGGAGGGCGGTAGAAGGGAAAGGTAGTCAGTCAGTCAGGTGGCCTCGGGGAGGAGGTAAGACTATAGAGGGTAGACATTGAAGGGACAGTGAGATTGCTATCCATGTTAGGATGAGACCTTTCAATGGGGCTTCTTTTGGCTCCCCATGCTCCTGTAAGAAATCCATTCTCCTTGCTCTGTAAGAAAGCCCAATGCAGGGCTGGAGAGATGACTTAGCAGTTAAGGTGTTTTCCTGCAAAGCCAAAGGACCTCAGTTCCATTCCCCAGGATGCACATAAGCCTGGTGTACAAGGTTGCACATTCATCTGGAGTTCCTTTGCAGTGGCTAGAGGCCCTGGTGTGCTCATTCTCTCTCTCTCCAAATATAAACAAATAAATGAAGAAATTTTTTTTTAAGCCCAATGCATTCATTGGTTTGCCAAGGTAAACTCTGATGAATTTGGTCTTTAGTTTGTCAGAGTTGCCCTGACTGAGGGAGCAAACACATTTCTGGCTTCATCCCAGAAAAAGAATTCACAGAACAGTAGAGTAAAAACTGCACTGGCAGAGCAGGGTGGCGAACACAGTTAATCCCAGCACATGGGAGGCAAAGGTAGGAGGATTGCCATGAGTTTAAGGCCACCCTGAGACTACAGAGTGAATTCCATCGAGGTCAGCCTGGGCTAGGGCAAGAGCCTACTTTGGGGGGAGGGAATACATTAGATATAAGTTATTATAAACCACAACAGAGAAGCAGGAGAGACCAAGATCTTCCAGGAAGGAGGAAACAGGCAAGAATCCTGCCGAGGCACGAGCAGCCCAGATTCGTGAGCCCGCAGGGCCAGCAGCACAGAGCAACAGAAACAACGTGAGAGGATTTTCCACTCACAGCAGCCTCCTCGCAAAGGGAAGAAACCTGAAAGGGAGGACAGCTGAGGAGCTGCTGAAGAATACAAACGAAACCAGCTACTGCAAATCTTCCATCTTCCAACCATCAGAGCTGTAAACTTCCAGAGAACTACTTCACCCTTGAACGCTCAGCACCCAGTGAGATCAAGGTGGGTGCTCAGCACTGGTGAGATTGGAAGCCATTCCAAAAGATAACAAGGCTACTTATACAAACAAAGCCAGATACATAGGCCTACAATGGAAATGCTTCTCTCTTTCCATGTCAGGAAAGCTTATGTATGACATTTGAATGATATATTCTTGGTTGCCTTTACCCTTCTAAAATAAGCTGTATTTTGGTGTAGACTACTGTTGCCTTTGATGTTCCTGATTTTTAGGGCCTTTTTCTTCTGTCACTGGGGCAAGGACTGACTGACCCCAAACTGACTTGAAACCCTTTTCAGACTTTAGTCTCAACCTCCTAGTTCATGGGATTAAGGATGTGGTACAACACACACTTAGTAAAGGACTTTGGTTTTACTAGATTATCTGTTCAATTTAATTCCCACAGTTATATAAATATGCTCTGCTGGTTTTCACTGAATGTTTATATTGCTCAGTTGAATCATTTTCCAAGACTTTGCTTCACCAGTCTACTACAATACTTGAACAGCAGGCAAACTCAACACCTAGGGTCACCTCTGCTGTTTCTCTTGCAGTATACATCTGGCACCTTAAACTCCTATACTGAAGATATATAAAGTCTGATTTACACAGCTAAGAACAATGCAGATAATTAGAAAACCCAAGCATCAAATTAACTCAAGATGCAAAAATCTCTACATTATGAAACAAAACACACACACACAAAATCAAGACAATATAATCCCACCAAAAATTATAAATCCATCAGGAATGACCTCCAGTGAGACTCAGCTTTAGATGAAATGCCTGACAAAGATTTCAAGAAAAATGATTATACATATGGTCAAAGAAATCAAAGAAGAAAACCAAGTC
The DNA here is from genome assembly GCF_020740685.1 of Jaculus jaculus. Lineage (NCBI taxonomy): Eukaryota > Metazoa > Chordata > Mammalia > Rodentia > Dipodidae > Jaculus > Jaculus jaculus. Next base: position 159,342,716 of record NC_059102.1, read on the forward strand.
CTGAAGGTATCCCAAGAAAACACAAGAAACCAACTTACTGAATTAAGTAGGTCGATAAAACAAAACTAAAAATAATGAAAAATACCAATCAGAAATACTAAAAATGAAAAACATAGTAAGTCAAATAAAAAACCCTGTAGAAAAGCTCACCATCAGAATGGATTAAGGAAAGGACAGAATATCTAAACAAAATACTAGGCAGCAGATCAAATACAGTCCAACCAACTAAGAAAAAGACAAACTAATAGGAAGGCATCTATGAGAATTTCAAGGTATTCGGAACACTATGAAAAAACCAAATGTAAGGATTCAGGGTATACTAGAAGAATTTCACTCCAAAGGTGTAGTAGGTATTTTCAACAAAATCATAGAAGAAAACTTCCCCCAAAATGGGAGAGAGATGCCAATGCAGATACAGCAAGCCTTTAGAACAAAAACCTAGACAGAACATCTCCTCGCCATATTATAATTACACTACCAAACATGCAAACCAAAGAAAATACATTGAAAGCAGTTAGAGAGAAAAACCAAGTCACATACAAAGGCAAGCCCATCAGGATCATAGCAGATTACTCAACACAAACTTTAAAATCCAGAAGGGAGCCAGGCGTGGTGGCGCATGCCTTTAATCCCAGCACTCGGGAGGCAGAGGTAGTAGGATCACCAAGAGTTCGAAGCCACCCTGAGAATACATAGTGAATTCCAGGTCAGCATGAGCTAGAGTGAGAGAAAAAAAAAAAAAAATCCAGAAGGGCTTGGAATGATGTATTCCAAGTTCTGAAAGATAACAACTGCCAACCAAGGTTACTTTTTCCTGCAAAGCTATCCATTCAAATAGATGGAGAAATAAGGTCATTCAACAACAAAAGCAGGCTAATGGAGTATTTGAAGACAAAACCAGCTCTAGCGAAAATACTTAAAAGGATCCTCTCTACTGAAGAGAAGAAAAGCAACATACAAGCAACCTGGAAAAAAACAAACCATACTCAAATACTAGTTAATACAAGAGAGCAAAGCTAAAACCGGAAGAATTACAAAACAAGGAAAATGGCAAAAATAAATACACACCTTACAATAATAACTCAACATTAACAGCCACAATGCCCAAACCAAAAGAAACAAGTTTGCAGACTGGGTTAAAAAGCAGGATCCTTGCCGGACATGGTGGGGCACGCCTTTAATCCCAGCACTCGGGAGGCAGAGGTAGGAGGATTGCCGTGAGATCAAGGCCACCCTGAGACTACACAGTGAATTCCAGGTCAGCCTGGACCAGAGGGAGACCCTACCTTGAAAAAAAAAAAAAAAGAAAGAAAGAAAGAAAAAAAGAAAAAAAAGAAAAGAAAAGAAAAGAAAAGAAAAAGCAAGATCCTTCAATTTGCTCCCTCCAAGAAACACCTTTCTACAAAAAATGGACACTATCTTATGCAGTCAGGTTCGCATTGCTGGCAGGAATCACCTGACCAAGAGCAGCTTTTGGGGAAAAAGGGAGTATTTTGGCTTAAGGATTCAAGGGGAAGCTCCATAATGGCAGGGGAAATCATGGCATGAGCACAGGGTGGACATCAACCCCTGGCCAACATAAGATGGACAATAGCAACAAGAAAGCATGCCAAACACTTGCAAGGGGACACTGGTTATAATGCTCATAAGCCCATCCCCAACAATACACTAACTCCAGGACACAATAATTCCCAAATCTCCATCACCTGGGAACCTAGCATTTAGAACACCTAAGTTTACAGGGGACACCATATCATCTTAGAGTGAAAGCTGCAAAACGGTGTTTCAAGCAAATGGGCCTAGAAAACAAGGAGGGGTTGCTTTCCTACATCTAATAGGGTAGATTTCAGACAGACATTAGTTAGAAAAGATAAGGAAGGGCACTTTGTATTGATTAACGGAACACACCAAGACATTGTTAAAATCCTCCTAAACGTATATGCCCCTAACATGAGGGATCCCAATATCAAACACTATTAGAACTAAGGTCACAGATAACACCAAACAGTCGCAGTGGCTGACTTCAACATCCCACTCTCATTAACTGACAGGTCATCCCAGCAAAAAATAAACAGAGGTGCATCTGGATTAAATGAGGTCATAGAACAAATGGACCTAACAGACATACATAGGATATTTCATCCAAATGCTGCAGAATACACATTCTTTTCAGCAGCATATGAAACATTCTCTAAAATAGACCATATATTAGGACACAAAGCAAATCTTAATAAATACAGGAAAACTGAAATAATTCCTTCCAAGCTATCTGATCACAATGGGATCAAACTACAAATCAATAGCAAGAAAAGCTATTGACCATACACAAAATCATGGAAACTAAACAATACACTATTAAATGATGAATGGGTCAATGAAGAAATCAAAAAGGAAATTAAAAAATTCAAAGAATCACATGATAACAAGAACACAGCATACAAAACCTTTGGGACACAATGAAGGCAGTCCTAAGAGGAAAATTTATAGTTTTAAGTGTCTATATTAAGAAATTAGAAAAGTCACAAGTAAACAACTTAACACTTCACCTAAAGACCTTGGAAAAAGAAGAACAAAGAAAATAAAAATCCGTAAACAGGAAGAAATACTAAAGATTAGGATAGAAATTTATGAAACAGAAACCAAGGGGAAAAAAAAAAAGAATCAATGAAATGAAACAAAGAGCTGGTTCTTGAAAAGGATAAACAAGATTGATAAACCCCTAGCAAAATTTGACCACAAGAGAGAAGAGACACAATAAAATTAGAGATAACAACAGATAACAGAGAAATTTTAAAAAATCATAGGGATATATTTTAAGAACATATACATGGGCTGGAGAGATGGCTTAGCAGTTAAGCGCTTGCCTGTGAAGCCTAAGGACCCCGGTTCGAGGCTCGATTCCCCAGGACCCAAGTTAGCCAGATGCACAAGGGGGCACACGTCTGGAGTTCGTTTGCAGTGGCTGGAAGCCGTGGCGCGCCCATGCTGTCTCTCTCTCCTCTCTCTTTCTACCTCTCTCTCTGTCGCTCTCAAATAAATAAATAAATAAATGAACAAAAAAAACTTTAAAAACAATTTAAAAATAGAACATATACACCACTAAGTTTGAAAATCTGAAAGAAATGTATGATTTCCTTGATTTATATGACTTACTTAAATGAAATCAAGATGAGATTACCCACTTATAGACCAATAACAAGTACAGAGACCCAAGCAGTCATCAAAAACCTCCCAACTAGGGCTGGAGAGATGGCTTAGTGGTTGAGCACTTGCCTGCGAAGCCTAAGGGCCAAGGTTCAAGGCTCGATTCCCCAGGACCCACGTTAGCCAGATGCACAAGGGGGCACACACATCTGGAGTTCGTTTGCAGTGGCTGGAAGCCCTGGTACGCCCATTATCTATCTATCTCCTCTCCCCTCCCTCCCTCCCTCCCTCCCTCTCTCTCAATATATATATATATATATCTGCCTCTCTCTCTCTGTCACTCTCAAATAAATAAAATTTAAAAATATCTCCCAACCAAAAGTCCAGGCCCAGATTTTGATTCATTGGCAAATTTTAGCAGACCTTTATGGAAGAACACAATGCATCTCAAACTTTTCCATAAAATAGAAAAGGAAGGAATACTACCAAACTCTATTTACAACGCCAACAACACCCTGAGAACAAGCCCAGACAAAGATAGAACAAAAAAAGAAAATTACAGACCAATCTCCTAATGAACATAGATACAAAAATTCTCAACAAAATATTGGCAAACAGAATAAATACAAGAATATATCAAAAAGATCATTCACCTCAACCAAGTAGGCTTTATCCCAGAGATGTAGGGATAGTTCAACATATGCAAATCGACAAATGGAATATATTATATAAATGGACTGAAGGTCAAAAATCATCATTTGACAAAAATCCAACATCTCTTCATGATAAAACTCCTACAGAAACTGGGAATAGAAGGAACATATCTCAACATAATAAAGGCTATGACAAACCTATAGCCAACATAATACTAACTGGAGAAAAACTTGAAGCTTTTCCACTAAAATTAGGAACAAGACAAGGGTGTCCACTGTCCCCACTTTTAGTTAATATAATACTGGAAATCTCAGCCACAGCAATACGGCAAGAAATACACATAACAGGGATACAAATTGGAAAGGAAGAGATCAAGTTATCATTTGCAGATGATATGATTCTATATACAAAGGACCCTAAAGATTCTACCACCAAACTGTTAAGAGCTGAAAAACAATTACAGCTATATAGCAGGACATAAAATAAACATACAGAAATCAGTAGCCTTCCTACATGGTTACTACAAACACACAGTGATAACTACAAATACACAGAAGAACCACACAGAACCATTCCCATTCACAACCGCATTAAAAAAAAAAAGTACCTTGGAATAAATCTAACCAAGGAAGTGAAGGATCTCTACAATGAAAACTTTAAAACACTCAAGTGAGAAATTGTAGAAGACACTAGGAAAGAAAGACAGACCTTGTTCTAGGGTTGGAAGAATCAATGTTGTGAAAATGGCAATCTTACCAAAAGCAATCTACACATTAATACAATCCCATCAAAATTCCAACAGCATTCTTCACGGAAATAGAAAAAACAATTCAAAAATCCATTTGGGTAAGTTAAAAAGGAGATATAAAGGGAAGAGAAAGGAAGGGAAATCTATTTGGAAGCACAAAAAAACCCAAATATCTGAAACAATTCTGAGCAACAAAAATAAGGCTGGTGGTGTCACCATGCCTGATTTTAACCTATACTCCAGAGACACAGTAACAAAAACAACATGGTATTGGCACAAAAACAGAAATGTAGATCAATGGAACAGAATAGAGGATCCAGATGTAATGTCCGGGTAGCTACAGCCATCTGATCTCGACAAAAATGCCAAAAATATTCACTGGAGAAAAGACAGCCTCTTCAGCAAATGGTGCTGGGAAAACTGGATGTGTATCTGTAGAAGGATGAAAGTAGATCCTTATCTCTCTCCATGTACAAGAATTAAGTACAAATGGATCAAAGACCTTAATATCAGAACCAAAACTCTGAAACTGCTAGAGGAAAAAGTAGGAGAAACCCTTCAACATATTGGTCTTGGGAAAGACTTTCTGAATATAACCCCAATTGCTAAGAAAATAAAGCCACAGACTGATTGCTGGGACCTCATGAAATTAGAAAGCTTTTGTATGGAAAAGGACACTGTGAATAGAGCAAAGAGACAACTTACCGAATGGGAGAAAATCTATGCCAGCTATACACTGGACAGAGGATTAATATCTAAAATATACAAAGAACTCAAAAAACTGAATAATAAGAAATCAAAAAAACCTATTAAAAATGGGCTATGGAACTAAATAGTTATCAAAAGAAGAAATACAGATGGCATATAAACATCTAAAAAAATGTTTTACATTCCTAGTCATCAGAGAAATGCAGATTAAAACTACATTGAGATTCCATCTCATTCATGTCAGAATTGCTATCATCAAGAAAACCAACAACAATAAATGCTAGTGAGGAAGCAGAAAAATAAGAACCCTTTTACATTGTTGGTGGGAATGCAAACTGGCCCAGCCATTGTGGAAATTAGTCTGGAGGTTCCTGTGACAGCTAAAAATAGATTTACCATATGACCAAGCTATAAAACTCCTAGGCATACATCCTAAGCACCTGTCTCACTGCCTTAGAGGTATTTGCTCAACCATGTTTACTGCCTCTCTATTCACAATAGCTAGAAAATGTAACCAGCCTAGATGTCCCTCAACTGATGAGTGGATAATGAAGATGTGGCACATTTACACAATAGAGGTCTACGCAGCAGTAAAGAAAAAAGAAATTATGAAATTTACAGGAAAATGGGTAGATCTGGAAAGGATTATACTTAGTGACATAACCCAGGCCCAGAAAGCCAAATGTCACATGTTCTCTCTCATATGTGGATACTAGCTACAAATGATTGGACTGCTATGTGAATAGGAATGAAACTCAGTAGGCAGAGGCCAGTAAGCTAGAAAGGGGGTAGAAAGGGAGGGAAGGAGGGAAGGGAGACATAATAGAATAGTATTATAGACAGGTAAGTAGAAGAACAGACAGATTAATGGGGGTGAAATGGCTTAAGTGAGGTCAAAGGAAGAGACTGAGTAAAGGAAAGGTGGAGGGAAGGCTAATCAAAATCTAAGAGAATATAAGTAAGTCATATGGAAACCTACATTTTTGGACAATCGAATACCCAGAAACCATAGACTATTACTAGAAAATTTTCATTGCTAGGGATGGGATATCTACCAATGAGTAGTTGGCCAGGGAGGACCCTGATGCCCCCAAAACATTACAGGCCATTGCCAAGCCTCTTGGTTTCCCACAAGAAACAGTTGGTGAGAACCTGTTGCTGAAGACTCCACCACACACACTTAGGCTGCAAGGTCACTGAGAAAGCTTGCTGGAGCTGAGCTGAAAACCTCCTCCCTTTAGACCAGCTCACAGAAAGCTAGAAAAAACTAGGCTGCATTCAGTTCAATGGGAGAGAAAGAACCAATGGAGAGACTCAACAGTGGACACTGCAAGCCTTAAATTTGGCCAGCCAGGCCAAATGAGCCAATGAGTGCAATGGTGGCATTTCTGTTATGGAGGAAACCAGCTGCTCTCTAAATGGACTGGAGGCCTGCTTCATGAGAGGGAATACATCCTTGATACTGAAAATTACAACAGGGGCCTTAACCTCTTAACAGCCCGGACTGTTTTTTAACTTTTTATTGACAACTTCCATGTATATAGACAATATGCCCTGATCATAGTTTCCTTATACTACCCTCCCTATTCTTCCTCCAGAATTCCCCCTCCACTGAATTCCTTCTTTGCAATTAGTCAACCTATCTTTTCTTCCTATTATCCAGGAGTCTGGGTAGACAGTGAGATGCACCCGGCCCCATCTTCAAGCAGCACATTCTGTGGGACCTTTGTCTCTCACCAACAGAAGTGAGGTAAGAAAAGTTGAACCCAGCCTTGGTGTATGGGCATTTTCAGGGGCTAAAAATGTGTGCCTGAGGTATGTTATAGGTGTGACTCCAAAGGTGCATGCAAAAATCTCTGGTGTGGGTGATTCAGTGACTGAAAGTTATGGAAGAACAAGACATTCAGTGTGGAAGTGAATACAAAGGAAAGAGATCAATAAGGGATTGTGGAAAACAGCCGGGCATGGTGGTGCAGAACTTTAATCCCAGCACTTGGAAGGCAGAGGTAGGAGAATATTGCTTTGAGTTCAAGGCCACCCTGAGATGACACAGTGAATTCCAAGTCAGCATGGGCTAGAGTAAAACCCTACCTCGAAAAACCACACCAACCAACCAACCACCCAACCAACCAACCAAACAAACAAACAAACAGGGGCTGGAGAGATGGCTTAGTGGTTAAGGCATTTGTCTGCCAACCTAAGGACCCAGGTTTGAGTCTCCAGGTTCCATGTAAGTCAGATGCACATAATGGTGGATGGGTCTGGAGTTTGTTTGCAGTGGCTAGAGGCCCTGGGGCACCCATTCTCAATCACTCTCTATTTCTCTGTTCCTCTCCTCTCTAATAAATAAATAAATAAAAATGTCTAGATAAGGAAACAAAGGTCAAAACTCAAAAGACAAAAGGAAATAATGATAAAGATACCCCCATAGACTTTTTCCCCAGGCAGTCCAGTGGAGGAAATACTAGAGCACCTGGGGATAATCCCCAAGGCTAAGAACAGGGAAAAAGAGAACATGATCAAATACTGTTACATCTGGCCAAAAGAACCCATTCATAAGCCCTTGGGTCTTTTGGCCAAGATTTGGCTCAGATGAAGACTAGCTGTCAAACTTGAATTCTTTAAGTTAATCAAAAAACCCCATGTTTTGCTGAAGACACAATGCCCTTTGCTGGCTGAAGGAGCTAACTGCCATGTTGCCTCTGAAGGCTAATAAAAAATATCTTAAAGACCAACAAATCTTGAGATTCTCCCATCCTGTCTACCTCCCCGGAGGACCAGAAGCTCAGGAAGCAGCTGGAGGGCTGCAAGATGGAGGTCCTCAAGAGGAATGAGATACCACTAAACAGTTCCTCTGTGACTTCATTCAGGCCTCAGAAAATAATTAGAACAATACAGAAAGGCTACTGAGTTTCCCCCTTCCTTCTAAACAATAGGTTCCAAAATGTTCCCACTCCAGGAAGTCCGTATGACACAAGGGACAATTAGGTTTATAAATGCCCCACTTATAAACACTGAAGTAAGTAAGGAACTTCAAAAGGGTAAGAAGCCCCTTCTGGACAATCCCCTGGGTTTGCCAAGAAAACTAGTTCTGGAGTTCACACCTAAATGGAAATGATATCCATTTTGAACATTTTTGTTTGTTTGCAGCAGGGTCTCACTCTAGCCCAGGCTGACCTGGAACACACTATGTATTCTCAGCGTGGCCACTAACTCATGGTGAACCATCTACCTCTGCCTCCCAAGTACTAGGATTAAAGGTGTGTGCCACCACGCCATTATGAACACTCTTTATGCTGGGAAAGAAAGGAGAATGATTAAGAAGAAACAACATACCCCTGGGCGAGGGGTTCCCCAATACAGACCCTTTTCCCTACCCTGCTAGAACTCAGGCTAAACAAAAATTGTGCAAGCCTGTAGCTACTAAACAGAGCTCACATTACTGGTCATCATGAAGGTGGCCTCCTGGATTGTTCTTTATGGCTCAAGATAGTTAATCCAGGGTGTGCACTTCCACCAGAACATGCAGGCCCCTCCTACACTGCAGCCATGATAAACTTACCCAGAGGCAAAGGAATAGAAATGCCACACCATATACATTTGTCTATATTATTGAGATGGTAACACTGGCTTATAAGTGCTCATATCAATTAAAAATATTAAATTAGCTGGATATAGTGGCACAAGCTTTTAACCCCAGCACTTGGGAGGATGGGGTTAAAGGGCTACAGGAGGATCGCCATGAGTTTGAGGCCATCCTGAGACTACACAGTGAATTCCAGGTAAGCCTGGGTTAGAGCAAGATCCTACCTTGAAAAACCAAAATAAATAAATAAATAAATAAATAAATAAATAAATAAATAAATTAGCTCACTGGGAACCCTCCGAACATGAATAACACAATGCTTAAGAATTATAGATACAGGGCTGGAGAGATGGCTTAGCAGTTAAGCACTTGCCTGTGAAGCCTAAGGACCCCGGCTCGAGGCTCGATTCCCCAGGACCCACGTTAGCCAGATGTGCAAGGGGGCGCACACATCTGGAGGTCATTTGCAGTGGCTGGAGGCCCTTGTGTGCCCGTTCTCTCTCTGTCTCTCTCCCCCTCTTTCTCTCTCTGTCATTCTCAAATAAATAAATAAAAATAAACAAAAATATTTAAAAAAAAGAATTATAGATACAGCCAGGCATGGTGGCGCTCATCTTTAATCCCAGCACTTGGGAGGCAGAGAGGTAGGAGGATCGTCATGAGTTCGAGGCAACCCTGAGACAACATAATGATATCCAGGTCAGCCTGTGCTAAAAGAAAGACCCTACCTTAAAAAAAAAAACAAAAAAAAAAAAACAAGAATTACAGAAGTATAGGGATCTACAGAATGGACAGACAGACATGTGAGAAGTACATAAGTTAAAAAGATAAAATGTAATGGAGGGCTGGAGAGAAGGCTCAGCAGTTTAGGCGCTTGCCTCCAAAGCCTAAAGATCTGGGTTTGATTCCCCAGTGCCCAAAGAAATCCAGATGCACCATGATGCATGTGTCTGGAATACATTTGCAGCAGCTGTAGGCCCTGGCATGGCCATATCCATTCTCTCTTGTCTCTCTCTCCCTCCTTTCCTCTCTCCCTCTCTCTTTTTGCAAATAAATACATAAAAATGTTTAATTAAAAAAAAGTAATGGAAAAATTGCTCCAGGCAGGTGGACTTCCCCAAACTGTCTAAGGTAGGGAGACTAAAGTATTTACTGGTGACTATGGACCACTCCTCTGGCTTGGTAGAAGCCTTCTTCCTCCCAGCTGGTACTACTGGCTATGTAATCAAAATCATTATAACAAGTTTTGCCAATTTGGCCTTAGAGAATGTAGACTCACACAATGGTAGTCACTTTACCCTCAACATATTGCTAGTAATTAAAGAAAGTTAAAACTATTGAGACAATCATACCCATAGGAGAGTAGAAAAGATGAATCAAATTCTTTAAAAAAAAAAAATCACCAAGCTTATACTCAAAACCAGACTACCCTGGACTAAATGTCCCCCTATAGCGCTGCTCAGGGCCAGAATGGCCCTAAGAAAGGATGCAGCAGGCCCATCTCCTTATGAAATGCTGTGTGGTCTACCTTCTCTGAGAAGGCCTGCAGAACTCCCCAGCCAGGAAACCAAAGACCAATCCTTAAAGAATTATATGCTGGAATTAGAAAGGTCACAGGTAAATGACCTAATGCTTCACCTTAAAGCCTTGGAAAAAGAAGAACAAGGCAAACCAAAAATCAGTAGACAGGAAGAAATATTAAAGATCAAGGCAGAAATTAATGAAATAGAAACAAAAGAAATCCAAAGAATTAATGAAACAAAGAGTTGGTTCTTTGAAAGGATAAACAAGATTGATAAACCATTAGCAAATCTAACCAAAAGAGAGAAGAGACAAATTAATAAAATCAGAGATGAAAAAGATAACATCACAACAGATGCCAGAGAAATTCAAAAAATCATAAGGACATTTCATAAAAGCATATACTCAACAAAGTATGAAAATCTGAAAGAAATGGATGAGTTCCTTGACTTGTATGACCAACCTAAATTAAATCAAGATGAGATTAATCACTTAAATAGACCTATAACAAGCATGGAGATCCGAACAGTTATCAAAAATCTCTCAACTAAAAAAAGCCCAGGCCCAGATGGACTCACTGCTGAATTTTACCAGACCTTCAAGGAAGAGCTAACACCATTGCTTCTTAAGCTTTTCCATGAAATAGCAAAAGAAGGCATTCTACCAAACTCTTATGAAGCCAGCATCACCCTGATACCAAAACCAGGCAAAGATAGAACAAAAACAGAAAATTACAGACCAATCTTCCTTATGAACATAGATGCAAAAATTCTCAACAAAATATTGGCAAACAGAATACAAGAATATATCAGAAAGATCATTCACCCTGACCAAGTAGGCTTTATCCCACAGATGCAGGGATGGTTCAATATACACAAATCTATAAATGTAATACATCATATAAATGAATTGAAGGACAAAAATCACATGATTATCTCATTAGACGCAGAGAAAGCATTTGACAAAATCCAACATCCCTTTATGACAAAAGTCCTACAGAGACTGGGAATAGAAGGAATGTATCTCAATATAATAAAGGCTACTATGACAAGCCTACAGCCAACATATTACTAAATGGGGAAAAACTGGAAGCTTTTCCACTAAAATCAGGAACAAGACAAGGGTGTCCACTGTCCCCACTGTTATTTGATATAGTTCTGGAAGTCTTAGCCATAGCAATAAGGCAAGAGACACACATAAAAGGGATACAATTTGGAAAGGAAGAGATCAAGTTATCATTATTTGCAGATGACATGATTCTATACATAAAGGACCCTAAAGACTCTACTAGCAAACTGTTAGAGCTGATCAAAACCTACAGCCATGTAGCAGGATACAAAATAAATACACAAAAATCAGTAGCCTTCATATATGCTAACAACAAATACACAGAGGATGAAATCAGAGAATCACTCCCATTCACAATTACATCAAAAAAATAAAGTGCCTTGGAATAAACCTCACCAAGGAAATAAAGAATCTCTACAATGAGAATGTTAAAACACTCAAGCGAGAAATTGCAGAAGACACTAGGAAGTGGAAAAATATCCCTTGTTCCTGGATTGGAAGAATCAATATTGTGAAAATGGCAATCTTACCAAAAGCAATCTACACATTTAATGCAATGCCCATCAAAGTTCCAAAGGCATTCTTCATGGAAATAGAAAAAACAATCCAAAAGTTCATTTGGAATCACAAAATCCTCGAATATCTGAAATAATACTGAGTAACAAAAATAAGGCTGGTGATATCACCATAACTCATTTTAACCAATACTACAGAGCCATAGTAACAAAAACAGTGTGGTACTGGCACAAAAGCAGACCATGGAACAGAATAGAGGACCCAGATGTAAGTCTGGATAGCTATAGCCACCTGATATTTGAGAAAAATGCCAAAAATACTCATTGGAGAAAAGACAGCCTCTTCAGCAAATGGTGTTAGGAAAACTGGATATGTATCTGTAGAAGGATGAAAATAGATCCTTCTATCTCTCCATGCACAAGAATGAAGTCCAAATGGATTAAAGACCTTAACATCAGTCCGGAAACTCTAAAAATGCTAGAGGAAAAAGTAGGGGAAGCCCTTCAACATATTGGTTTTGGCAAAAACTTTCTGAATACAGCCCCAATTGCTCAGGCAATAAAACCACAGATTCATCACTGGGACCTCATAAAATTACAAAGATTTTGCACTGCAAAGGACACAGTGAAAAAAGCAAAGAGGCCCCAGCTATAGCACTCCTAGGCATATATCCAAAGGACTCATCTCATTTCCTTAGAAGTACATGCTCAACCATGTTTATTGCTGCTCAATTTATAATAGCTGGGAAATGGAACCAGCCTAGATGTCCCTCAACAGATGAGTGGATAATGAAGATGTGGTACATTTATACAATGGAGTTCTACTCAGCGGTAAAGAAAAATGAAGTTATGAAATTTGCAGAAAAATGGATGGACCTGGAAAGTATTATACTAAGTCAGGTAACCCAGGCCCAGAAAGCCAAGCGCCACATGTTCTCCCTCATATGGGGATCCTAGCTACAGATGACTGGGCTTCTGTGTGAGAATGAAAATACTTAGTAGCAGAGGCCAGTAAGTTGAAAAGGAGACATAAAGGGTGGAGAAAGGAAGGGAAGAGGATACTTAATAGGTTGATATTGTATATATGTAATTACAATGATTGTAATGGGGAGGTAATATGATTGAGAATGGAATTTCAAACGGGAAAGTGTGGGGGTGGGGAGGGAGGGAATTACCATGGGATATATTGTATAATCATGGAAAATGTTAATAAAAATTTAAAAAAAAAAAAAAAAAAAAAAAAAGCAAAGAGGCAACCTACAGAATGGGAAAAAAATCTTCACCAGCTATATATCTGATAGAGGATTAATATCTAGGATATACAAAGAACTCAAAAAGTTAGCTAATAAGGAATCAAACAAGCCAATCAAAATATGGGCTTTGGAGCTAAATAGAGAGTTCCCAAAGGAAGAAATACAAATGGCATATAAGCATCTAAAAAAATGTTCTACGTCACTAGTCATCAGGGAAATGCAGATTAAAACTACATTGAGATTCCATCTCACTCCTGTCAGATTGGCCACCATCATGAAAACAAATGATCATAAATGTTGGCGGGGATGTGGAAGAAAAGGAACCCTTCTACATTGTTGGTGAGATTGCAATCTGGTCCAGCCATCGTGGAAATCAGTGTGGAGGTTCCTAAAACAGCTAAAGATTGATCTACCATATGACCCAGCTACAGCACTCCTAGGCATATATCCTAAGGACTCATCTCATTTCCTTAGAAGTACGTGCTCAACCATGTTTATTGCTGCTCAATTTATAATAGCTGGGAAATGGAACCAGCCTAGATGACCCTCAACTGATGAGTGGATAATGAAGATATGGCACACTTATACAATGGAGTTCTACTCGGTGGTAAAGAAAAACGAAATTATGAAATTTGCAGGGAAATGGATGAATCTAGAAAGGATTATACTAAGTGAGGCAACCCAGGCCCAGAAAGCCAAGTGCCACATGTTCTCCCTCATATGTGGATCCTAGCTGCAAATGATTGGGCTTCTGTGTGAGAAGAAAAAACTCAGTAGCAGAGGCCAGTAAGTTAAAAAGGAGATATAAAGGGAAGAGAAAGGAAGGGAGAAGGGTACTTAATAGGTTGGTATTGTATATATGTAAGTAGAATGATTGAGATGGGGAGGGGATATGATGGACAATGGAATTTCAAAGGGGAAAGCGGGGGGGGGGGGTATTACCATGGGTTATTTTTTATAATCATGGAAAATGTTAATAAAAATTGAGAAAATATAACAAAACTAAATAAATAAAAAGAATGAGGGGGCTAGAGACATTGCTCAGTAGTTAAGACACTGCTTGCAATGCCTAATGACCTGAGTTTGGTTCCCCAGTATCCACATAAAGCCAGATGCACAAAGGGGTGCATTGCATGCATCTAGAGTTTGCTTGTGGTGGCCAGAGGCCCCAGCATATCCATTCTCATCCCCCCCCCCCTCCACTATATATATATCCTTGCAAATAAATAAAACAAAATTAAAAAAAGAATGAGAAATTAACCAAAAATAAAAAAAGAATTATATGCTGGTATATGGTCATCCCTCAAGACTAAATGTTTCATGCTCAGTGGAGTTTGCAGTCCATTGTTCTGACCTGGTGCTGATGAAGACCTGGAGAGATGACAAACTTCAGCCATACTGGGAAGGTCCCTTTCAAGTATTCCTGATAGCTGAGACTGTCCTATGAGTAACGGAGAAGGGACACCTTACACACAAGTTAAAGACTGGGAAACACTGATGAGGGAAGAAGGAACAAAATAACTGAGAAGCCAATTAGTCTCCGAAGTTAGTCCCTGAAGGAACCCTTGAAGATCATTGTTAAAAAAAAAACCCACACAGGGCCAGGCCTGGTGATGCCTTTAATCCCAGCACTCAGGAGGCAGAGGCAGGAGGATCATTGTGAGCTCTAAGCCAGCCTGGAACTACAGAGTGAGTTCTAGGTTGGCCTGGGCTAGAGAGAGACCCTACCTTAAAACCCATGCCCCTCCACCAAAAAATAGGTAAGATAGCAAACTTTTGTTTTTGTATTTTGGATTTTGAAGGTAGGGTTTCACTCTAGCCCAGGCTGACCTGGAATTCACTATATAGTCTCAGGGTGGCCTTGAACTCACAGCAATCCTTCTACCTCTGCCTCACAAGTGCTGGGATTAAAGGCAAGCACCATCACACCTGGCAAGATGGCAAATTTTAAATCATACACATTTTACTACCAAAGGAAAAAAAAAAAAACAGGTAATAAAACCCAGCCTGGTGACTCTTTAATCCCAGTGCTTGGGAAGCACAGGCATGAAGATATCGAATTCAAGGCTAGTCCAGAATACATACCTGAGTCCCAGTCTAAAACAACCCCCTCCAAAAAAAAAGGGGGGAGGGCCAAAAAGATGGGGGAGGAAATGCACTGAAACAGTCTTCTAGTCCCAATGTGACTGCTGCATTCATGGCCTCACAGCAGCTGTTGTTTGTTACCTGCACAATACTGGCCCATCACATATGCCTATCACATAGGATGGAGGAGAGAGTAACAATCAAAATGCATATGTAGCTGGGCATGGTCGTACATGCTTTTAATTTCAGCACTTGGGAGGCAAAGGTAGGAGGATCACCATGAGCTCCAGGCTACTCTGATTATACATATGAATTCCAGGTTAGCCTGGGCTAGAGTGAAACCCTACCTCAAAAAAAAAAAAAAAAAAGCATTACATACATGTATGAAAATTATAAAGACAAAAATTAAAACGGGGCTGGGGAGATAGCTCAGAACTTAAAAGGCACTTGCTTGCAAAGCCTACAGACCAGGGGTTCAATTCCTCAGCACCCATGCTAGATCCAATGTGTCACATCCAACTGTGATCCCAATGCCTACAACAAGGGGCGGTGCAGCCATAAGTATCCGAAGCTCATTTGCAATAGCAAGAAACCCTGTCTCAAATGTGGACACAGGTACTGTGTAGATAACCTCGGACCTTCACACATAAATAAATAAATAAAGTGAATGAATAAATAATTTTTAAAAGTTTTTTTGAATGAACCTGTGACTACAAAGTGAGACCCTACCTTAAAAAAAAATTATAAATGAGCTAGGCATGGTAGCACATGCTCTTCTTAATCCCAGCACTCGGAAGGCAGTGGTACAAGGATCACTGTGAGTTTGAGGCCACAATAGTACAATAGTACTGAGACTACAATAGTAAATTCCAAGACAGCCTGGGCTAGTGATACCCTACCTTGAAAAACAAAAAAAGGGGGGGGGGGCGGGGCTGGATAAGATGGCTTAGTGGTTAAGGCATTTGCCTGCAAAGCCAAAGGACCCCAGTTCAATTCCCCAGGACCCACACAAGCCAGATGCACAAGGTGGTACAAGAGTCTGGAGTTTAAGCCGGGCGTGGCTGGGAGTCCTGGTGAGCCCATCCTCCCTCCTTCCCTCCCCCCCCTCAAATAAATAAATAAATAAATAATATTTTTTTTAAAAAAGGCATTGTCATGTAGTTGGTGAATTTTAAGTCTTTGGCACCTGATTGGATTACATCATTGTCTGGGTATGCATTCCTAATGGGCACTCAAATCACTGCAGACACGGATGAAGCCAGCTCAATCAAAATCGCTATTAACATACAGCCAAGTTGTAAATTAGCATCCAAAGTAAAGCCCAGAGAACCACACAGGCCTGTTATAACAACTGTGGGTAAGGATACAGAGCAATGGTACAAATGACTACACAACCTCAACCACCAAGCTACACTTAGCCAGCTCAGCTGAGGTACACATATGGCTTCATTTAACATAAAGACTGAAATTTCCATAGTTTCATACAGTAGCAAGAAATTGCCACCAAAACATGCTAGCAATGTTAACACTGTAGACACTGTTGAGGAAAGAGAGTAGGGAGGTGGCAGTCAAAGGGTACAAGGCTCTAATTAGACAGGAAGAATACTGTTTTTCCTCTTTGATCCTGGTGTGCGGGTGTGTTCACATAGGCATGTAATACCAGTAATCAGAAAACTGAAGCGGCAGGATCAGGAGTCACAGGACAGGCCTAAGCTACATAGCAAGAGGTATATACCAAGTAGAAACACTGTACATTCTAAAGTCCCTGAGTAAATTGTTTGTTCTTTGAGACAGGGTCTCATTGTGAAGCCCAGGATGACCTAGAACTATGTAGACTAGCCACAAACTTGACGTAATTCTCTTGCCTAGGCCTACCAAGTACTGGAATTGATTGTAAGCATGTCCCACCACACCCAGCTTACATTTCAAATACTCTTAACACAAAATTTAAGTATCTGAGATGATGTTAATTTACTCACTTTAATTACTCCACACTATATTCAAAAATCAACACTACATTGTATCTATAAAAATATGCTACTATATAGCCAGGTGTGGTGGTACACGCCTTTAATCCCAGCACCCGGGAGGCAGAGGTAGGAGGATTGCAGTGAGTTCAAGGCCACCCTGAGACTACATAGTGAATTCCAGGTCAGCCTGGACTAGAGTGAGACCCTACCTCGAAAAACAAACAAAAACCAGCAACTATAAATTTACTTAAAATTTGACATGAAAATATAACTTCACAAAGTTTCTCAAAGATGTTCATTTTTTTTAAAAAAAAGATGACATATAAAGATCCAATCCAACCAGCTGCAATGCTGTTACCTGAGCTAAAGTTTTCCTCCTACTTTTGAACATAAACCTTTTAACTTCTTTTTGACAATTTGCCTTGATGTGAGTATAAATTAAGCATTTAGACCACAGTTGTCCAATTCAGTAGCTACTAGCCACACACAGGGACTAAATACCTGAAAGATGCCTGGTGGCTGGTAAGGCTGAAGAAGAACCAAGTTTTAAATTTTGCATAATCACTTATCGGCCTTTTGGCTAAGGTTAAGTGTAAATTTTGGCATATTTTCACTAAATAGCTTAGTAGTTAAATAGCTCCACTGATAGCTCAGATCAAGACCAGTATCATACAAACTCCTACTAGACAGTGCTGCTAAGTCATACTAAAATTAAAAACTGAATGTGATCTACAATCTTAGGATAGGTTTACACCCCCAGGCCTTAACTTTCTTACATCAAAAGTGTCCAGAGTTCAACTAGAATGATTCTGAATGAACTAGTACAGTATATGAATTGATATTCTGCATTGGAAGAATAATGTGTAATGAAAGCCATACTTTCTTTCAAGTACATTAGGCAAGGACCTTAACTTGAGAAGACACACACAGATTCAGTTCAGTCAATATTTGGCAAGCCACCTCACCTCCTGCATTTGCTTTCTATCTTTAAATGTTCCAAGATACTCAAAGAAATAAAAGGGGGGGGGGTGTCAGTGAATACTACCAGGCCCAAATTCTTAAGTCACTCAAGTAAACTTTAAATAACTGAGAAGTAGAAAGTCCCAATAATAGAATTTAGTTACACAATATAAATAAGTGCATCTCGAACAGACATTTGGTATGCGTGGATGTGCCTAATTTTTCACTTCTGTCTTAAGTTTATACACAAGCACAACGACTTGAACTGTCCCCATAGATCCACCCCTAATCAGGCAGTGATGCTATAATTATAATCCCCATGGCTGCATTCAGGGTTCTCACATAGCATTAGACATGTGTTTACTTTGTTAAGGAATCAAACCCAGTAAAACCAGATACTCTCTTGACAGAAGTTATGCTTGTTTGCATATAATTGGGTAAAATATGATATAAATTAATTCATAAGGCTTATAAAATATCCTGTATCATTTTTTTGAGCTGTATAACCCAGTACATATACAAAACAGGACAGAGTCCCCTGAAGAGTATCCTAGCAGGTGTGTGAAGAAGGAACATACACTAATAACTTACATAAAATACTGCTAGGGGCTGGGAGGTGGCTCAGCAGAAAAAGGCACTAGCTTATAAAGCCTGCTGGCCAGCCCTGTGTTAATGCCCAGAACCCATGTAAAACTAGACCCAAAATGGCACATATGTCTGGCATTCTTTTGCAGCAACAGAAGACTCTGATGCATCTACATTAACGTACACAAATAAAAATAAATAAATAAGGGCTGGAGAGAATGCCTTAGCAGTTAAGGCGCTAGCCTGTGAAGACTGAGAACTCATTTTCGAATCTCCAGGTGCCACATAAGCCAGATGCACAGTGGCAAGTAGTACACATGTCACACATGTGCATAAGGAGGCACACACGTCTGGAGTAAAGGCAGGTAAAGGCCCTCCCTGATACACCCATTCTCTCCTTTTTCCCTCCCTCAAAATATAAATAAATAAATAATCCAGACATGGTGATGCATACCTTTAATTCCAGCACTTGGGAGACAGAGGTAGGAGGATTGCTGTAAGTTTGAGGACAGCCTGAGACTACACAGTGAATTCCAGGTTAGTCTGGGCTAGAGTGAAACCTTACCTCAAAACAACAATAGCAAAACAATAAATAAATAAATATTACTTTTTTGCACCAGGGGGCTGGAGAGATGGCCAAAGCACTTGCTATACAACCCTGACTACCTTGGATACTCAAGACCACATAAAGTCAGATGCTATGGCATGAGCATCAGCAATCCAAGTGCAGTTACTTCAAGAAATGAGGTGCAAACAGGAGAACTGCCTCAAAGTGGGCAGGCCAGCTAGCCTGGCAAATAAAGGTGACCTTGCCTCAAAACAAGGCAGACACATTCTAAATATACCCATAGATTAGTGCAGCTCTCATATTTGATCACAGACATTTCTTTTTACAGTGGGCAAAGGTTAATGCAGAAACAGCTGTTAAAATTGCTAAGAAGGGGGCTGGAGAGATGGCTTAGCGGCTAAGGCATTTGACTGTGAAGCCAAAGAACACAGGTTTGATTCTCCAGTACCCACGTAAGATGTGCAAGGGGCACACGCATCTGGAGTTCATTTACAGTGGCTTAAGGCCCTGGTGCATCCACTCTCTCTCTCTGCCTCTTTTTCTCAAATAAATATTATATTGTCTTATCTATTTTATTTGAGAGACAGAGAGCGAGTGAGTGAGAATGGGTACTCCAGGGCCTCTAGCCACTGCAAATGAACTCCAGACACATGCACCACCATGTGCATCTGGCTTATGTGGGACCTGGAGAATCAAACCTGGGTCCTCAGGCTTCACAGACATACGCCTTAACTGCTAAGCCATCTCTCCAGCCGGATTTGGTGGTGCATGCTTTAATCCCAGCACTCAGGAGGCAGAGGTAGGAGGACTTCCATGAGTTCAAAGCCACTCTGAGACTACACAATGAATTCCAGGTAAGCCTGGGCTAGAGCAAGGCCTTACCTTAAAAAAAAAAAAAAATTAAATTGTTAGAAAAGCAAAGAATGTAGGAGCTGGAGGATGGAGAGGAGTACTGCGGAACGCTGGCTTCTGGACACAACATGACCATACACACGTAAACTCACAGCTGTGGTTTCCTGCACAAGACAGCCCATCAATTTTCCATCATGGATGGGAAGAGGCTCATGACAGCACACACCTCTTAGGGCAGCTAATGAGCTAATGGCAATTAATGGTTAATGGTGGAGGTGGGTCATGTTTTTCTCTGAAGCTACTAGTAAATTGCCTATACTCCAGTAAATAATCCCCCTCTCATGCTATGTAAGCAACCATATTAAACCCAGTGGTACAGCACAAAAAGGAAGGGAGGGAAAGAGTAGAAAGGAGACTAGTTGAGAAGAAATTTAGTTGGAAATGGGGGGTTACGAGAAGGCAATGAGGGACAAATATAATCAAAGTGCATTGTATAGATCTATGAGACTGTCCAAAAACATAAAATAAGTTGAAAATAATTTTTTAAAAAACAGGTGGAAGGCAAGGACCAATAACTCTCTGACTTCTGCATGTGCACCATGAACACAAAGTGCTAAAAGGTGGAAGTCCAGCAGAATGACCAGCTTAACATAGGTCCTTTTATAGCCCATGTTTCTGATATCAAACCCACTGGCATGTTTTCAATACCACCCTCCCCCCGAGGTAGGGTCTTGCTCCTGCCCAGACTGACCTGAAATTCACCATACAGTTCCAGGGTAGCCTCCAAGTCATGGTAATCCTACCACCTCTGCCTCCCGAGTGCTGGGATTAAAGGCATGCCTGGCACTCAATTTTTAAAATAAGACAAAAAAAGATAAGCTATGGTGGCACATGCCTTTAACCTCAGCACTTGAGAAGCAGAGGTAGGAGGATTGCTGTGAATTTAAGCCCCACCTTAAACTACAGAGTGAATTCTAGGTCAACCTGGGCTAGAGTGAGAACCTACCTAAAAAAAAAATGAAAGTTAAAAAAATAAGAAAAAAAAATATGACTGTAGAGAGGGCTCAGAAGTAAGGTGCTTGTCTGCAAAGCCCAATGACCTGAGTACAATTCTCCAGTTCCCATGTAAAGCAAGATGCACAAAGTGACACATGTGTCTGGAGCTCATTGGCAGTGGCTAAAGGTCCAGGTGTCTCTATTCTCTGTTTCTCTCTGTTTGCAAATAAATAAATAAAAATATTTTTATGTCTGGAGAAAGTGCTTAGCAGTTAAGGCATTTGCCTGAGAAACCTAAGGATTCAGATCAATTCCCCAGTACCCACATAAACCACACGCACAAAGTGGCATATGTGTCTGGGGTTCACTTGCATTAGCTAGAGACCCTGGCACACACATTCTCTCTCTGCCTCTTTCTTTCTCTCTTAAATAAATATTTTTAAAACAATGAACAGGGCATGGTGGTACACAACTTTAATCACAACACTCAGGAGGCAGAGGTAGGAAGATCACCTTAAGTTCAAGGACACCCTCTGACTACAGAATGAATTCCAGGTCAGCCTGGACCAGACCCTACCTCAAACCCCACCCCCCCCAAAAAAAAGGAGGGAAGAAAGACTCTCAAAGAACTTGAGTAGCATGATAAAATAAAAAGAGCCTGAAAATTCTTTCTTAGAGAATACAGTGTTTGCTTGGAATACAAAGTTGGTGTTTTACTACTTACTTAAGCAAATATCAACACAAAAGACTCCCACTTCAAAGGGAGTAAGACATAGTTTACTTTGGAGCCAAATATGACTATGGCCTTTTTTAAAACAGTTTATTCCAAATTCCAACATGAAAACAGTTTTATGAAGTTTTCATAGTAAGAGGACAAAGAAAGTTAAAAGTCAAGACACTTTTGAAAACCATTTGTGGAAATATCAGTTAAACAGGTTTCAGTAAAGCAGGGAAATCCCTGCTGTAGACCTCAGGTGCTACCTAGTGACATTCGTAGCAAGGACACATACAAAAGTAAGTAATAAATGACTATTTAGGGGGCCAATATAGCCCAAGATAATTTGGTTATGGACCACCAACCTTCCCATTCTCCATGACAATTTAAGTCCTGATCAGATCAACCAACTTCCAGGAACTTCAATTAACACAACCAACCATTTAGTTTTCCATTTTGGCTTTTACAGAAAGTGTCAGAGCTCCAAGGAGTGGAAACACTAGAGAAAGGAATGTGCACCTGGGGTGCACACTACCAAATGGCTCCCTATCCTGTCGCACCTACCATATTCCCATCACCCATGTGTGCATGTCTGTTTCCCCACACCCTTGTCAACACATTAGTTTTTCTCTTAGGAATGAGATGGAGCATAATTCGTGTTCCTGAGATACTTTACTTTTCTGCCAAGTGACTGTTTATAACTTTTGTCCATTTTCCCTGTGGCTTGGTCTTAAGTAGAAATGGGACTGGAGAGATGGCCTAGGGGTTAAAGCACTTGCTTGCAAAACTAAAGGACCCAGGTTCAATTCCCCAGGACCCACATAAGCCAGATGCACAAGGGGGCACATGCATCTGGGAGTTCATTTTCAGCAGCTGGAGGCCCTGGCATGCCCATTCTCCCTTCCCCCTCCCTCCCCTAAATAAATAAATAAAACGTTTTTTAAAAAATGAAGCCAGAGCCGGGCGCAGTGGCACAGGCCTTTAATCCCAGCACTTGGGAGGCAGAGGTAGGAGGATCACAGTAAGTTCAAGGACACCCTGAGACTACACAGTGAATTCCAGGTCAGTGTGAACTACAATGAGACCTCACCTCGAAACCCCCCCCCCCAAAAAAATGAAGCCAGATATGATGATTCATGTCTTCAATCCCAGCATTAGGGGGGCCAGCCAAAGCTGTAAGATGAGTTCCAGGCAAGCCTGAGCTAGAGTAAGAAAGAACCTGCCTCAGAAAAACAGGCAATGGAAGCCAGGCATGGTGGTGCATGTCTTTAATCCCAGCACTCGGGAGGCAGAGGTAGGAGGATCACCATGAGTTTGAGGTTACCCTGAGAGACTACATAGTAAATTCCAGGTCAGCCTGAGCCCCTACCTCGGAAAAAAAACAAACAAACAGCAATGGTTATTAAAGGCCAGTCCTGGGTTTAATTCCCAATAATGCTCCCTCCCTTCCAACGATTAAATACAAAAGGCAGAGCCGAGCGTGGTGGCGCACGCCTTTAATCCCAGCACTCAGGAGGCAGAGGTAGGAGGACTGTAGTGAGTTCGAAGCTACCCTGAGACTACATAGTGAATTCCAGGACAGCCTGAGCTAAAGTGAAACCTTACCTTGGGGGGGAAAAAAAAGAAATACAAAAGGCAAAAGTGAAAATATTAATATTTTTATATTGCATTCCGTGGTGGTTTGATTCAGGTGTCCCCCATAAATTTAGGTGTTGTGAATGCTAGCTTCCCAGCTGATGGATATTTGGGAATTAATGCCTCCTGGAGGGAGTGTATTGTTGGGGGCGGGCTTAAGGGCTTTATAGCCAGTTTCCCGATGCCAGTGTTTGGCACACCCTCCTGTTGCTGTGTCCCACCTTATGTTGGCCAGGGGGTGATGTCCACCCTCTGCTCATGCCATCATTTTCCCCTGCCATCGTGAAGCTTCCCCTCGAGCCTGTAAACCAAAATAAATCTCTTTTTCCCAGAAGCTACTCTTGGTTGGGTGATTTCTACCAGCAATGCGAACCGGACTACAACACATTCTAAAGTGATAATATTTTGTATATACTGGGTTAAATACACATAATTATTTATAATGGAAGACACTCACCAAGAAATTAACCAATTTGGCCTTTATACTGCGATAAACTTAGCTGTTTCAGAATTTGCTCTGAAGGGCATGTTGTAGTGTACGTCATGATCATGACAGGAGAGGGGACAACAGAACAACAAGCACAGGAATGGACATCAAGTGTTTTCAAAGCAAGATGGGAGGACCAGGCAGGTGGGCTCACTCCTGTAACCCCAGCACTTGGGAAATTAAGGTAAGAAGGATCACTTTGAGCTCCAGACCAGCCTAGGCTACAGTTTACATTGCCTCAAAAAAGGAGGAGGAGAGGGAGAGGGAGAGTTTAGACACTGGTGGGTGACACCAAAGGCTCACTCTATTTTATACATATCTTATATTATGCTATGATATGATATATTACATATAACAGGTTATACTATTTCTGTCCCTGGTACCAGCCCCTGCCATCCAGGGGGCCCTCTTCCCATGGTATAATAGACTGCATAGTGACAGCCAATGAAACGGAGACCTACTAATGGTTAAATGCCTGACAAATAACATTTATTCAGTAAGAAATCAAAATGTAAGCCAACACCTGTAAAATGTTTACCATTTTATTACTTCTTCATTAACCCATACTTTATATACAGGGAATCAGCAAACAAAACACAAATAGTTAAACATATTAAACTGAGAGACAACAAGAAAACAGCACATTCATCTATTGTTCACATTGAATATGGCATCAGCTTTTAAAACAGCATGGTATGCATGATTTTAAAATGACAGCATTTTTAAAAAATATTTTATTTTTATTTATTCATTTGACAGAGAAAAAAGGAGGGAGGGAGGGACGGAGAATGGGTGCACCAGGCTAACGTGGGTCCTGGGGAATTAAACCTGGGTCCTTTGGCTTTGCAGGCAAACGCCTTAACTGCTAAGCCATCCCTCCAGCCCCTAAAATGATAGCATCTTTTGACAATTACAGAGAAATTTATCATCAGGGCATGATGATGCATACCCGTAATCCTGCCACGTGGGAGGCAGGAGGCAGAGGTAGTAGACTAGAGAGTTTGAGGGCAACCTGGGCTACAGAGTAAGACCCTGTATTAAATAAGCAAGCAAAAAAAGGAGGGAGAGAATGGAAAGAAACGAAAAAAAAACTTACCAAAAAGGGGAGAGAGGCTGGAGAGGTGGTTTAGTGGTTAAGGTGCTTGCCTGCAAAGCCAAAGGACCCAGGTTCAATTATCCAGGACCCACATATGCCAGATGCACAAGGTGGTGCAGCATCTGGAGTTCATTTGCAGCAGCTGGAGGCCCTAGTGAGCCCATTCTCTCCCTCTCTCTTTCAAATAGCTAAATAAAAATAAAATATATTTTAAGGGAGGGGGAAGGGTTGAAGGAGTATGGTTCAGTGGATACAACACTACACAAATGTGAGGACCTGAGTGGCACATATATGCATACCCATGCTCACACATCAGACAGACATGCAAAAGAGGAGGGGGTGCAGGATGTGGTTCAATGGTACAGCTTTTGCCTACCAACAAGGAGACTCTGGGTTCATTCCCTACCACCACAAAAAGAAAAAGGATCAAAAACAGAATGCAAAAGTGACATTTAAAAGGGGACACTTGGATATACATCACACAACTCAAATGGTACAAAAAAAAAATTCCCTAATCTTACTGCCAGAAATATTTAAGCAACAAGCACTACTTTGAGGATCTTGGTGTAGCTCATATTTAGCACTCAAAAGGATGCCTAACGTGGACAAACTTGTGCCCTAGTGCACTGCTGGCTGAAGGGAAGGCAAGATGGTACCGTCACTACGGCAAACAGACTGTTACATCTCTGGGTATATATGCAAAACAACTGAAAGCAAGGTTATGTGTACCTTCTTGTCCATTCCTACAACAGCTAAAGGGAGGAGAGAATGCATTGCTCATTGATGGATGAATGAATAAACAAAATGTGATACACACACAATGGCAACAGACTTCAGATTTTAAAAAGTGAACAAACTGGCGCATGCTAATATGCAGATGAACATGGACAGGAGCCTCACAAGTAAGAACACTGTAGTGCACTTACATGAAACACTTAACAGCTGTCAAATTCACAAAAAGAATGAACAGTTACTGCCAGTGGCTGAGTGGTGAGGGGAAATGGAAAGTTCAATGGATACTAACCTTCAGCTTGGGAAGATGAATACCATTCTGCTATTGGACAGTTATGACTTAACCTCAGTGAATGGCACACCAACCAAAATGGCTAAAATGGAGTGAGGTACTTCCAGGCAAAATGGTGGCTTAGTATAGCCACAACAAAGCAGCCGAGGGAGGAAAATAAGCAGAAAAATAGCAAAGTACACTCTTCTACCTGCGAGTGAAGGTATTTAAGTTATTATCAAATACAGCAGAGGAGAGACTAAGAACTTCCAGAAAGAGGAAAATCAGAATCCCATCAAGGGTGTCAGCAGCCCCAGTACATGCCCACTGTGCCAGCACAGAGCTAGAGGAGCAGAAACGAGGTGGAAGGACGTTCCACTCACATCGGGCTCCTCACCAAGTCAAGAAGCCTGAAGAAGACAGGGCCCAGCTGCGCAGCTCAGGTACAACTCCAGGCATGTTGCACAGCTTCACATCTCCCAACTGTCAGGGCCATGAACCTCCAAGAACTCATCCACCCCCAGCCACAGGGCATCCAGTACTGCCAGACAAAACACTAGATCCACAGCAAAACAGAGTGATCAAGGTGGACACTCAGCATTAATGAGATTGGAAACCATCCAAAAGTTAATAACAAGACCTACTTACAAAAAGGCAGGTATATAAGCCTGCTCTGGACGTGCTAATATTTTTCAGGTCAGGGCAGGTTATGTGTTACATATTTTTGGTTGGCTTTACCTTTCTTAAATAAGCTGCATTTTGGGGTTGGCTATTGCTGACTTGCATGTTTCCTCATTCACAGGGCCTTTGTCTTTTTCTTCTATCATTGTTGTGGGGCAGGGTCTGACTGGGTCCGAGGATGACCTGGAATCCATTTCAGGCCAAAAATTTCAACCTCCCAGCTGACAGGATCAAGGGGGTGGGGTAACAGACACCCTTAGAGACTTTGGCTTTACTAGATATGTTTGTTTTCATCCCCACTACTGCATACTCTGTGCTGGCTTGGATTGGATGTGTATATTGCTCAGCAGAATTTTAGAATTTGCCAGTAAACTGCTTCACTTAGTACACTAGAATATTTGAATAGCAGGCATACTAACATCTAGGGTCATTCCTGCTGTTTGTCTGGACTGTGAGAGCTATACTTGGCACCTTATAACTCCTACCCTGAACACTGCAGGGCTGGAGAGATGGCTTCGTTAAGAGCTTGCCTGTGAAGCCTAAGGATTCCAGTTCGAGGATCGATTCCCCAGGACCCCCATTAGCTAGATGCACAAGTGGGCACACATGGTCTGGAGTTCAATTGCAGTAGCTTGAGGCCCTGGTGTGCCCATTCTCTCTCTCTGCCTCTTTCTCTGTCACTCTCCAAAAAAGGAAAAGAAAAGAACACTGCAGATAATTAGAAAACCCAAGCATCAAACTAACCTAAGAGGAAAAAGCCTCTCTCTATTATAAAATAAAAAACACAGAGAATCAAGAAAATCCCATCAAAAACTATAAATCCATCAGAAAAGACCCCCCAGTGAGACTGTTTTAGATGAAATGACTTACAAAGATTTAAAGGAAAAAAAAAGATTAAATTGGGGTGGAGGGATGGCTTAGTGGTTAAGGCATTTGCCTGCAAAACCAAAGGACCCAGGTTTGATTCCTCTGGCCTCACATTAACCAGATGTACAAGGGGGCACATGTGTCTAGAGTTCGTCTGCCATGGCTGGAGGCCCTGGCGCACCCATTCTCATTCTCTCTCTCTCCCCTTCTCTGTCAAATAAATAAATAAAAATGAAATATTTTAAAATAAGATTAAATCTATACTCAAAGGAATCAAAGAAGAAAACAAAGACATCACAGAAGAAAACAAACTCTTGAAAGATAACACAGGGAACCAACTTAATAAAATAAGGAGGTCAACACAAGACATGAATAAGGAAATAGACATAATGAAAAAAATACCCATCAGAAATATTAGAAATGAAAATTAAAGTAAGTGAAATAGAAAATTCTTTAGAAAGTCTCACCAATAGAATGGATCAAACAGAGGACAGAATACCTAACTAGAAGACCAGGATAGCAGATCTAATACAGCTCAACAAAGAGAAAGACAAACTAATAGGAAGGCATGAATAGGAATTTCAAGACATTTGGGACACTATGAAGAGATCGAATTTAACAATTCAAGGCATAGTAGAAGAATTTCACTTCAAAGGCATACCAGGTATTTTCAACAAAATCATAGAAAACTTCCCCCAAATAGGGAAAGTGATTCCGATACAGATACCGAAGTCTTCAGAACAACAAACAGACAAAATCACGACAGACCCTCTCACCCTCATATTATAATGAAACTTCAAAACATTCAAACCAAAGAAAATATATTGAAAGCAGTAACAGAGAAAAATCAAATCATATACAAAGCAAGCCTACTTTGACATTCCATCTCCTATCAGAATGGTTACTATCAAGAAATCAAGTGACAATAAATGCTGGTAAGGATGTGGAAAAAGGAACCCTTCTACACTGTTGGTGGGAATGTAATCTGGCACAGCCATTTTGAAAATCAGTGAGGAGTTTCCTGAGACAGCTAAAAATAGATTTACCTTATGACCCAGCTATATCACTCCTAGACATATATCCTAAGGACTCGTCTCACTACCTTACAGATACTTGCTCAACCATGTTTATCACCGCTCTATTCACAATAGCTAGGAAATGAAACCAGCCTAGATGTTCCTTAACTGATGAGTGAGTAGCGAAGATGTGGTAAATTTATACAATGGAGTTCTACTCAATGATAAAGTAAAAGGAAATTATGAAATTTGCAGGGATATGGATGGACCTGGAAAGAATTATACTAGTGAGGCCCAGAAAGCAAAGCACCAGATATTGTCTCACATGTGTGGATCCTACCTACAAATGTTTTGACTTGTATGTGAGTAAGAATAAAACTCAGTAGCAGAGGCCAGTAAGCTAGAAAGGGGATATAAGGGAGGGAGGGGAGGGGAGGACTTGAGGTGATGGTATTGTATATACGTAAGTAGAAAGACTACTGGGGGTAGAATGACCTAAGTGAGGTCGGGGGAAGAGATTTACGTAAAGGAAGGGTGAGGAAAGAGTTAATCAAAACCTAAGAGGGCATAAATAAATCATACCTAGTTTTTGGACAACGAATACCCAGAAGCCACAGATTGTTACTAGAAAATTTTCAGGGCCAGGAAGGGGATACCTTCCAGTTAACTGTTGGCCAGGAAGGTGCCTACTGCCCCCAAAATATTACAGGCCATTGCCAAGCCTCTTGGTTTCCCACGAGAAACAGTTGGTAAGACCCTATTGCTGAAGACTCCACACACTTGAGCTGCAAGGTCACTGGGAAATCCTGCTAGAGCTGAGCTGAAAACCTCCTCCATGAAGACCAGCTGACAGCTGGAAAAAGCTACACTGCAGGCAGCTCCATGGGACAGAGTGGAGATAAACAACAGTGGACACTTGAAAGCCTTAAATTGGGTCAGCCAGGCCAAATGAGTCAATGGGTCCAGTAGTGTGTCATGTCTGTTATGGGGGAAACCAACTGCACTCTAATTGGACATCTAATTGGCCATCTCTATCACACCTTCCAATGCTCAGGTCCATTGCAGGAAAGTTGGTAGAAAGAATGTAAAATGGATCTGGAAAGGATTATACTAAGTGAGGTAACCCAAGCCCAGAAAGCCAAGCGCCACATGTTCTCCCTCATATGTGGATCCTAGCTACAGATGATTGGGCTTCTGTGTGAGAAGGAAAAAACTCAGTAGCAGAGGCCAGTAAGTTAAAAAGGAGATATAAAGGGAAGAGAAAGAGAGAAGGGTACTTAATAGGTTGGTATTGTATATATGTAAGTAGAATGATTGAGATGGGGAGGAGATATGATGGAGAATAGCATTTCAAAAAGGAAAGGGGGGGGTAGGGTATTACCATGGGATATTTTTTATAATCATGGAAAATGTTAATAAAAATTGAGAAAAAAATAAAGCAGGCTGGAGAAATTGCTTAGCAGTTAAGGCACTTGCCTGCAAAACCAAAGGATCTAGGTTCAACTCCCCAGGACCCAGATAAGCCAGATGCACAATAGGGCACATGTGTCTGGAGGCCCTAATGTCCTCATTCTCTCTTCCCTTCTTTCTCAAATAAGTAAATAAATAAAAATAAAATATTAAGATGGATGTGGTGGCACACGCCTTCAATCTCAGCACTCAGGAGGCAGAGGTAGGTGGATCGCCATGAGTTTGAGGCCCTCCTGAGACTACATAGTGAATTCCAGGTCAGCCTAGGCCCGAGTGAGACCCTACCTTGAAAAACAAAATAAACAAAATAAATAAATAAATAAAAGTAAAAAAATAAATAAAATATTAAAAAATTACTCTAGGGCTAGAGGGATTGCTTAGTGGTTAAGGTGTTTGCCTGCAAAGCCAAAGGACCCAGGTTCAATTCCCCACAACCCACGTTAGTCAGATGCACAAGGGGATGCGCATGTCTGGAGTTTATTTGCAGTGGATAGGGGCCCCAGCGCTCCCATTTGTTCTTTCTCTCTCAAATAAATAAATATTTTTTAAAAATTACTCTAAAAAAGAAGAGTTCACAGGGAAAACTGCTGCATATCAGAAAGGATACAGTAAGGCAGATACACAGAATCATAACTTCCCTATCTGGCACTGGAGAAAGGACAAGAAAGCTTAAACATATATGAACCTTAATAATGAGGCTCTGTGTAGATAACTTTGAGAATTAAGAATTCTAGGAGAAACTCTGAGGTAGGGGGTCTCTACCAGGTCCTGACATTGAATATTGGGGGTAGGGGAGAAGATTAAAAAAATCCCTTTTGAGTCCTGCTTCCCTAACCCATACACTAATAAAGACTAGTGGGGCTTTTTTTTCTAATATTTTATTTTACCTATTTTACAGAGATATATATACAGAAATAGGCAGTTAGAGAGAGAGAGAGAATGGGCGCACCAGAGCCTCCAGCCATTATAAACGAACTCCAGAGGCCATGTGCCCCCTTGTGCATCTGGTTTACGTGGGTCCTAGGGAGTCGAACCTGGGTTCTTCGGCTTTGCAGACAAGTGCCTTAACCATTAAGCTATCTCTCCAGCCCTATTTTTTATATATTTTTAATTTTTCTTCATTTTTTATTTATTTGAGAGCGACAGAGAGAGAAAGAGGCAGATAGAGAGAGAATGGGCGCACCAGGGCTTCTAGCCACTGCAAATGAACTCCAGACGTGTGCACCCCCTTGTGCATCTGGCTAACATGTGTTCTGGGGAACTGAGCCTCAAACCAAGGTCCGTAGGCTTTACAAGCAAACGCTTTAACTGCTAAGCCATCTCTCCAGCCCTATTTTTAAAATATTTTATTTATTTACAAGAAAGAAAGAGGAAGAGAGAGAGGAAAAGGGAGAGAATGCACGTGTCAAGGCCTCTAGCCTCTGCAAACCGACTCTAGCCACTGCAAACCGACTCCGAACGTGCCACCTTGCATCTGACTTACGTGGGTTTTATGGAATCACACCCTGATCCTTTGGCTTTGCTGCCAAGCACCTTAACTGCTAAGCCATCTCTCCAGCCCCAAGACTGTTTACTGAAGGTCCTTTTCTCCAGTATATCACACATGTTTCTCAACTAGAAATCAGACACATCATAAAACAATATTGTGAGCTGGGTGTGGTCATGCACACCTTTAATCCTAGCATTCTGGAGGCAGAGGTAGAGAATCACTGTGAGTTCAAAGATGACCTGAATTCACAGAGTGAATTCCAGGTCAGCCTTGGCTAGAGTGAGAACTACCTCAAAAACCAAAAAAAAATATATATATATACTGTGTAAGACTGAACAGTCATCAGAACCTGAGTTAGCATGGCAGGAATGATGGAACTGTAAGATCAGAACTTTCTAACCCCACAATTAATGTGCTAAGAGTTTTAGTGGAAAATGGTAAACGAAAAACAGAAGGAAATGTAATCAGAAGAATAAGAATTCCAAGAAATAAAAGAATGCCAGCCAGACATGGTGGCACACACCTGTGATCCCCACACTTACAAGGCTAGAGTTGGTGAAGGTCATCCTTGGCAACATAGTGAGTTTCACACCATCCTAAACTACATAAAACACCTTCTCAAATTACATATGGAGAGGGAATGTCAGTACTCCTGTAGCAGAAACACAAATATAGCAGCAGAACATCAGTAAGTACATGATTTAACACAACAATGCCATCAAACAAGTATCTACAAAGGACAGCTACAAAGCATTCCAGTGTCCAACAGTGAGAACACACATGCTTCTCAACACTTCGTGGGATTCACCAAGATCAACTTTATTCTGGGACACAATAAAAGAAATAAAGAAAGAGGTAACTGGGGGGGTGGCTGGGGAAATGGCTTAGCAGTTAAGGGGTTTGCCTGTGAAGCCTAAGGATCCAGGTTTGATTCCCCAGGACCCATGAAAGCCAGATTCAAGGGGGGCACATGCACCTGGAGTTCATTTGCAGTGGTGGAGGCCCTGGCACGCCCATTCCATCTTTCTCTCTGCCTTTTGCCCTCCTTCCCTCCCTCCCTCCCTCTCTCTCAAATAAATAAATAAACATTTTTTTAAAAAGGTGGCACACACCTTTAATCCCAGCACTCGAGAGACAGAGGTAGGAGGATCACCATGAGTTTGAGGCTACCCTGAGACTACACAGTGAATTCCAAGTCAGCCTGGGCCTCAGAGTGAGACCCTACCTCGAAAAACCAAAAAAGTAAGAAAAAAGAAAAAGGTGGGCTGGAGAGATGGCTTAGTGGTTAAGCACTCGCCTGTGAAGCCTAAGAACCCCGGTTCGAGGCTCGGTTCCCCAGGACCCACGTTAACCAGATGCACAAGAGGGCACATGCATCTGGAGTTCATTTGCAGTGGCTGGAGGCTCTGGCACGCCCATTCTCTCTCTCTCTCTCTCTCTCCCTCTCTCTGCCTCTTTCTCTTTCTGTCTGTTGATCTCAAATAAATAAATAAAAATAAACAAAAAAAAATTTTTTAAAGGTAACTGGAAAAAGCACACATATCAGTGACCAAAGTACTTGCCCAGCATGTCCAAGGCCCAAATTTGTTTATTTATTTACTTTTTGTATGAGAGTGACAGTGAGCAAGGGTTGGGGAGAGGGAGAAAGAACTGTCATGCCAGGGCCTCCAACCACTGCAATCAGACCAGACACATGCAGCACCTTGTGCATCTGGCTTTCATGAGACCTAGAGTCAAACATGGGTCCTTAGGCCAAGCAAGCACCTTTACTGCTAAGCCATCTCTCCAGCCCAAAGCCCTAATTTTGATCCCCAGAACCACTCAAAGAAAAAAAAAAAAAAGTAGTGCACATTTTAAAAATACACATGATTCAAAGAAACCTATGGAGATAGTTGATTCAGTAAAGTGCTTGTTTTACAAGCAAATGGACCTGAATTTGATCCCCAGTACTAGGGCAAAAACCAAGCTTAATGGTATGTCAATAATCCCAGAGCTAGGAAGGTAGAGATGGGAGGTTCCCTGAGGCTCACTGGCCAGCCAGCCTACCTTAATTGTAAGTGCCAAAGTAACGAGTCTGACTCAAAATAATACGGCCAACATACCTGAGGATGACATTCAAGGTTGTACTCTGGGCTCTGCCTACATCTACATGAACATGCATATACACAAGCATACACACAAACTCATACAAAAATCTCAAGAGGAAGTGAAAAGCATAAAGAGAGGTTGGTTCAGAAGATGCATCAGTGCTGGCTAAGCAAGCATGACAACCTGAGTTTGGACCCCCAGAATCTGTGTAAGAGCACTGGAGAGGCAGACACAGTTGAATCCCTAGAGCTTGCTGGCTGGTTTGTCTAACAATCAGTGAGCTCTTGGTTCCAGCAAGAGACAGTCTCAAAGATTAAGGTAATCAGCGATTGAAACGAACAGGTGATGTCAATCTTTGGCCTCCAGATGTGACCACACATGCAAGCACATCACACACTCGTGCCAAAAAGAAGGGGGGGACAGAGGCATACTGAATGAACTAAATGAAAATTAAAAACACAACTTGGGCTGGAGAGATGGCTTAGCAGTTAAGGCATTTGCCTGCAAAGAAAGCCAAAGGATTCTGGTTCAATTCTCCAGGACCCACATAAACCAGATGCACAAGGGGGTGCATGCATCTGGAGTTTGTGGGCAGTGGCTGGAGGACCCAGTGCACCTATTCTCTCCCTCTCTCTGCCTCTTTCTCACAAATAATAAATTAATTAATTAATAAAATTTAACCAAAAAAAAAAAAAACCCACAACTTGCCAGGCATGGTGGCACACACCTTAAATCCCAGCACTCAGGAGGCGTAGGTAGGAGGATTGCCGTGAGTTAGAGGCCACCTTGAGACTACACAGTGAATTCCAGGTCAGCCTGGACTAGAGTGAAACCTCTACCTGGAAAAACCAAAATAAATAAATAAATAAATAAATAAACTCACCAAAATCAATGAAACATAGCAAAATCAGTACTTAGCTTATTACTGGAGCATTTAAATCATATATTAGAAAAGAAAACTCTGAGGCTGGAGAGATGGCTTAGCAGTTAAGGCACTTGCTTGCAAAGCATAAGGACTCAGGTTCGATTCTCCAAGATCCATGTAAGCCAGATGCACAAGGTGGCCAATGCATATGGAGTTCATTTGCAGTGGCTAGAGGCCCTGGCACACCCGTTCTCTCTCTTTTCCTCTTTCTTTCCCTGTCTCTACACGTGCACACACATACATATAAATAAATAAAATTTAAAATGGGCTGGAGGGATGGCTTAGTGGTTAAGATGCTTGCCTGCAAAGCCAAAGGACACACAGGTTCAATTCCCTAGGACCTATGTAAGCCAGATGCACAGGTGGCACATGCTTCTGGAGTTCATTTGCAGCAGGTGAAGGCCCTGGCATGCCTATTCTCTCTCTCTTTAAAAAAAAAAAAAAAAAAAAAAAGGAAGGAATGGGGAAGGGGAAAAGGAAAGGAAAGGAAATCTGGGCTAAAGAGATGGCTTAGTGGTTAAGGTACTTGTCTGTAAAGCCAAAAGACACGGTTCAATTCCCCAGGACCCATTTAAGCCAGATGCACAAGGTGGTATATGCATCTAGAATTCGTTTGCAGCAGCTGGAGGTCTTGGTGCACCCATTCTCCCCCTCTATCTTTTTCTGTCTCTCAAATAAACAGATAAAAATATTTATAAAGCTGGGCATGGTGGCGCATGCTTTCAATCCCAGCACTTGGGAGGCAGATGTAGGAGGATCAACATGAGATCGAAGCCACCCTGAGATTATATAGAAAATTCCAGGTCAGCCTGGACTAGAGTGAGACCCTACCTCAAAAAAAAAAAAAAAAAAACCACCAACAAAAAAAATATTTATAAAAAATTGGTAACAGGCAGTCAATGCAGAAAAATCAACAAAACTGAAAGTTGCTTCTGTAAAACACACACACACACACACACACACACACACACACACCCCTAATACTCTCCTACCCAGGTTAATTAAAGAAAAACAAAAATTACTAGTTACAAATTAGAAATATCACAATTGAAAGGGGAGGAGACATAACTACAGATCCCATGGACATTTAAAGGAATATCATGAACTACTCTCTCTATATCCAAAAACCTACTGACATAGAAGAAATAGAAAGTTTCTTAAAAGAAATAAGTCTTCCAGACTAGGGATATAGCTCAGTTAGTGGAGTCTGGTTTAGATTCTTAGCACCACATAAATTCAGCATGCTGGCAGACACCTACACTTTAGAGGTAGAGACAAGAAGAGCAGAAGTTCAAGGTCATCCTCAGCTACATAGTGAATTCAAGACCAGCCTGGGCTACATGAGACCCTGACTTTAAAAACAAAAGTAGCCAGGCGTGGTGGCGCACGCCTTTAATCCCAGCACTCAGGAGGCAGAGGTAGGAGGATTGCCATGAGTTCAAGGCCACCCTGAGACTCCATGGTGAATTCCAGGTCAGCCTGGGCTAGAGGGAGACCTGACCTCGAAAAAACAAAACAAAACAAAAAAAAGTAGCCAGGCAAAAGGTGGTACATACCTTTAGTCCCAGCACTGGGGAGGCTGATAGGAGGATCACTGTGAGGCTCATCTGGAACTATAGAGTTCAAGGTCAGCCTGTGCTAGAGTGAGACCCTACCTCGAAAACACACACATGCACATGTCTTCCAAAACATATACAAAAAGAAGATATATATTATCTTAATAACCTATATTGTTTATTGAGTCAGTAACTAAGAGCTTTCCCACAATAGAAAACATGGGCTCACTAGTGACTCCTGAATATCTTTCACAAGATAGAAAGAAGCATAAGGAATACTTCAAATTTATTCTATGAAACCAGCACTATCCTAATATCAAAATCAAATGAAGACATTCCAAAAAAGTACTGATCAGTATTTCTCATGAACACACATGCGCAACTGCTCAATAAAATCTCAAAGCCCCCATTTAATAAACATAGAGGTATAATTTTTTTAAGTCTCAAATCCTACCAGGCATGGTGGCACATGCTGTTAATCCCAACACACAGGAGACTGAAGTAGGAGGATCACCATATGTTTGAGGCCAGCTTGGGCTACAGAATGAGTTCCAGTTCAGCTAGAGTGAGACTCTACCCCCAAAACAAACAAGAGGTCCTGGGGAAAACAAGGGTATATCAAGAGAGAGCTGAAGAGATGGCTTAGCAGTTAAGGCGAAGCCTAAGGACCCAAGTTTGGCTACCCAGAACCCATGTAAGCCAGACACACAAGGTGATGCACAAAGTCATACACGCACACAAGATGGTGCATGCATTTGGAGTTCAACTGCAGTGTCTAGAGGCCCTACCGTGCTAATTCTTTCATAAATTAAAGAAAGAGAGAGAGAGAGACACAATTGTCTATCATGACATGCATGGGTCACCTCCATCCACTTCATCTGCCCAGATCCAGATGTCATTACAGAGGAAGTTATAACACAAAGATTGCCCTCATACCTAGCCTGAAAACCAGTCCCAGGAAGTGAGAACAGACACTGTGGACACTCAAACCTCACCAAAACAGAGACAGAGTGTCTACAGAAAAAGCAACACTAAATCAGATCCCTGTCTTGCCCTCTAAGGCTCAGGGAATATTAGGAATGGAGGAGAGCTGTCTCAGCTTTACAATACCTAGGAAAAAAAAAAAAAAAAAGCCTACAACTAACATCACACCTAGTGGTCAGAAACTTCAATGTTCCTATTAGGATAACCTTTTCATTATCACAGTTCAATTTATCACTAATGCAGCAAGACAAAAAAAGGAAAGAAAAAGTACACTGCATGGCAAAGAGTAACAAAACTGTCTTTGTTCACGGATGACAGGATCATCCATGCAGAAAAATTCAATGCATGCACACATGCGTAGAAAGAAAGGGAGAGAAAGGAGTATCCTCGTACTTAAGAGATTATGTCAAGACTGCAGTATACAAAGGTAATCTCCAAAATCAAGAGCTTTCCTATATACTATCAATGAACAAGTGGAATTTAAAAATAAAGAGTATGTTAAAAGGGGCTGGAAAGAGAGCTCAGCAGTTAAAGGTACTTGCTTGCAATGCCTGATAAACTGAGTTTGACCCCACAGTACCCAAATTTTGCAGTGACAAAATAACCTGGCATTCCTCCCTCCCTCTCTCCATGTAAACAAATAAAAATATTTTAAAATATATTTTATTTGTTTACTTGACAGACAGAAAGAGGGAGAATGAGAGAGAGAAAATGGCACACCAGGGCCTCTATCCACTGCAAATGAACTCCAGACACATGTGCTCCCTTATGCATCTGGCTTACATGGGTCCTAGAGAGTCAAACCAATGAACCGATATCCTCTGGCATTATAGACAAATGCCTTAACAGCTAAGCCATCTCACCAGCCCCTACTCTTGAGGCATTTGCCTGCAAAGGCTAAGGACCCAGGTTCAATTCCCGAGGACCCTTGTTAGCCAGATGCACAAAGAGGCGCACACATCTGGAGTTCGTCTGCAGTGGCTGGAGGCTGTGGCGTGCCCACTCTCTCTCTCTCCCTCTTTCTCTGTGAAATAAATAAATAAAGCATAAAGCAGAGCATGCATCTGGAGTTTGCAGTGGATAGAGGTCCTGGCATGCCAATTTTCTCTCTCTCTCTGTCTCTCTCTCTCCTTAAAAAAAAAGTGGGAGCCAGGTATGGTGGCGTATGCCTTTAATCCCAGCACTTGGGAGACAAAGATAGGAAGATTTCCGTGAGTTCAAGGCCACCCTGAGACTACAAAGTGAATTCCAGGTCAGCCTGAGCTAGAGAAAGAACCCACCTCAAAAGCAAACAACCAAAAACTACAGTTTCATAAGCAGGGATGGTGGCATACACCTTTAATCCCAGCACTTAGGAAGCAGACAGAGGTAGAAGGATCACCTTGAGTTCAAGGCCACCCTGAGACTATATAGTAAATTCCAGGTCAGACAGACTGGACTAGAGTGAAACCCTACCTCAAAAAAAAAAAAAAAAGTAGTATGAAAGCAAACCCTAAATTTCTGCACTATAGAGAAACACATCTTCATGAGATAAAAAAAAAAAAAGATTCAAGTTATTTGTAAAATTTTAAAATTCAATATTCAAGTACCATGTCTTCCCACTATTAACTAACTTTCACAGCAAGATACATATACTATAAAGACAGAGCTCACAGACCAGCCAAAGGATCAAGTAACTATAGTCCCTCAAATCTGTGGTCTTGGGGCTGGAGAGATGGCTTAGCAGTTAAGGCACTTGCTAGCAAACCCAAAGGACCCATGTTCAATTCCCTAGTACTCACATAAAGCCAGATGAACAAGGCGGTGCATTCATTTAAAGTTCATTTGCAGTGACTGTAGGCCCTGGCATGCCCATTCTATCTGCATCTCTCTCACTAATAAATTAATTTAAGGAAGGAAGGAAGGAAGGAAGGAGGGAGGGAAAAAAATAAATTTGGGTGGGCTGGAGAGATGGCTTAGTGGTTAAGGAACTTGCCTACGAAGCCTAAGGACCCAAGTTCGATTCTCCATATTAGCCAGATGCATATGGTGGGGCATGTGTCTGAAGTTCGTTTGCAGTGACTAAAGGCCCTGGTGCTCCCATTCTCTCTCCCTATGTTTCTGTTTCCTTCTCTCTGCCTCTAATAAATAAAAATAAATTTTAAAAGGAAAGGTTGAGGGAGGGCTAATCAAAATTTAAGAGGATATAAATAAATCATATGGAATCTCCTACTTTTTTGGACAATGGAATACTCAGAAGCCATAGATTGTTGCTAGAAATTTTTCAGTGCCAGGGATGGGATACCTTTCAGCGAGTTGTTGGCCAGGCAGGTCCCTGATGCCCCCAAAACATTATAGGCCATTGCCGAGGCCCTTGGTTTCCCACCAGGAATAGATGGTAAGACCCTACTGCTGAAGACTCCACATACTTGGGCTGCAAGGCCACTGAGAAATCCTGCTGGAACTCAGCTGATAACCTCTTCCATGTAGACCAGCTGACAGAAAGCTGGAAGAAGCCATTCTGTATGCAGTTCAATGGGAGAAAGAGAAATTTCCACTGAAGATACTCAACAGTGGACACTGCAAGCCTTATATTTGGCCAGCCAGGCCAAATGAGCCAAAAGGTGCAATAGTGGCACGTCTGTCATGGTGGAAACCAACTGCCCTCTAATTGGACTGGAGGCCCGCTCCATGGGAGGGAATACATCCCTGATACTGAAAACTTAAAACAGGAGTAGTCATGAGCCCTAGGGTTGTAACATCTGCTATTGTCTGGCTAAATGTATATACTATGCTTATCAAACAGCCCAGTAAGCACTTCTGTTAGGTTCTGGAAGGTGTGATCGAGATGTTACTCAGTACTCCAAGCACTTCTTTCCAGCACTATGATACCTTCTGAGTTGTTCCAAGGTCACTGCCATCTGAAAAGAGAAGATTCTCTACCCAAAGTGAGAGTAGCGTTAATATTTAAGAGTATAAATATTAAGAGAAGTGTTTACTGGGCAGTTTGATAAGCATAGTATGTACATTTTTCCAGACATCAGCAGACGTTACACCCCTAGGGCTCATGACTACCCCTGTTTTAAGTTTTCAGTATCAGGGATGTGTTCCCCCCATGGAGGGGGCCTCCAGTCCAATTGGAGGGCAGTTGGTTTCCACCATGACAGATATGCCACTATTGTACAACATGGGGTATTTTTTATAATCACAGAAGTTGTTAAAAATTTGAAAGGAAAAAAATAAATATTTTTTTTAAAAAGCAGAAATTTGTGGTCTTGAGCAATGATTGCAAAATCCAGCAGCATTCCATATTGTCTGGGGAACTTCTAAAAACTACATTCTCAATCACACACTTCCAGAGGTTGAAGTCCAATGTCCACAGCCTTAAAAGTGTCCTAGGGCAGGGCTGGAGAGATGGCTTAGCGGTTAAGCGCTTGCCTGTGAGGCCTAAGGGCCCCAGTTCTAGGCTCGATTCCCCAGGACCCACTTTGGCCACATGCACAAGTGGGCTCATGCACCTGGAGTTCGTTTGCAGTGGCTGGAAGCCCTGGCATACCCATTCTCTCTCTCTCTCTCTTTCTCTCTCTCTCTTTCCCTCTCTGTCTGTAGCTCTCAAATAAATAAGTAAAAAATAAATTAAAAAAAATGTTTTTATAAGTGTCCTAGCACCGGGCATGGTGGCACACACCTTTAATCCCAGCACTCGGAGGACTGCTGTTGAGTTCAAGGGCACCCTGAGACTCCATAGTGAAT
The DNA here is from genome assembly GCF_020740685.1 of Jaculus jaculus. Lineage (NCBI taxonomy): Eukaryota > Metazoa > Chordata > Mammalia > Rodentia > Dipodidae > Jaculus > Jaculus jaculus. The sequence continues at coordinate 159,383,673 of NC_059102.1, forward strand.
TCCAGGTCAGCCTACGTCAGGGGGAAAAAAAAAAAGTGTCCTAGGGCTTAGTGGTTAAGGCACTTGCCTACAAAGCCTAAAACCTCATGTCCAAATCTCCAGGTCCTGCATAAGCCAGACACAGTGATGCAAGCATGCGATGTCGCACATGCACACGGGGCACAAGCATCTGGGGTTTGCTTTCAGCAGCTCAAAGCCTGGAAGCACCCATTCTCATTCTCTCTCTCTCAAATAAATTTAAAAGTCCCAGATGATTCTAATACAGGCTAGACTAACAATTTTGTGTAATGTGGTGTGCATATGTGGTGTGTGTACATGTATGTGCACTTGTGGGGCCCGTGAGTTTGTCCATGGTGCAGGAGCAGCACTGCTCTTCTGCCTGTTCCTGTTTAAGCGGGAGTCTTACTGGATGGAGCGTCTTGCTTTCCATGAGGCAGGTACTTCCCCCATCTCTGCTCCTCCCTCAGATCCTCATGCTTGGGCAGAAGTGCACTTCACTGTTAAGCCCTCTCTCCAGGACCCAGTCTACACTTCAATGTTGGCAGCAGTGATATTTGAGGCTGGATATGGTGCACAGGTATTCTGTGCATTGTAGGGTGTTTTGCACTAGCCTTTGCCTCTACTTTTAGAAGCACATCAGAGGTGTGATAAGGAAAAATGTGACCAGTGTATGCTTCCTAGGAAGGCCTAATGTAAATTTAAAAACAGGGACTGAGGGTGCAGCTCCACTTGCCTCAATAGCCAGTGCCACAAGCAGCAACAACAAAACGTCATTTTATCTACTTTTTTCTTTTTGCTTTGTTGTTTTCTGAGAAAAGGGCTAAGTAGGCCAGGCTGGCCTTAAACAATCTTCCTGCTTCAACCTCCTATTACATGCCTGGCTTTTCTGATTTTTCTCTTTTGTGGTGCTGGGGATAGAACTCAGGGCCTCATGCATACATGTATTCTACAGAGGTATACTCCTTAGCTGCCAAATCAATCATTTTAGAGAAGAGATGCTTGAAGGCTGAGGTAGGACTGCTAAGTAATCTAATTTGATCAATACAATGCATATACACATTATGTTAAAATAGCAGGGCTGGAGAGATGGCTTAGTTAAGGCACTTGCCTGCAAAGTTAAAGGACCCAGGTTTGATTCTCCAGGACCCACGTAAGCCAGATGCACAATGTGGCACATGCATCTAGAGTTCATTGCAGCAACTAAAGAAAGGCCTGTCCATTCTTTCCATATATATAATCTGCCTCTTTCCCTCTCCTTAGTTCTCTCGCACTCTCAACTAAGTAAATAAATAAATAAATATTTTAAATAGCAGGGATGGAGAGATGGCTCAGCAGTTAAGGTGCTTGCCTGCAAAGCCTAACAAACAGGGACCAATTCCCCAGTACCCACATAAAGCCAGATGCACAAAGCAGCATATGCATCTTGAGTTTGTTTGCAGTGACTAGAGGCCGTGGTGTGCCCATACTCATTCTGTGTGTGTGTGTGTGTGTGTGTGTGTGTGTGTGTGTGTCTGCTTGCAAATAAATTAAATAACAGACTATACCCCATAAATATGTACAATTATTATGGGTTAAGAAAAGAAAATCAAGTCTTATGGACAGAAATATGAAAGCTGCTTAAAGCCAAGTGGTCTAGTCTTTTTGTTTTAAGTACATACTTAGAAAAAGGAGCAAACACTATTCAGCCTACACTAGATCTTGATTTATGAGGACCAAGTCAGGATGCCTATGTTATTTATGAATAAACTCAATAGCAAGTTTCAGTTGAGCAATTTCTGTTACCAGTTACTCTTGTAAGTGTAGAATATAAAACTTCAAAGCAACATACACTGATAACATTTTAGATTTCTCAACACACACACACACACACACACACACACACACACACCTGCAAATGGTGGCACATGCCTTTAGTCTTAGCACTCAAGAGGCTTAAGTGAAAAGTACACTATGAGTTCAAGGCCAGCCTGGGGCTACAGAGTGATTTCCAGATCAACCTGGGCTAGAGACAGACCTTACCTGCAAAAAAGCAAAACATACACAAGAACACAGCTGAGGAGATGGCTCAGGGGCTAGAGTCACTTGCTTGCAATGCCTGGTGGCCTGGGGTTCAATTCCCCAGTACCCACGTAAAACCTGGTGCACAAAGTGGTACATGTGTTTGGAGTTCATTTGCAGCAGCAACAGCAGCAGAAGCAAGGGGTCCTAGAACACATACTCTTGCTCCTAAGGTAAATAACTAAAAATATAAAAAGAAAACACATACACACAACCTCTACCCCAATACCATCTTCAAAATGAAGACTAAGCTGATACTGCAGCGTGTGTGCCTGTTATTTCCAGATACTTTGGTGGCTGAGGTGCAAGGGTCACTTGAACCTAGGAAATGCTAGACTCTAGCCTGGGCAATAGAGCAAGATCTCATCTCAGGATTAAATAAAATCAGGTCGGAGTGTCATAAAATGAAGTACAAATCAAGAAGCACTTCCAAGGCTGGGTGCGCTGGCACACGCCTTTAATCCCAGAACTTGGGAGGCAGAGGTAGGAGCATCGCTGTGAGTTCGAGGCTACTCTGAGACTACATAGTGAATTCCAGGTCAGCCTGAGCTAAAGTGAAACCCTGCCTCAAAGAAAAAAAAAGCAGCACTTCCAGGGACTGGAGAAATGGCCCCGTAATTAAAGGTGCTTGCTTGCAAGCCTGTCAGCCCAGGTTCAATTCCCTAGTCGCACACCTACAGCCAGATGGATATTTATTAGCAGCAGAAAGTGATCCTGGTGTGCCCGTGGTTATACACTGTACATATACACACATACTTCTAGTAACAGCATAACCTTAGTCAAGTTATAAAACTTCATGACACATCTCTTACAAACAAACTAAGCACTAATTCTGACCAATACTACTTTAAGCAAGAGATGCTTACTTGTTAACATTATCGTCTGGACCAAATTGATTCAAAATTTTTATCTTAAAGAAGCTAAAGGTTGGGCGTGGTGGCTCACAACTTTAATCCCAGCACTTGTGAGGCTGAGGTAGGAGGGTCACCATGAGTTCAAGTCCACCCTGAGACTACAGAGTGAGACCCTACCTTGAAAAACCAAAGGGGAGGGGGGAGAAGCAGCAGCTAAGCAAGCCATGCATGTGGTGCATGCTCATAATCCCAGCATTCAGGAGGGTGAGGTAGGAGTATAGTCATGAGTTGGAAGGCAGCCTGGGCTACAGTTAGTTCTAGGTCAACCTGGGATACAGAGGCCATGCCTCAAAAAAATAATATTTTTTAATATTTTTTATTTTTTTTAATTATTTATTTATTTATTTGAGAGCGACAGACACAGAGAGAAAGACAGAGAGGGAGAGAGAGAGAATGGGCGCGCCAAGGTTTCCAGCCTCTGCAAACGAACTCCAGACGCGTGCGCCCCCTTGTACATCTGGCTAACGTGGGACCTGGGGAACCGAGCCTCGAACCAGGGTCCTTAGGCTTCACAGGCAAGCGCTTAACCGCTAAGCCATCCCTCCAGCCTAATATTTTTTAATTTTAAGAAAAGAAGCTAGCCAGGAGTGGTGGTGCACATCTTTAATTGCACTCAGGATGCTGAGGTAGGAAGATTGAGTTTAAGGCTGGCCTTGAACTACATAGTGACTACATATTGAGTTCGTTCCAGGTCAGAGTGAGGCCCTATCTCAAAAAAAGGGAGGAGAGCTAAAAGAAGCACTTTTAGTCCTCATTTTATTACTACTCATTTTCTACCCAGCTATAAACTTGATCTTCAAATTCTCCATTAGTTACTATCAACTTGCTTTTTTAAATTTTTTTATATGAGAGAAGACAGAGAGAGAAAGAGGCAGAGAGAGAGAGAGAGAGAGAGAGAGAGAGAGAGAGAGAGAGGAAAGAATGGGCACTCCAGGGCCTCCAGCCACTGCAAATGAACTCCAATGCATGAGCCACCTTGGACATCTGGTTTACATGGGTCCTAGGGAACCAAGGGTCAAACTGGGTTCCTTAGGCTTCACAGGCAAGCGCTTAACTGCTAAGCCATCTCGCCAGCCTCAATTTGCTTTTTTTTGTTGTTGTTGCTGTTGTTGTTGTTGCATATGGGGGGTTATTTTTAGGCAAGGATGCTATACTTGACTCAAAATCTAGTGTTCTCTTTCTATCCTTGATAAGTTACACAGGAAGATGCTGAACTCTACTTAAGTTGAAGTTCACCAAAACACACTCCCCCAATGCACAAAGCAAGACAAGTCCCAAGAAAATAGCCAAGAGAAAGGTTGAGTGCCATGGAGAAGGAACAGGGCAGACACCAAAAGTCTGTTATAAGTTACGACTACAGGGCTGGAGAGATGGCTTAGCGGTTAAGTGCTTGCCTGTGAAGCCTAAGTACCCAGGTTCGAGGCCCAATTCTCCAGGACCCACGTTAGCCAGATGCACAAGGGGGCGCACACGTCTGGAGTTCGTTTGCAGTGGCTGGAAGCCCTGGCACGCCCATTCTCTCTCTCTCCCCCTATCTGTCTTTCTCTCTGTGTCTGTCACTCTCAAATAAATAAATAAAAATGAAATAAGTTATGACTACAGATGAGCAAATAACACAAAACTCCCAGACAAGACACAGCAAAGGGCAGAACAATCCCCTAACCTGTAGGAAATGGCTCCCCCATCTACAGGCTGAATATTTTTATCCAAAATGTTTGGAAGCAGGAAAATTTCAGATTTGGCCTTGATTTTGCTGTCTTTGCACAGACTTAGTGGGTTTAACAACCCCTCTACGAAATGCTGAAAAAAAATCTGAACATCTGAGCATTAAACCATCAGATTTCAGCATTTGGGTTTGGAGATTAGGGATGTTTGAGTTGTGTTTTACACCTGAGGAATGTCTCATTACACAGCAGTCTTTCCACCATCAAAACCCAAGAGTAAAACACTAAAAATCCCGTAAGTTATGGATGCTGGGGCAACCTCACACATCGGCAGTTCCCTGGAGTTCAGGTGAACAAGTCCTAGCTACGCTTTTCTGTATTGGAGCACTGCGAAGTGCCACCACTCTTTGCTCAAGCAGACACAGGGAATTTGGTGAATTTTCAACAATTCTTCCCATGGAAAACTTCCAGTTCATTTATTTTTCCTGCCTAACTAGACCTTAAATACACAGCTTTCCTAATTGGACCCAAACATTTAAAACGCAAATTTAAACTGGGCACAGTGATGCATGCCTATAATCCTAGAACTTGGGACACAGAATTAGGAGGATCAAGATTCCAAGGTCATCCTTGCCTACCTATTGAGTTCAAAGTCAGTTTAGACAAGAGACTCTACCTTAAAAAAAATTAAGAAAGAAGGGCTGGAGATGGCTTAGAGGTTAAGTGCTTGCCTGTGAAGCCTAAGGACCCACGTTAGCCAGATGCACAAAGGGGCGCATGCGTCTGGACTTCGTTTTCAGTGGCTGAAGGCGTTGGCGCGCTCGTTCTCTATCTTTTTTTTTTAATTTTTGTTTATTTTTATTTATTCATTTGAGAGCGACAGAAAGAGAGAAAGAGAATGGGCGCCCCAGGGCCTCCAGCCACTGCAAACGAACTCCAGACGCGTGCGCCCCCTTGTGCATCTGGCTTACGTGGGTCCTGGGGAATAGAGCCTCGAACCAGGGTCCTTAAGCTTCACAGGCAAGCGCTTAACCGCTAAGCCATCTCTCCAGCCCCTCCCTCTCTCTCTATCTATTAGCTTCTTTCTCTGTCTGTTGCTCTCAAATAAATAAATAAAAAGGAACAAAAAATTTTTAAAAAAACAGGGCTGGAGTGATGGCCTCAGTGGTTAAGGCACTTGCCTACAAAGCATAAGAACCAGAGTTTAACTCTCCAGGACCCATAATGCCAAATGTACAAAGGGGAGCGTGTGTCTGGAGTTTGTTTGCAGCAGCTGGAGACCCTGGCATGCCCACTCTTCTCTTTCTACCTGCCTCCTTCTCTCTCAAAGAAATAAATAAAAATACAAGGTTTTGGGCTAGCCGGGCATGGTGGCACACGCCTTTAATCCCAGCACTCGGGAGGTACAGGATCGCCATGAGTTCGAGGCCACCCTGAGACTCCGTGGTGAATTCCAGGCCAGCCTGGGATAGAATGAAACCCTATCTTGAAAAACAAAACAAAACAAACAATATATACATATAGATACAGATATATAGATACACACACACACACACATACACATACATATGGGGCTGGAGATATGGCTTAGCAGTTACAGCACTTGCTTGCAAAGCCAAAGGACCCAGGTTGGATTCCCCAGGATCCCAGATGCACAAGGTAACACATGCATCTGGAGTTCATTTGCAGCAGCTGGAAGCCCATTCTCCACCCCCCCCAAAAATAAAAATATTTAAAAATAAAATACAGTATTTCTAAAAAGTAATAAAAATCAAGTTTAATTTGGTAATAACAGTCACTAATCACTGAGTTGATTGTATGTGCCAGACACCGTTCTAGATATTTTACCTGTATTAACTTATTATTTACATGTATAACTCTGCACGTGTTAGGATAAATTTATGGAATAGATGCTTATTCTCCCATATTGCAGAGAAAGCAGAAAGGTTAGGTGACTTGCCCAAGGTCAGTGAGCTGAATCCAGGCGGTCTAGACGAAAGTGCAAACATCCCCACTAACTTAGGCACTTTGTGCTTTGCCTCTTAAAGAGCACGGTTTAGTGATAGGGGATCTGCACTCTGCAGCAGCTTCAGATGCAACGTGACCTTGAGGACAAAACCGAAGTAAACTTAACAAAGTGAAACGGTATGCACGTCAACAAGTGCTGGAAGGATGGAAGGCACCAAGCAAATGCTCCCTTGACCATGACAAGCACAACATCCACAAAGTCCTCCCCATTCCCCAAAGAGAAAACGTCGACTTATCAAGAAGATGACAGCAAGTCGCCGGTTTGAGACGCCGGGGCAGACAGCTAATCAAAGGGCTTATTCTGTGCACCTTACAACTCTTAAGTCTAGGTTCTAAAGAAAGCGAACCAGGAAAGGTCCCAGAGAGAAACACCTCCAAGTTAGCAGGGGAAAGGCTTCTTTAAGAGGGAGGTACTCGGAGCCACAAGGCCCACCCCCACCTTGGCTCGTATACACCAGGGAGGTCTCCAAGCGAGACACTCCGTCGGGGCTAAGGGTTCTCGGCGGTGGCTCCTGCGCGACTCCCCACGAGTGTTTGTGTCTTCCGATGACTCTGCGGCGAACCGACAGAAACCCACAGAACTTGTTCCTCCGACAACCAGAGTACAACAATGGGCCTTCGCGAATCTTTCCGGCGAGTTGCTGCCTGAACTTGACACAGCTCCCCAGCCATTGCACCCCCCACCCCCGCCGCCCGGGGAGAAGTTATCCGGAACCCGCGGCCAGTGAGCGACGAGGAAGCCGGACTCGGTTCGAGGACGCGCCTGGCCCTCCCGGTCTCCCGCCGAGCCAAGGCCGTGACCGTGAATGCGGCCGTAAAAGTTCCCCGCCCGGGGCGCCAGGGCCCGCTGGGACCCCGCTGTCAGGAACGGACCGCCGGGCGGCAGGGAAGGACTCGGCGCCGCGCCTCCCCGGGCCGCGGAACAGCGAATTCCGGGGGGGAGGGGAGAGGGGCCGGGACGATCCCTTCCCCGCGCCGCCCAGGCCGGGCCCGGGGGTCCCCTTCCTCCCGCCCTCCCGCGCGGCCTGCATATCCCGCCCCGCTGCCCCCTCCCCCACGTTACCTGGAAGGTGCCCACGACCCGCCGCTAGTCGCGCTCAGGCGGGAAACGCGCTCACCGACACCATCAGCGAAGCGCCCAAAATGGCGGACGTATCAAGCAGGCCTTGATTCTCCCCGCCCTCCCTCCGGTCGCCTCGCAGCCAATCGAGGTCCAGGCCCCGCCCCTGGCCAAAGCTTATTGGCTTTCCTCTTCCGCCCCCATAACCTATTGGATCGCCCAGCGGCTCCTTTGCCTCCACTCCAATTGGCTCGCGGCTCTCGTCAGTCAAGCCGAGAGGCGCATTCTTTTCCCATGGACTTGACGGATCCGGAACCTCTAGGATCCCGGAGTCTGAGAAACACAAATCAGAAATTGAGAGAAGCTTAGCTGGGTCTCCCTACGCCGTAGCAACAGCAGGGCCTCCGCGTGACGGACTCTTCGGACCACCAATCCGAGTAGCCAATGCTTTTTAAAACTAAATTGAGCCAAACCAATCATGGCTATGAACCTCGGGATGTCTGGGAGCCAATGGAATGTTGCGATGACAGCAGGCAGTGGGAGTAGTGCCGCGGGGAAACCGGTGATGACGTGAGCCACAATACGTGTTTGGGCGGAAGTCAGTCCCGGCTGGGGAATTAGCTCAAGTGGTAGAGCGCTCGCTTAGCATGTGAGAGGTAGTGGGATCGATGCCCGCATTCTCCATAGTTAAATTTTATAAAGGATCGTCGGGCGAATTAAGGGAGCAGCACTGGAAATGGGGCCAAAGCGAAGACTGTATGGCTGGGACAATCTCATGTCCTTAGGAGTCACAATCCTCCCTCTTTTTTTTAATTCTTTTCTCTTTTTCAAATTATATTTATTTATTTGCAAACAGAGATAGAAAGAGAATGGGCACGCCAGGGCCTCTAGCCATTGCAAACGAACTCCAGGCACATGCGCCCCCTTGTGCATCTGGCTTATGCTGGTCCTGGAGAATGGAACAGGGGGTCCTTAAACTTCGCAGGCAAACGCTTTAACCGCTAAGCCATTTCCTCAGCACACAAATAAGAGCTTCTAAAATGTAAAGGTAGTATGTCACATCAAAAGACAAAGACAGGGCTCCAAATTCCTGGAATGGAGGTGTCAAGGAGAGGAAGAGTGACACAGGACTTTGGAGCTCTGGAAGGTCCCTATGCCTCAGGTGTGGTGGGAGACTGGGCAGCAGTAGGTCAATCACGCAGACCTGAAGGAACCTGGTGCCGTTGCCAGATGTTCATACCTCAGGTAGAGGCTCCCTGTGGGAAGCAAGTCCAGTAGCAGCCCTTTTGGTGCTGGCTTGGTGGGGAATGTCACTCCAATACACAGTGGGGTTCCTATGTGACTTCTCTAAGCTGCCTCTGGGCTAGAGGAGAGCAATCTCTGCCTCACTGAGCACCCACTGCCTTCTGTGTCTATATCTCTGTACCCCAACCCCAGGCCTGAGCCCCTGCTCCTCAATCACTCTCTGAATTCCAGTACCAGGGCAGCAGTGAGAGTTTTGTGCACTTACGCACACCCACTCCTACCTCCATCAGAGCCTGTGACTGGTGGCAGACTCCAGAAAAAGTTCATTGAGGGTAGCTCCATTTTACAGACTATAGCCAACAGGCCGGTAAAGCTTTCAGACACCTGTTGAAGGGCTGAATGACCTTGGCTGAGTGATCTAACCTGTCCGAGGAAGTCTAGGTGATATCTACCAACCTGAGTCCACCCCTGCCACTCCTGACAGCTAGGGAGGTCACAAACAGGGGCAGACATTACTCACTTTGATCCTCAGAGGCTAGAGGCCTTGCCTGAGGCCACACAGCTGATGAGGAGTTTCGGAAACACTGAGACCAGTTGATGCAAGGTTAGGAGGCACATGACTAGGGGCCAGACCACAGTGGGTATGCCAAAGAGAAGGAATCACAGAAGCAGCTGGTGCCAGGGTCCTCCAGGGAGGACAAGCGTGAGGACAGTCACAGGCCTAAGGGAAGAGAGTGGGAAGTGGGTGAGGAACTCATGGGGATCTTGCAAGGGAGGTAAGGGTACTGGTGTAAACCCAAACAATAAGAGGGGAGAGCAGGGCAGGAGGGCATATTAGCAAGGAGAATGAGGCACAAGGGCTAGATTAAAGAAGCTGCAAGGTGGTTCTTGCTGAGCCATGGGTAGGAGGAGACAGCCCATACCCCCAATGGTCTCGGAATCCTTTCACTCATTCATCATCAAACTATAACCCCAAATCTGCTTTGTGTACTGTCCTCGATTCAGGTGGGCTGTAAATGACGTGGCTAGGCCCCATAGGTTGTCAGGGATGATACACTCCTGACCTAGCCAGAAGCACTGAAGTCAGGGAGGGTCTTCTGGGGAAGGACGTAGCTGAGCTCAGAACCCACCTGTAGGCCATTAGGGAGCCATAGAGGCCTCAAGTAGGGTGTAAGTAACTTGGAAGGTTTGAAAAGGACTCAGATGGTCCTCTGCACCTGAGAACTTGCACTTTGTGGATCTCCACTCTCCCCTCCCCCTGTCCTTCTAAAGCTTAATGTTTAAATTTTTCAGTCCATTTAAGAAACACCCATGTAAAAAAAAAAAAAAGAAAGAAAAGAAAAGAAAAAGATAGCCAGGTGTGGCACGCCTTTAATCCCAGCACTCAGGAGGCAGAGGTAGGAGGATCACCATTAATTCAAGGCCACCCTGAGACTCCATAGTGAATTCCAGGTCAGCCTGGGCTAGCGTGAGACCCTACCTCAAAACCCCCCCACCAAAAAAAAAAAAAAACAAGAAAGAAAGAAAGAAACACCCATGTTGCCAGGCATGATGGCACACGCCTTTAATCCCAGCACCGCAGAAATAGGAGGATTGTTGTGAGTTCAAGGCAACCCTGAGACTACATAGTGAATTCCAGGTCATCCTGAACTACAGCAAGACCCTACCTCAAAAAAAAAAAAAAAAATTAAATAAATAAATGAAATGAAATAAATAAAAACCATGCATGTTGTAGCCAGGCATGGTTCTGAATGCCTTTAATCCCAGCACTTGGGAGGCAGTGGTAGAAGGATTGCCATGAGTTCAAGGCCTCCCTGAGACTACATAGTGAATTCCAGGTCAGCATGAACTAGAGTGAAACCCTACATTGAAAAGCCAACAAACAAACAAAATACCCATGTCATCCTTTTATTGGTTCATAAGCATGATGATTGGGTGTCCACGCACTTGCATGACATGTGCCTCCCAGAAGCCTTCTTATATGACAGCACATTACCCATCTGGCATTAATCCCAGCACTCAGGAGGCAGAGGTAGAGGATCACCATGAGTTCAAGGCCACCCTGAGACTACATAGTGAATTCCAGGTCACACTGGACTAGATCAAGACCCTACCTCAAAGGAAAAAAAAAAAAAAAACACGTATATAATTTGGGGGGGAGGGTTTTAAGACAGGCTCTCACTCTAGCTCAGGCTACCTGGAACTCACTCTGTAGCCCAGGCTGGCCTTAAACTCATGGTGTGAGCCACCATGCCTGGCTTCCGTGGGTGTAATGTTTCCAAGCATGTTCACAAATAGACAAGGGGAGGGTCTGGGGTTGTAGCTAATTGGTAGGATGTTTGCCTAGCATGTATGAAGCCTTAAGTTTGATCCTCAGCACCATATAAAACCAGGCATAGTGGTGCAAGCCTATAATCCCAGTACTCAGGAGGTGGAGGCAGGAGGATCAGAAGTTCAAGGTCACCTGGCTACCTACTAGTTCAGTTTGAAGTGAGCCTAGGCTACATACGACCCTGTCTCAGAGAGAGACAGAGAGGTAAGGAGCATTGACAAATCTTAATTCTATCAAATAATTTTATAATGAGCAAATCTCCCCATCGTTTCCTAAGAAGTACACTTTCATTCACACATATATCCACACAGGAGAGACAAGCTCTGAATAGAGACCTTAAGTTGAGCAAGTTCAACCTGAAGAAAGACAGCCCATTGTCTCCGCCACCCATGGGCTGGCACAGGGCCAGAGGCTGTAGTCGGGCCACCACTGCCCTGGCAGAGGACGAACTCCCAAAAGTGCTGGGCTGTGGACCGACCACACTAAGTGCTGGGTCAGGTCAAGAGGTGCTGAGGCTGGAGAGGAAGAATCAGCAACTCCTAGGAGACCCGAGAGGTCATCCTCATAGCCCGGAGGTTCAACTTTCTTTCCCTTCCTTTCCCACAGTGCAGGGGACTCAGTAGTCCTAGCTGGGGAAGAGCCAGACTTCCAGCAAAGGGTGGTCCAGAGGAAGGGGAGCCCCTGGGCTTGCTGAGCTCTCAGTGACTACTAGGTTTCTAGGGAAGAAAGCAAAGAAGACGTTTCAGTGAGGGGAGATATGGAGGCTGGGAATCCAGAAGACAGCACAGGCCAGGAGCCAGCAAGGGGCTGTGAGGGTGGGACTCCAGTCCTTGGTCTGGAGTGTGCCCAAGACTGGGAAGAGCAAGCCAAGGACAAGTGGAGCCCCACCCAATTCCCGGCACCCAGACATGCACGAACACCCAAGATTTAGCCATGTGAACTCTGTCGGTTGCCCAAGATATTCTCAGTGGCTACAGACCAAGGAGACTGTGAAGCCCCGGGCAGACAGGACGTCCACTCCCTCCTGGAAGAGGGACGGGCTGAACAGATGGCCCACTCTGGTACACACTGCTGAGAGGGGCCCTGTGCGCAACAGACACCACAGGACTCGGAGAGGAGGGACAGAGATGGGAGAGGTAGGTGTTACCATAGAGGTGAAAGGTTTTGGAAGAAAGACAGGAGGAGGGCTGGAGAGATGGCTCAGGGGTTAAGGCGCTTGTTTGCGAAGACTAAGGACCCATGTTTGATCCCTCTCCAGATTCCACATTAGCCAGATGCACAAAAGTGAGGCAAGCGCAAGATCGCACATGCCCACTAGGTGGCACAAGTGTCTGGAGTTCAACTTCACTGGCTGAGGCCCTGGTGTGCCAATTCTCTCTGTCACTCTCTAAAACAAACAAACAAATAAATAAATAAATAAATAAAACCTGCAACCCTTAAAAAAAAAAAAGGTTAGAAGGAATTACAAAGGCAGGCTTCTATATTTGTATTTATTGATTTGAGAAAGGGGGAGGGAGAGGAGAGAATATGGGCACATCAGCGCCTCTTAGTGCTGCAAAAGAACTCCAGGCTCATGTGTCCCTTCATGAGTCCTAGGTACATGGGTACCAGGGAATCAAACTGGGGCCAGCAGGCTTTTCAAGCAAGTGCCTTTGACTGCTGAGCCACCTCCCCAGTCCAAAAATGACAAATGAAATAAAAAATTCTGGCTTAGCTGCTTTGCACCCAAGCTTCAGTTTCCCCAAACTGGGGATACTTAGGTTCTAGGAAGTCAGATAGCTGGTTAAACATTGCTCTTCATTTATGTTGAGAGGTCAGGTGTCCCTCTGGCTCTGTGAGTGTTGGCCATGAGCTTGTCCCGTCACTGCTAGGACATACTACCAGCCCTTCCGCAGAGGTGAGGCCACGTCTCCATGGGCCCTGCCACAAAGAACGTTTCAGAGGCCCGTCAGTCACCTTGGGTGTGTCAAGCAGAGACAGATCTAACTGCTCCTGTCTCTAAAGGGGTCTTGGGTAGGGCCACACCCCCAGACCCAGCTCTAATTCTGAAGTAACATCTGCAGGACTGCCTCCCTTTGGTCTCAGCAATACTGACCTTCACTTTGGGGGACTCTCAAGCAATCCCAAGCCAGTGGAGCAACTCCCCAAGAGTCTGTTCTGAGAAACCTGATACCTGCAGGCTGGCACACACCTGCTGTTCACCGCATAGCTACCGTAGTGAAGCAAACCCTGAGGAAACCAGTGTGCTCTGTCCATCACTCAGTCTCCCTTCCCCGGGCTGCTGTGGCCCAATCCCCTCAGAGAAGGGCAAGGGTTCAATTTCAAGTCAGGAGACCTCTGGGTCGTCCTGGCTCAGTTCTTAGGCGTTGCTGCACCTCCAAGCACTGTGGCTGGGGTCAGGCCCTTCCCTGACATCTCTGGCTTTCAGTAACACTGGAAAAACAACCCATCTCCTCATTCCGTGCCACAGCTAGATTACTTCACCACCTCCTGTCAGACCGGGGAAGGGGGTGCTCCTCCCACTGGGGCAGGGGCCAGGCCTTGTCTTTCAGATGGGCACACACAGACCTCAGACCCTGCTGGCTGGATGCCTCTGAGGACAAAAGGGCAGAGCCAGGATAAGTGCAACCTTGACAGAGTGAAGCTTGGCAGCCTGATCCAATGAGGTCCACACAGATGGGGGTAGATAGGGACGCCCTGGCCTCTCACCTTCATAGAGGGTTGGCACACCAACCCAGCCCAAGGGTAAGAGCATAACTTGCGGAACTGGATACAAAACAGAAATGTGAGGAAGCCTTGAATAGTGTGTGTGACATGTCACTCCCGGCCTGCGAGACTGCACAGGTCAGCCCCCGAGGCTGGCCCTAGTGAAGTCTAAGGATGTCTCCTGAGGAAGGTGCTCACCTCTGCCCAATGTTTCAGCCCTTTCCTGTGGTGACCTGACATAGGGAACCCCCTGTATGGAAAGATAAACACACAGTAGCCATCCAGAAGTGGCATTCGCTCCCTGAGGGTATTCAACTCAAAGTCACACAGGACACAAAAGAATGGCAGTTACTTACATTTAAAAAAAAAATTAAGTTTATAAATATTTTCTCCACTGTACAAAGTTTTCCCAACCCTACCCACCCCCATCACTGTTCACATTTTATGTTTTTTAAATCCCAATTATATTTATTTTTTTTAAATCATAAAATATATTTTTTCTTTGTTCATATTTAAAAATATTTACAGGGGATGCAGCGAGGCCGGGGTGGGCAGCCGAGGTCAGGATGAGTCTGTGCAGGGGGACGGAGGGGGCGGGAAGAGGTGGCAGTAGCTCCGCTCGGTGGCTGGCGAGGGCGGGCAGCTGTCCTCTGCCGACAGGTACTGGCTGTGAGGTGTGGGCGGGGGTGGGTAGGGATCTGAGTCCGAGTTCAAATCCAGGTAGTACTTGCTGGTCTTCCAGCGGCTGGTGCTGTAGTCACTGTCACACACGTCGGTGCTGCAGGGTGTTGTTGGGGGTGCCACGCCTCGAATAATGTAGGGCCTGAAGGGAACAGAGGAGGAGGGGGTTCAGAGGCACACCTGCCCTCATGCACAGGGCCCTCCGACAGCTCAGGAAGAGGCGAGGCCCGCTATGTGGACTGGCTCATCTCATTCTCTTGGAACCTCCTGAGCCAGGCCACAGGCCACGAGCACCTTCCCGGACAAAGGGCAGGCGGAACCTGCCTGGCTGACCTAGTGCAAGGGTTCATTCCACCTCTGAGCTTCTGTTTCTTAGGATAAGCAGGAAAGAAAGAATCAGTTCCGTTCCTTTTTCTTTTTTTTTTTTTTACCTTTTCAAATTTTTATTTATTGATCAATTAGAGTGAGAGAAAGAGTAAGAATGGGCACGCCAGAGCCTCTAACCACTGCAAAGCAAATGAATTCCAGATGCATGCACCACTGTGTGTATCTGGATTACATGGGTTCTGGGGAGTTGAACCTAGGTCCTTAGGCTTCTCAGGCAAGTGCATTAACTACTAAGCCATCTCTCCAGCCCCAGTTCTGTTTCTTAAGAGGCCTGTGAGGAGGAAATGTGAGTCAGCATGAAAAATGCTAGAAGCAGTCAGTGCCTAACAAAAGAAAATGCTCGACCACTGTTGGTCATAATGTCTTTTATATTTATTTATTTTTTAATTTTCTGTGGTAGGGTCTCACTCTAGCTCAGGCGGACCTGGAATTCACTATGTAGTCTCAGGGTGGCCTTGAATCCATGGTGATCCGCCTACCTCTGCCTCCCAAGTGCTGGGGTTAAAGGCGTGTGCCACTACACCCAGCTCATAATGTCATTTCTTTTTTTTTCTCTTAATTTATGCATATATTTATCTTGGCATATTTTGAAAATTGTGGTTAACAGACACACTATGAGGCTCGAACATGAGACTGTTGGGAGAACCTGAAAAGGTCCCTGGGAAGGGCCTATCTTGGGTTCAAGGACCTTAACCCCAGTGACGTCTCTCAGCCTGTCAGTGACTTTCTGCTTTCACCTGTGGCTCGGAAACCCTGTGTCAGGCCACACAGCCAGAGTCTAGGGTGGGGATCATGGTGTGTGTTTAGGATCCCAGGCCCTAAGTAGTGGGCGAGAAGGTGCGTGAGGTAGGCAAAACAGCAGCTCAGCACGTGGGACCCAGCGGCCACAAGCTCAGGCCAGGGAAAGAAGATGGCTTGGAGGCCCAAAGAAAAGGTAGTAGGTAGTCTAGGCTAGGGACAGAACCTGACAGGGCTACTTTAACAAATGACATCCGGTCGTGGTCTGAATGTCAAGGGTCCCCCTAAAGCCTCATGTCTGAGCCCCAGCTGGCCGAGCTGGAGGAGGCGTGTCACTAGAGACGGGCACTGGGGTAGGACAGCCCAGCAACAGGGCCAGAGCTCGAGAACACTGCCTTTCTGCTGCTTCCTGCGTGGGGCTATTTACGCCCGTCATGCTTTTCCTGTCACAACGAAACTTCCTCTCAAATGCAAGCCAAGATAAATCGTTTCCTTTTCATAAGCTGCTTCTGGGTGGCTATCTTGTCCAGCAATGAGAAGACAGCTGCTAGAGGCAATTGGTACCATGAAGTGGAGCTGCTGCCATAATAAACCTGACCGTGTAGTTGTTAGTCTTTTGAAACCGATTTTCTGGAGGAATGTGGAAGGATTTGGAACCTTGCTGTTTTGTTTTTCTCTTTGAGGTTTTGCTCTAGCCAAGGCTGACCTGGAATTCACTATGTAGTCTTATGCTTGAAGGAGCAAAATACAGAGAAAGACATGAAAATAAAAAAGTTTGCCATAGAAAGAAATGAAAGTAAGTTGAGTGTGGTGGCGCACGCCTTTAATCCCAGCATTCGGGAGGGAGAGGTAGGAAGATCGCTGTGAGCTCGAGGCCACCCTGAGACTACATAGTGAATTCCAGGTCAGCCTGGGCCAGAGTGAGACCCTACCTAAGAAAAGGAAAAGGAAAAGGAAAAAGAAAAAGAAATGAAAGTAAGATCAAAGAAAATGTCTCACATGTTAAAGGTACTTGCTTGCAGAGCCTGCCAGCCCGATTCAATTCCCCAAGACCCACATAAAGGCAGATGCACAAAGTAGCAGATGCATCTGGAGTTCGTTTGCAGTAGCAAGAGGCCCTGGTGCCACCATACTCAGTCTCGGTTTGTAAGCAAATAAAAAAAAAAAATTGAATGGTGGGCATGGTGGTACACACCCTTAATTCCAGCACTTAAGAGGCAGAGGTAAGAGGATTGCTGTGAGTTTGAGGCCAGCCTGAAGCTACAGAGTGAATTCCAAGTCAGCTTGGGTTAGAATGAGAGTCTACCTTGAAGAAACAAACAACAACAAAAAAATTAAAATATTGGGCTGGAGAGATGGCTTAGCAGTTAAGCGCTTGCCTGTGAAGCCTAAGGACCCCGGTTTGAGGCTCGGTTCCACAGGTCCCACGTTAGCCAGATGCACAAGGGGGCGCACGCGTCTGGAGTTCGTTTGCAGAGGCTGGAAGCCCTGGTGCGCCCATTCTCTCTCTCCCCCTCTATCTGTCTTTCTCTCTGTGTCTGTCGCTCTCAAATAAATAAATAAATAAATAAATATTAAAATATTTAGTCATCAGAGAGAAAGAGACAGACAGACACAAAGAGGGAGGGAGGGAGAATGAGCATGCCAGGGCCTGCTGCCAAATTCCAGATGCATGTGCCACTTGGTGCATCTGACTTTACATGGGTACTAGGGATCAAACCCAAGCCATTAGGCTTTGCAAGTAAATACCTTAACTGCTAAACCATCCCTGCAGCCAAACAATAAAAAAATTAAAATATGTGGGGGGGGGTGTATGGGCTGGAGAGATGGCTTAGCAGTTCAGGCATTTGCCTACAATGCCAAAGGGACCAGATTCAATTCCCCAGGACCCACGTAAGCCAGATGCACAAGGTGGCACATGCATGTGGAGTTCCATTACTGTGGCTAAAGGCCCTAGCAGCTCATTCTACCTACCTACCTCTTGCGTTCTCTCTCTAAAAAATAAATTTAAAAAATTTATACAAACATGGTTTGTTTTTGTTTTTCAAGGTAGGGTCTTGCTTTAGCCCAAGCTGACCTGGAATTCACTATGTAGTCCCAGGCTGGCCTTGAATTTACAGCAATCCTCCTACCTCTGCCTCCTGAGTGCTGGGATTAAAGGCATGCACCACTATGCTGGGCAAATTATTTTTTGTCATTTTGTTGTCTTTTTTTTTTTTTTTGAGGAAGGGTCTCACTCTAGCCCAGGCTGACCTGGAATTCACTGTGTAGTCTCAGGGTGGTCTCAAACTCACAACAATCCTCCTACCTGTGCCTCCCGAGTGCTGGGATTAAAGGCATGTGCCACCATGCTTTGCTGGCCTACTCTTAATTATGGTAGTCTGTTAAGCAATTACAGCTGAAGTGAATGTAGTTTGCACTTCTTTTTTTTTTTTTTTTTTTTTTTTGCCATGCCAGGCATGGTGGCTCACGCCTGGGCTAGAGCAAGACCATAACTCAAAAAAATAAAGAAAAAGTAGGCCAGATGAGCTGGAGAGAAGGCTCAGCAGTTAATGCATTTGCCTACAAAGCCTAAGGACCCAAGTTCAATTCCCCAGTACCCACGTAAAGCCAGATGCACAAGGTGGCATATGTATCTGGAGTTTGTTTGCAGTGGCTGGAAACCCTAGTGCACCCATTCTCTTTCTCTGTCTTTCTCTCTCTCACTCTCTAATAAATTAATAAAGGTTTTTTTTTTTTAAGTAGGCTAGATTTAAACAATGATTCAATGATTAAATACTGATTCTTTTGAAAGGAGAAAACCTGAAGGAAGTATGCTGAAGGGAGTTTCCTGCTCCTCAAAGCCAGGCTTTATACCTGGATTATGAAAATTGGTGGTACTGGTTTTGGAAGTATGACAAACACAGGAAACACGAGGTCACTGGATTGCAAAGCTGTTCTGGGGTTAGATGTTTGGCAATGTGAAACTGGGATGAACTTGCTGCAAGGAGGCCATACATACAGGCCATACATACGGACCATGGACTGCAGGAGACCCTAGGATGAGGGAGATGCTGGGAAAGCTGCTGGCTCAGGCTGGATTCTGCTGGGGAAGCAAGCAGCACAGCTGCGTGTGGAGTTGTCCCAGCCTTTGGTATCCAGAGTATTTCATCCTGAGTCCCAAATACCAGACACGGAGCTTCAGGATTTGACTTTTGCCTGCTGGCTTTCTATTTTACATAAGTCCAGTCCTTCTTGCTATGCCTTCTTTTAGGAATGGGAATGGTTACCCTGGACCCGTTATGTGGTTGACGTGTGAAGTTCGTGTTTTGACTTTACAGGGCTCACAGCTGAGAGACTGCCTTGAGTCTCAGATGAGACCTCAGACTTTTTTGATCGGCACTGGAGACAATGGGACTTTTAGAGTTGGACTGAATGCATTTTGAATCATGGGATGGTCATGAGTCTATGCGAGCCAGAGCAGGATGTGGTGGTTTCAGTGTAAGGTATCCCCTATACTTGATTTCTAGCCAGCAGAGCTTTGCTAGAGAAGGTGTGTCACTGGGATGGGCCTGGAGATTTTATAATCAAGCTCGCCCCCCCGCCCCCCACCAGCACCCTGCCAAGGCTAGATCAGCTCACTCAGACTCTGCCTTCCTGTTACTGTGGAGATGTGATGCCTGGCTGGATGTCTATTCCAGTTCCTGCTATGCTTTTCCACCAGGATGATACTTCTCACTGAAAACAACAAACCCTTTCCTTCTAGAAGCTGCTTCTGGTCAGGTGAGGTTTATTTGTTGTGGTGGTTTTGTTTTGTTTTTTCAGTTTTCGAGGTAGGGTCTTGCTCTAGTCCAGGCTGACCTGGAATTCACTATGGAGTCTCAGGGTGGCCTTGAACTCATGGCCATCTCCTATTCCTGCCTCCCGAGTGCTGGGATTAAAGGCATGCGCCACCATGCCTGGCTTGGTCAGGTGTTTTGTGCTGGCAATGAGAAGGTAACTGCTGCACGACCCGAGGTCAGTGAAGCCCTATGTGATGCTGTGACACTATGGAGCCGGTGCGGGTCCTTGAGCAGCCAGGTGACCCAATGTAGAGGGTGTTGGAAGTGGATGCCAGTGTCAGTCTGCTGGAAGCTGTGGCTCACAGCTCAACTAGCTCCCTGAAATGGCCAGTGGATGGCAGGCAATATTGCCATGGAAAGCTCTGTTGGCTTGGGAGGGCGGGTGTCCTAGAGGGATGCCAGAGTCTTGGACTCCATGCTAGCTGGGTCTAGGCCCATTCTACCTGCCCCATCAGAAAGCTCCTCTGGGGCCTAGAGGGTGGCCTTGTTGGGCAGGCCCATCCCTGACCACTCAGGCTCACTGACTACGGCAAACCGAGATCCTGTTTCTCAATATTCTCCAGTGGCACTTCCATTTAGGGAACTGAGGCTGAGACTCCAATACAGCAACCTGAACAGGCTCAGAGAGGCCAATGTCAGGTCCCACCATGGACTAGCGTACCTGCCTCTAAACACATATTCGATCCTTCTGAGGACCCACTCCCCGGCCAGGGTCCACATCAAGGCTCTGGACATGGTGGGACCCAGGAGTCTGAGCCCTGGACCTCCATGAAACTAGACGGTGATGGAGTGTGAGCACGCTGCTTGCATACTTTTAAGGCCTATGCTTCAGGGCTGGCAGAGTACCCCAAGAGATACTTAAGGAACCCACGCTGGGCTCACTTGACTCCTGAACCGAACATGCAAGTTCTGCTGGAATACCACGAGAAGGCAGCCCGGAGCACGCAGAGAGCCGACGGAAGCGGTCTGAGTCCCCTCGGACAGGAACAGGGCTCACGAATGCACCCTCATCACCCACGGAGGGTGCAGAAGGTCTCCTACCTGTATGGTCTGGCGGCAGCCGGAATGTTTGAAGAGTAGAACATGTCCATATTGTACAACGAGGGATCGGTGGCTGGGGATGGCGGGGGGTTCAGGATCTGTGGAGAGCAAGCAGGGATTATCACTCCAGGCTTCCCTGGACCAGGCAGCTCCCTTCTGCCTGCCCACCTGGAGCTTTCCTCTCGGGAAGGGGGAACCGTCCTGAGCCTAGGGACCCAGGACCTCTCCAGAGCTGATGAGACTTAAGGAGCAAAGGCAGGGCCACAGCCATGTGCCCAGAAGGTGGCAGCCGTCAGATGCGCAAAGAGCAGAGGTGCGGTCCACGCATGTGCCCTTGTCTTCCCAAGCACCACCCTGTTGGCTAGCAGTATCTTCTAGGCCCAAACCCGGATGCTCAGCCATGAACACAGAGGCGGGATGCCAACAAGGCCCCTGGACTCCCGCACCTATTCTCTCAGTGGCCCTGACCCCCAGTCCTTATCCAGGTTCCTTGGAGATTTCCTGCTAACTGCATTTCACGTTCACTCCTCCTGCCACTGTCCATGATCTAAACCGTACTCTGGAGACACTGCCTCCCTGCTGGAGCCCTGGCCAGTGCTCAGGGTCCGAGGATAAGGGGGGGAGGGGTCACAGCCCCACCCACTTGTCAAGAAGCTGTTCGGTTCCTTGCCCCAGATTGTCACAGTAAGGAAAGAAACCTACCACAGGAATGTATCCTCCAGAGCAACAGACAGGGGACTTGAGGTCTAGACACTCTTGCCTGCCCTGGGCCTGCACCTTCCCTAGCAACCACTATGGACAGCACCGCAACCCACCGTGCAGTTTCTCTGTGTGTACAAAGCATAGAGCAGTCCCCATAAAAGCCACAGCCAGACATGAGTTCCCAAAATAAAGAGAAAACAGGACCACATGCCCCAAATGACTGAATTCTCCAGGTGAGAGAACAGTGGGAAGGACTCAGCCTTTCTGCCACACAGACTTAGGGGAAATCCTATTTTCCTAACTACATTATGACCCTGGTAAGGGACCTTCCTGCCTGTGCCTCAGTTTGTTCATCCAAAGGAAGTCAAGAAAGGACTGGGTAAAAGACGCAGAGGTTAAAGGTGCCTGTTTGCAAAGCCTGATAGCCTGGTTCAATTCCCCGCTACATACATAAAGTCAGATGCACAAAGTAGTGTATGTGTCTGGCCCTGTTGCACCTATTTTGTGTATGTGTATGTGCGCGCACACACACGTGTATATGTATTTCTCTCACACATACAGAAAATTAACTAAATAATATATAAAAATATATAAATATATATATATATAAAAATATATAAAAATAACTAAATAAAGGCCAGGTGTGGTAGTGTATGCCTCTAATCCCAGCACTCAGGAGGCAGAGGTAGGAGGACCACCGTGGGTTTGAGGCCACCCTGAGACTACATAGTGAATTCCAGGTCAGCCAGAGCTAGAGTGAGACCCTAGCTCCAAAAACATAAATAAATAAATAAATAAATAAATAAATAAATAAATAAATAAATAAGAATCAGGCATGGTGGCGCCTGTCTTTAATCCAGCACTCTGGAGACAGAGGTAGGAGGGTCCCTTGAGTTCAAGGTCACCATGAGACTACATAGTGAATTCTAGGTCAGCCTAGGCTAGAGCAAGATCCTACCTCAAAAAATAAAAATAAAAAAATAAAATAAAAAATAAATGAGGCCAAGACCTGTTCCATAAGTTTGATTTATTTTTTTGTTTATTTTTATTTATTCATTTGAGAGCAACAGACGGACTTGGGGGCGGGGGAGGCGTCAGAGCCTTCAGCCACTGCAAAGGAACTCCAGATGCACGTGCCATCTTGTACATTTGGCTTATGCGGGTCCTGGGGAATCGAGCCTCAAACCAAGGTCCTTAGTCTTCACAGGCAAGTGCTTAACCACTAAGCTATCACTCTAGTCCTGTTTTGTTTATTTATTTTTTATTTTCATTGCTTTGGTGTTTGGGTCTTGCTTGAACTCAGGCTGACCTAGAATTCACTATGTGGTCTCAGGGTGGCCTCAAACTCATGGCAATCCTCCTATCTCTGCCTCCTGAATGCTAGAGTTAAAGGAGTGCACCACCACACCCGGCTCCATAAACTGTTTTCATGACTGGCGAGTCCCTGTAGGAAGTGACCTGGGCCCCTTCACTGCCCTACCTATCTGCCATCTAGCATGCATACATACATGCATGCATGTATGGATCCACATACCTATGTGTCTACACACACCTTATGAATGAAGAATTTCAGCACGCCAACAAAAGAACATGAATGGAACCTTCTGAGAAAACAACAGTTCTTAAACACCCAGAAAATACTCATATTACTTGTGATGAAACCTAAGAGGCTGGAGAAACGGCTCAGAGGTCAAGAGTGCTTCCTGCATAAGCATGGGGGCCTGAGGAGTCTCAGAGCCGAGTTCGATTCCTTAAGAACCTGTGTAAATAGCCGGTCATGGTCATGCATGTCTGTAACCTCAGGCTTGTGAGGAGCAGAGAGCAGAGAACTGCTGGAGTTCGCAAAAGCAGCAAGAATCAGTGAGCCTCCAATGGTTGAGCAATGGAAGGAGACACCCAGTGCTCTCTCCTGGCTTCTGCGTATGCGTGGATCACCAGATCTGGACATACACAGGCCTAGACCACAGATACACACACACACCACATCACACCTGCACACGTACAGAGAAATACGAATTAAGATTTCAACATGATACCATTTGTGATGGACGATTTTGATTTTCAACATGACTGGACTGAGAAACACCTAGGGGATTAGTGCCATATGTCTCCAGGTGTGGCTACCAGTGCTTCTAGTACATGCATGTATTAATGCCTGGAGTCATTAATAGCCTTGTTTAATGGGAGGTAGTAATGGTAGGAGGCGGGGCCTAACTGGAGGCAGTAGGTCACTGGGTGTGTGTCTCACTCTGGCCCTTGTATACCCTTCTCTGAGCTTCCACTCTGCTACGGATAAGCTATTCTGCTATGGACCAAGAAACTGTGGGCTGAAATCTCTGAAACCGTGAGCCAAGATATATCCTTTCTCCTTTCATTTATGTCAGGCATTTTGTCAAAGCGACATGAAAGTAGCCAACATACCATTTTTACCCAATATTACACTAATGGAAAGTGTGGTAGGAAAAGACTTGCATGTGCGGCCCTCTGCTGGCAGGAAAAGGAACTGTGACAAACTATTGCAAGAGGCACCCAGATGGATGCCAGGACTCAGGCACTTTGACTAGGGCGGTCTATCCTCTGACAACAGAAGAAACTTCAGGTACATATTTCTCCACACAGAATCTGGCTTCTTGTTATCTCTTGCCCAAAGGAATTCTCTAGATCTGTTTTACCAAAAACAATCTGAGCCCCTCCCTGGGAAGGAGTATTCCTGGAAGTTTTAACTCTGATCCTGGCTGGCATCGTGATTAGTTAAGCTCAGACCCAAACCTTGATGGATGGCCTCTTCTTGAGCCAGCCCCTAGCCCAGACCAATCAGCTCTCTTTCAGGCTTGCCTGAGCCTAAGGGGAGAGCCCACCACAATAAGGTTATCAGTAGGTGCTAGGGAGGGAGGGGGAACAAAGATAAGATCTTTTTGCTGCCTGATCACCTCTCCTGAACTTCCAGGTCCTGGTAAGTCTTCCCTGGTCCCCCACTCCCACATGGGCTCTCCCCCTCCAGCCCTCCACATGACAGGAGCTCTGTGCACTATCTTCTATTTTCAGTCTAAATCCCTTTTCATGTTTCTTCCAGGCCCATCACATGGGATCTCAGACCACATGGCTATACCCATGTCCTTTCCCTTGGTTTTTTACTTCCCTCAGTAAATATAATAATTAAAAAAAAAAAAACAAACAGGAGGTGCTGGGGAGATGGTGCAGTGGTTAAAGGCCCTTGCTTACAAAGCCTGCTGGTGAGGGATCAACTCCAGAGTACCCACCTAAAGCCAGATGTACAAAGCGGTCCATGTGTCTGGAATTTCTTTGCGGCAATAAGAGGCCCTGATAAATATACTGTCTCAAATAAATAAGTATTTTTTTGTTTTTTATTTATTTATTTGAGAGCGACAGGCATAGAGAGAAAGAGGCAGATATAGAGAGAGAATGGGCGCACAAGGGCCTCCAGGCACTGCAAACAAACTCCAGATGCATGCACCCCTTTGTGCATCTGGCTAACGTGGGTCCTGGGGAATGGAGCTTCGAACTGGGGTCCTTAGGCTTTACAGGCAAGTGCTTAACCACTAAGCCATCTCTCCAGCCCATAAATAAGTATTTTTAAAAGAAAAAAAAAATCATCAGGTTCAGAAATTGCAGGGGCCTGACAGAATACATAAGCCAGGCTGGGGTTGCCATTAGCTCTTCAGCCCCTCATGTAAAAAGTGGGGATCTTGAACCAGGTGTGGTGACACATGCCTTTAATCCCAGCATTCAGAAGGCAGAGGTAGGAGAATTGCCATGAGTTCAAGGCCGCCCGAGACTGTCTAGTGAATTTCAGGTCAGCCTGGCCTAGAGTGAGACCCTACCTCAAAAAACAAAAAACAGAAAAAAAAAAAAAAAGGTAGGGATCTTGGGCTAAAGAGATGACGTAGTAGTTAAGGCTCTTGCCTGCAAAGCCGAAGGATCCAGGTTCGATTCCCCAGGACCCATGTAAGCCAAATGCACAAGGGAACACATTCATCTGGAGTTCATTTGCAGTAAATGGAGGCCCTGGATACCCATTCCTTCTCTCTCTCTCTCTCCCTCTTTCTCTCAAATAAATAAATAAAAATTTAAAAAAATAACAGTCATGGTGGTCCACACCTTTAACCCCAGCACTCAGGAGGCAGAGGAAGTAGGAGGATCGCCATGAGTTCGAGGCCACCCTGAGACTCCATAGTGAATTCCAAGTCAGCCTGGGCTAGAGTGAGACCCTACCCTGAAAAACCAAAATAAAATAAAAAGAAATAAAATTAAAAATAAAAAGTGGGGATCTTGAAAGCACCTCCTCCTAGGGATAACTAATGTGGACCTTGCACAGCCCACCGCCTCAGAGCTCAGTAGATGCTGCTGGCAGCAAGAGACAAGGCTGGGAACAGATTTGTCTGTGCTTATTTGTCGTTGTCATTTTTTCTTCAAGATAAGGTCTCACTCTGCAGTCCCAGGCTGGTCTTGAATGCATGGCCGTCCTCCTACCTCTGCCTCCTGAGAGCTGGGATTAAAGGCACTGGTTTATTTTGTTATTTTATTGTCTCTGTGTCTCACTGTTTAGCCCAGACTGGTCCTGAACTTAAGCCAATTCTTCTTCAGCCGCCTGAGTGCTGTAGGCATAAGCCACAAGGCCTGGCTGACATTGTCTTGGGAACTCAGTTAACTTTAATAGCCTGTTGTGTGTGCGCGAAAACACCTGCATGCATTTGTGGCTGGGTATTGAACCTATGGCCTCATGCATACTAGGCAGGGACTCTACCACTGAGCTAATCCCCACTGCTGCAGGCACTATCCTTTGGGTTTATAAAAGCACATAAATTGGTAAGATCCAATTAAAGGATAAAGGATCATGCCATGCCCTGACTGTGACATGGCACTACAGCTATGAATGTTTCCATGGGAAGACAGGGCGAGGGCAGGGTGGGGTCTATCTATGTTCTTTCCAGCAGTTACACATAAATCTACTGTGATTTCAAAATAAGAGGTTAATGGACTGAAGGCATGGCTCAGCAGTTAAAGGCACTTGCTTGCACAGCTGCTAGCCCAGGTTCAATTTCCCAGTCACTCACATAAAGGCAGACAGGCATTTGATTACAGGGTCAAGAGATCCTGGTGAATGTGCGTGCGTGGGTGTGTGCACATAAATAAATATGCAATTTTTCTAAAAAACTGAGAAGCTAATAGAAGGTTGTGGGCTGGAGAGATGACTCAGTGGTTAAAGGCTCTGCACCTGCTCGCAAAGCCTACTGGCAGCCAGGCACCCTGGCACATGCCTTTAATCCTTAAACTACAGTGAGTTCCAGGTAAGCCTGGGCTAAAGTGAGTCCCTACCCAATTTCCCAGTACCTACGTAAAGCCAGATGCACAAAGTGGAACATGTATCTAGAGTTTGTTTGAAATGGTAGGAGGTCCTGGCATGCCTATAGTCTCCCTCCCTTTAAATAAATAAATAAATAAGTAAATTTCAAAGAAAACTCACCCCCTTTGTAGAGAAAATAAAGCCCATTCCCTGCACGTGTACATACTACCTGGCAGAACACACACCATTCCCGTGCATTCCTCTGCTTCCTAATCTACAAGGTGTGACCTTCATCTTATGCTCCCACCACCATGAATCCTGCATGGCTCTTTCTCCAATGTGAAGGACTGAAACTTTAAACCAAAACAAATCATTTCTCCTTTAAAAATAAAGAAAGAGGGCTGAAGAGATGGCTTAGCAGTTAAGTGCTTGCCTGTGAAGCCTAAGGACCCCGGTTCGAGGCTCCATTCTCCAGGACCCAAGTTAGCCAGATGCACAAGGGGGCGCACGCATCTGGAGTTCATTTGCAGAGGCTGGAAGCCCTGGCGCGCCCATTCTCTCTCTCCCTCTATCTCCATCTTTCACTATCATTCTCAAATAAAAAAATAAAAATGAGCAAAAAAATAATAATTCTTATTTAAAAAAAATAAAATAATGAAAGAGGGCCAGAGAGATGGCTTAGCAGTTAAAGCACTGGCCAGCAAAGCCAAAAGACCTAGGTTCAATTCCCCAGTACCCATATAAAGCTGGATGCACAAGGTGGCACATGTGTCTGGAGCCTGTTTACAGTGGCTGAAGGTCCTGGTGCACCTATTTCCCCTGTCCCCCCAAATAAATGAATAATTTTTTTTTTTTTTTTTGGTTTTTTGAGGTAGGGTCTCACTCTGGTCCAGGCTGACCTGGAATTAACTCTGTAGTCTCAGGGTGGCCTTGAACTCATGGCAATCCTCCTACCTCTGCCTCCCGAGTGCTGGGATTAAAGGCATGGGCCACCACGCCCGGCTCTTTTTTTAAGACAGAAGGAAGGTAGGAAGGAAAAGGAAAGAAAAGCAGGGAAGCAGTATTATTTTTCAAATTTTTATTAACAATTTCCATGATTATAAAAATATATCCCATGGTAATACCCTTCTTCTCTCCACTTTCCCCTTTGAAACTTAAATTCTTTTATATTTGTTGTATTTTATACTATGAGCATGTACTACAGATACAACATAAATGCACTAATTTAAAAAGAGGTTTTGGCTGGGTGTGGTGGCACAAACGTTTAATCCCAGCATTTGGAAGGCAGAGGTAGGAGGATCGCTGTGAGTTCAAGGACACCCTGAGACTACATAGTAAATTCCAGGTCAGCCTGGGCTAGAGTGAGACCTTACCTCAAAAAATAAAAAAATTTTAAAAAACCAAGAACATATAAAAAGAGATGTTTTAGCCAAGAGTGGTGGCTCATGTCTATAATCCCAGCACTCTAGAGACTGAGGTCAGAGGATCACTGTGAGTTCAAGGCCAGCCTGGGGTACAGAGTAAGTTCCAGGTCAGCCAGGACTGAGGTAAGCCCCTGCTTCAAAAATAAATAAGCAGGGCTGGAGGGATGGCTTAGCAGTTAAGGCACTTGCCTGAGAAGCCTAAGGACTCATGTTTGACTCTCCAGGTCCCACGTAAGCCAGACACACAGTGATGCACATGGTCATACATGTGCACAAGGGGGCGCACGTGTCTGTAGTTCAATTGCAGTTGAAGGCCCTGGCACAGCAATTTTCTCTCACTCTCACATTAAAAAAAAAAAAGTCAGTCTCATGGGCTTGCCTCAAAATAAATAAATGAATAAATAAATAAATATATAAATGAATGAATGAAGAAAGGAAGCTGTTTCTAGGAGCCAGGTATGATGATGCACGCCTTTAATCCCAGCACTTGGGAGGAAGAGGTAGGAGAATCGCTGTGAATTTGAGACCACCCTGAAACTACATAGTGAATTCCAGGTCATCCTGGGCTAGAATAAGACCCTACCTTGAAAAACTAAAAAAAAAAAAAAGCTGTTTTTATACCAAGTTTCCTTGAGGAGTGATGAGAATGTTCTAAAGCCACTGTGGGGAGATGAACCACGCATCAGTAAGTGAGTGAGCCACTAGGGGAAACAATGAGAGGTTTAACTCAAGAGCTGCATCTGCTGCCTAGACCCAGCTCCCAGCTAAGCACGGAAGGGAAAGAGCAGCTTCCGGAGCCCCTGGGCAGGCACTGCAGTGGAAAGGGCCATGTGGTTCTCGGTGGCTATGGGGGGGCTGTAGACAGGGCAAAAACAGGAATGTGCTAAAACTCGATCTGCTGACGCCACGCCTCAAAAATAGGCTCTGGAGCCTCGAACAACAGAGATAACCCCTCCAGCCAGGGCCTGCCTTGATAAAGGTATCTCCTGAAGTAGGGTGGGGACCAGCCCAGGCAAGGTGGAGGACACTGGGAGGACCCCAGAGGAAGCCCAAGCGGCTGTTCTCACTTTAATAAAGTGCAAATAAATAAGTAAGGTTAAATAGCCACCTTTAGGCCAGCACTCAGGAGGCAGAGGTAGGAGGATCACCATGAGTTCCAGGCCACCCTGAGACTACATAGTGAATTCCAGGTCAACCAGAGCTAGAGAGAGACCCTACCTGGAGGTGGGTGGGGGGAGAAGAGCTCACACAGCCTGTGGTCAGGCCCCAAGGTCTCCGTGCAGAGCAGTATATGGTTTTGCCTTCCTGGGCTGCAGTTACTGTGGTTAACCACCGTCATCTGAAAATACTAGTATCTGTCTTGACTCTTTCAAGAGAGTGAGGTCGTATTCACATAGCTTACTGTGGTGTGTTGCTATGAATGTTCTGATTTACTGTTATTAACTTCTTACTGTGGCCTACTGTGTAAATTAAACTTGATCATAGTCTGCATATAAGAAAAGGATGGTGTATGTTAGGTACTATCCATGATTTGGGGCATCATGGGATGTGGCCCCACATGTAAGGAGGGAGTACTGCGCGCAGATTTATATGATAAAGCAAGCTTGCCAGGGGGCTGTGCTCCCAGAAACAGGGTTCCCTGGCACCTACCCCTATCCCTTCAAGGAGACCAGGATGGCATTGGTGGGTCACTTTTTTTAAAGTTTTTAAAAAATATTATTTATTTACGGCTAGAAAGATGGCTTAGCAGCACTTGCCTGTGAAGCCTAAGGACTCCAGTTCAAGACTCTGTTCCCCAGGATCCACGTTAGCCAGATTCACCAAGGGGGTATATGCCTCGGGAGCTTGTTTGCAGTGGCTAGAGGCCCTGGCGCACCCATTCTCTCTATCTGCCTCTTTCTCTCTCTGTATGTCTCTCTCAAATAAAAAAATTTATTTATTTGAGAGACAGCAAGGCGGGGGGGGGGGGGGCGGAGAGAATGGGCATGCCAGAGACTTCAGCCACTGTAAATGAACTCCAGATGCATGTGACAGCTTGTGCATCTGGCTTACATAAGTCCTGAGGAATCGAACCTTTGGCTTCACAGGCAAATGCCTGAACCACTAAGGCTTCTCTCCAGCCCTCTTTTTCTTTTTTCAATGTATATTTATTTATTTACTTATTCATCTGAGGGGGGTGGGCAGATAGAGAGAAAGAGAGAATGGACATGTCAGGGCCTCCAAACACTGCAAATGAACTCCAGATGCATGCGTCCCATTGTGCATCTGGCTTACGTGAGTCCATGAGTCCTAGGGAATCGAGCCATGGTCCTCAGGCTTCACAGGCAAATGCCTTAACTTTCCCCAGCCCTCTTTTCACAATCCTTTTGTTTTGGGGAGATGCTGGGAAAAGCCAGACCCTTACCCTACTCAAACTACTGAAGGCTTCAGAACTTTTTTTTTTTTTGGTTTTTCAAGGTAGGGTTTTGCTCTAGCCCAGGCTAACCTGGAATTGACTATGTAGTCTCAGGGTGGCCTTGAACTCACGGCAATCCTCCTACCTCTGCCTCATAAGTGCTGGGATTAAAAGTATGCTCCACCATGGCCAGTTCCAGAACTATTTTAGCCATAAGAAATCACCCTGTATGGTTGTGTTCTGGGAAAATACTCAAATTATTTTCAAGAAATCAACAAGGCTGCTATGGGAACATAGGTATTCCTGGTTGGAACAGTGATGGGAAATTCGCCTGGGATAGACAGCAAGGTCACAGAGTGAGACCATGTATAGAGTAAGGCCACCACTCAGAGCCCCCCCCCAAAAAAAAGGCCTGGGAACACCTTGGAGGGCAATTGAAATAGGGCAAGATTTCTGTTCCTGTATATTCCTTTTGTTTGTTTGTTTGCCTATTAGACTTTTGGGACAGAATTTCATGTAGTCCAGGCTGACGTTGAATGTCTGATCCTCCCACCTTCATGATCCTCCCACCTTCATGAACCTCCCGAATGCTGGGATCACAGGTGTGCGCTGCCACACGGGGTGCTAGAGATCAAACCCTGTGCACACTAAGACAAGCACTCTACTGATGGAGCTACAGGCCCAGCCCTGCTCTGTGTGTCTCTGCGTGGCTTCCAGACTGTCCACAATGACCAAGGCTTACCCCCTTTATTTATTTGTTTATTTTTAATTTTTTTGATCATTTTTTTTTATTTATTTGACAGTGACAGAGAGAGAGAGAAAGAGACAGAGAGAGAGAGAGAGAGAGAGAGAGATTGAAAAAGGGTGCTCCAGGGCTCCAGCCACTGCAAACGAACTCCAGATGCATGCGCCCCTTGTGCATCTGGCTAACGTGGGTCCTGGGGAATCGAGCCTCGAACCGGGGTCCTTAGGCTTCACAGGCAAGCGCTTAACCGCTAACTCATCTCTCCAGCCCTATTTATTTTTTTAATAGAAAGCAGCGTCACTAACAAAAAACTGAAAAGGTGCAAGGATAGAAGTTATGTATCCACCATTCTCTGGGATGATGAAAGAATTCCTCAGTCTAGAAGTCTTAGCATTCCAGGAAGTCTCCCCGGCCAGCACTAACGGGAAGGCCCCAATGGCTAGCCCCTCACCCACCCTCCCCAAGCCCCCCTCCTCACTCACCGGTGGGTATAGTGTCGCCTTTGTGCTGGAAGAACTGCTGGATGAGGCTCCGGTGACGTGGTTCCGGTCATAAAGGGGCATGCCACCCCGGCCCCCTACCAGGCTTACAGAGCTCATCATAGACTTGCTGCAAGAGATGCCTGTGGGGGAAGGGGAAGGCACGTCAGGATGGGAGGCTCTGCTCTTCTGCCTCAGACCCACACCCCTGCCTCTGCTACTGACATCCCTGAGCTCTGATTCAGATGGGCAGGTCCTATCTGACCTGCGTTCCCACCTCCTGCAAGACTCTGACCACCATCAGTGCGAGCTCTCTGGGTCTCCGCTGTACAGTAAGGAGACACCAGCGCCTCCCCTGTGGCTGAGGACAGAAGATGCTAGGCAGACAGGACACCTATAGGGCACTATCTTCTGAGCATAACAGCCACCAACGTCTTTGTCCAAAGCAGTTGTGACTACCAGCAAGCAATCCTCAAGAGTGGGTCTGTTGGCACTCCACAGGAGGAGGAAGTGGGATCATGAGATCCTCACCTGTAAACTCTCCCACCTGCCCCTTCCTGCCAACTGTGTGTAGTTTTATTTTTAATTTTTTTTGTTAATTTTTATTTATTTATTTGAGAGTGACAGACAGAGAGAGGCAGAAAGAGACAGAGAGAATGGGCGCGCCAGGGCTTCCAGCCTCTGCAAACGAACTCCAGACACATTGCGCCCCCCTTGTGCATCTGGCTAATGTGGGTCCGGGGGAATCGAGCCTCGAACCGGGGTCCCTAGGCTTCACAGGCAAGCGCTTAACCGCTAAGCCATCTCTCCAGCCCCTGTGTGTAGTTCTGCCTGGGCTGCATGTGGTCTTGTGGTCTTGGGAGGTGCTGGAGTATATAAGGTGCACAAGATTAACTGAAGGGGAGGACTCCGTCTACGCAGCTATGGGGAGGTCAATGTCCACGGTGGCGTGAGACTTTCTGGTGATGTGGCTGCTTTGGGGTCACTCACACTCTTTGTAAGTAACTCCTCGCCCATGTTCTGTAAATGAAGCCACTACACTCACTGATTCTCTAAGTTAAAACTCTGACGGATTTGTACTTTGATCTGCAGCTGGTGTCCTGACTGCGGGAGCAGATGTTTGCTCATGTCTTCCCAAGGAACGTTCACGCGGCAGTGCTGGCATCTGCAGACTGCTGGAATGGTGGTACTGCCGCCACTTCAGCCTCCCGGGACCCCTTGAAAGACCCTGCACCCTGCCTCACAGGAAGAGTAAGGAGAGAGAAACCAGGACTGAGGAGGCCCAGAGCAGTCTCCAAGGTGGCTCTTGAGTAGAAGGGGCACTTTCAGCTCTCACAGGGCACAGCTCCAGTGACCCCAGCTGCCAGGGCAGACCTCAAGGACTGATGGTCCACGAAGCCACAGTGATGGCCCCGGGCACCTGCAAACACAGTCTGTGTTCCTGTGGGTGTGCCATTTGGTGGTGACGTGTTCCTCCGTGACCCTCTCTCCAGTCACCCCACAAACACCTGAGGCTCCTTACCTGGGAAAGGCCCGTGCTGAGTGCTGCCTGGGGCCATGAAGTTGAGAGGCACATGAGGGGTCCCACTGACATACTCGTGTGGAAAGGGCCCGCTGGCCCCGGAGTAGCGCTGACACATCACACGCTGGCAGACGAAATAGACCCCGCCCATGACGAAGAGCGACAGGATGATGCCGATGACTGGCCCGATGGCGCTGCTGTGGGCTGGGCTGTCGTCAGAAGGCGGCCTGGTTATTTCTACCAGAGGACAGACGGGAAAAGATGACCCACGTTAGCCCCGAAAGGATGACCTCCCATGGGGCACATACTGTATACCCCATAGGGCGGGAGTATGGAGAAGCTGGGCTTCCCAAGCCCCTGGACCCCAACCTCCCCGCTGCCTCAGGCCTCACACAGTCCTGCCCAGAATGCACATTCTCCCCCCGCTTCAAAGTCCTACTTCAGACCCCCCTCCCACACCTCCAGGGGACCCAATGCGGCGGTGCCAACCCTGCCGGAACCCACTCACCACACATGAGCTCATCAGAGCCATCAGCGCAGTCAGGGAAGGAGTCGCACTGCTGTTTAATGAGGACGCACTGGCCACTGGCACATCGGAACTGGTTGGGCAGGCAGATGGCTGTGAGGAGGGCAGAAAGGCATGGGCTCAGAGGCACTGGAGGGCAGGCGATGGCTCCCGCCCCATCATCCAAGGCCCAACCACAAAAATCTTGTTCCAAACACAGAACCAACAACAACAACAACAAAAAAAAAAATGCTTTCAGTCAGGTGTGGTGGTGCACGCCTTTAATCCCGGCACTCGGGAGGCAGAGGCAGGAGGATTGCTGTGAGTTTGAGGCCACCCTGAGACTACACAGTGAATTCCAGGTCAGCCTGGGCTAGACCACCACTCTACCTCGGGGAAAAAAAAAAAATGCTTTCTAGGACTGAGCCAGGGGTGGTCATGGAAAATCCAGTCCTCCCCTCCCCCCATGACCCTTTTTCTAAGGCCAGAGGAGGGATCATCAGGGACAGGATGCTCCCCAGGAGGCACCTAGTCTGGATTGGGCCTACACAGAGGAGAGAGCAACAGCCCCCGCCAAGGTCAGTCTGGGTTCTTGGAGACGCAGGACCACGAACACCACCAGGAATGCCACCTCCCTAACCCAGACAAGGTGAGGCAGTGGTGCGTGGCAGAACTCCATGGAGGCAGAAGCTAGGTCACCTCCTCCAACACCCGGGAAGAGGAGAGTGATCATGGGAGGAACCACCACCCCCTGCGCACCCGCCCAGATGCTGACCTGCAAAGGTCACGGCTACCAGGCTTGCACATAGCATCACTCTAGAGAAACCCTCGCCTGGGCTCCCTCCTAATCCTGCTAGATTCCCTGCTCTGAGAAGAGGAGGAAAGGGTAGTCCATCGCCTCCACAGTGGGCAAGCCAGCACCTGAGAGAGGACCAGTTACCACAGCTGCATCTAACACCTAAATAAAACCAGGAGAGCGGGACGAGGGAAGGAAGGATGACAGATCACCCATGATGCTGAGAAATCACAGACTACAGCATCACTGAAACGAGTGGCCACAGGGCTGAGCAGACCTTTCTGTAACGGTCCTGAGATGAAGCGTGTGGGCTCTGAGGGCCCATAGCGTTCTACTGCCAACCACTCAGCTCTCCCAGCTTAGCGTGAGAGCAGTCCACACGTACATGAGTGGGCTTCGGGGTTCCAAGGGAGCTTTATTTACAGAAATAGTAGCCAGCTGGGTTTGGCCCATGGGCCACCATATGCCAACTCCTGGCCCATGGCTACCAAATCCTCAAAGGGTTGGTGAGCTACAAGGACTTAACTGTGGCTTTACAGAAATACCTGGGAGGTTATTCCAGGCACTTGTCTTCTGAACATCTGCTCATGCTAAATGAAGATAAAGGACGGTGGTGACCAGACAGCGTCTGAGTCATCAAGAACACAACCCGATGGTGTCGGGAGAGACAGCAAGAGAGACCACAGGGGCAGCTCTGTGGCAGTCCTGGGGCCATGGTGCTGACAACATGTGGCAGGCAACCAACCACGCAGATCGTCTATCAAAGGGATACTCAGAGCAAGGAAAGAACGGATACGTTTCACTGGCAAGACCTAAAGGAATAGCTGGGGATCTAGCTCAGGTGGCAGAGTCATAGCCTCGCATGCATGAAAGTGTGAGTTCAGACCCCAACACCACATGAACCAGCCATGGTGGCACATGCCTGTAATCCAAGCCTTTGGCAGGTGAAGACAGGAGGATCAGAAGTTCAAGATCAAGTTTAAGCTACGTAGTGAGTTTGAGGTCAGCCTGGGATATGTGAAGCTGACTCAAAAGAAAAAAGTTTCTAGCCGAGCATGGTTATATGCCTTTAATCCCAACACATGGGAGGCAGAGGTAAGAGGATCGCTGTGAGTTCGAGGCCACCCTGAGACTACATAATGAATTCTAGGTCAGCCTGGACTAGAGTGAGACCCTACCTTGAAAAACTCAAAAAAAAAAAAAAAAAAGTATCTGAAGATCCTGTCAGTCAGGCCTGGAGGGATGGCTTAGCGGCTAAGGTGTTTGCCTGCAAAGCGAAAAGACCCAGATTCCATTCCCCAGGACCCACGCTAGCAAGATGCACAAGGGGTGCATGTGTCTGGAGTTTGTTTGCAGGGGCTGGAGACCCTGGTGTGCCCATTCTCTCTCTCTCTTACTCTGTCAAATAAATAAAGTGCTTAATACTGAAGAGTTACTTGTTCTCAGCACTTTAACAAAAAAAAAAAAAAGAGAGAGAGAGAGAGAGAGAGAGACTGCCAGTCAGAGTGAGCCCAGACAGTGAGCACTATCCCAGACTGTTCAACATAGCACAACAGTGCCTTTTAGGACAGCATTGTATTGGGGAGGGGGTGGGTAGAGAGCCACAGAAATTACCAGCTAAACTACTGGACTCACCTTGGGTTTCTGCAAAAGTCCCAGTAAGATATAGGAAGACAAGAAGAAGTCTTATTCCTAGCCTTAAACTCAACTGCCTTGTGGGACAGACAGGGTCAGATGGCAGGGTTTTCCATGTTGCACCTAGAATTCACTTCATCCCTTCCCACACAGAGCACAGTTTCCCTTTAGGAAGAAGAAGAGGTTTTCCAGAACCCCCCCTAGTAAAGGCCAGACGGGGCCCCATGCTCCCAAAGAGCCCTGCCCCAGAGTACGGCATGGCCTCGGGGGAAGATGGCAGCCAGGACGGGAAGAGAAGGTTCTCACCATCGCAGTCGGCCTCATCCGAGCGATCCTGGCAGTCAGCCTCCCCATCACAGCGCAGACGCAGGTCCACGCACTGCCCGCGCGCGCACAGGAACTGGGAGGCTGAGCACACGGGGCAGCCTTCCTCGTCGCTCTGGTCATCGCACTCAGGGAAGCCGTCACAGCGCCAGGCCCCAGGGATGCAGTCAATCTCCCCGGTGGCACATGCAAACTGGTCAGGGGAGCAGGTGGGAGGCTCTGCAGAAAGCAAAGAGAACATGATTGTGTAAGTTCCACCCAGTACACCAGGCAAGGGCACAGCTGGACTTCAGAACACCAGTCCTGTGTGTCCCTAATGCCCCTCCGACCCATGCTGGGCACTACACCCACACAACTCCAGCAATGGCCCCTGCTCATGCCCAGCCTTTTGCCCAAGCACAGATACAGGCAGATAAATGAGAAAAGTCTCCTGGGCTGGAGAGATGGCTTAGTGGTTAAGGCACTTGCCTTCAAAGTCAAAGGACCTAGGTTTCACTCCCCACTACCCACATAAGCCAGATGCACAAAGTGGCACTTGTGTCTGGAGTTTGTTTACAGTAACAGAAGGCCCTGGTGTGCCCATTCTCTCTATCTGAATAAATTTTTAAAGAAATGTGGGTTGGAGAGATGGCTTAGCGGTTAAGCGCTGGCCTGTGAAGCCTAAGGACCCTGGTTCGAGGTTCGATTCCCCAGGACCCATGTTAGCCACATGCACAAGGGGGCGCATGCGTTTTCGTTTGCAGTGGCTGGAAGCCCTGGCATGCCCATTCTCTCTCTCTCTCTCTCTCCCTCTTTCTCTGTCACTCTCAAATAAATAAATAATAATAAATTTTTTAAAAAAACTTTAAAAAAAAGAAAAGAAATGTCTTCTACAAGGAGTCACACATCCCCTCCTTCCTTTCCTTTCTTCCCTCCCCCTTGACTTCTGCCCTCCCTCTTTCCAGACAGGGTCTCATGTAGCCCAGGCTAGCCTCAAACTATCTAGCCCAGGACAACCTTGAACTCCTGATTCTCTTGCTCCGATTACCAAGTCCTGGACTACCCAGTGTGCCCACTTTATTCAATGCAGGTCAAACCCAGGGCTTCACGAATGCTAGACATACACTCTCCTGGGAACCTGTGACTTAGGCAGGAGGCATGGCGCCTAACAGGGTGGAAAGCAGAGCAGAAACTCAGCCCTAACTGCTGGACAGCTGGGCCCCTTTCTTTGTCCTCCATCTTCCCTCAGCTACTAGGGCTCACGGACAGTTCTCTGAACATGCCAAGCCTTCCTGGCATGTTGACCCATCACGCATAGCGTGTCAGCCTAGACACAACTGAGTGCCTGGGTGCCCAGCAGGAGAAAGAGGGCAATGAGCACCCATGCCAGGGAAGTGCAGTCAGGGGCTCTGTAGGGGCTAGCATGGGGCATGGTAGAGGAGTCGGTGGATTATCAGTCACAATGTCCTGTACACCTTGCTATGGAGTGGACACAGCATGCCCGGAGGAAGAGCAGTGTGGGGGACCCTGACAGAAGGACGTATGGGGTTAGGGGCATGGGGTGGGGGGAGAAAAGCCACTTCCTGTTGGGGACTATGAAAGACACTCCACCCTTCACGGTTCTGACAGTCTCTTGCCACCTCAGCGTCCACCTAGAATAGAAGCTGAATGTTCCCAGTACTGAAGCCCAGTGATCCTTGACTTCTTCCTCATTCCGCACCTCCTTTTCCTCTGGGCTCCTCAATGTGGTCGGATCCACGTGTCTGCTCTATCCAACTGCTCCCTAGTAGGGCCCCCTCTGGGACAGCTATGTGCAACCTGCTTATCTGGCCACACTGACCACATACCCTGTATGGACTGGGCACATATGCCATGGTGACCACCTCTACCACAGTATGACTCCTGGAAATGAGCTTGCTCGCAGAAAAGCTAGCCGAGACTCCAAAGCGAGGGCTGTTTGGAAAATACCCGGGTCTCAGTCAAGACACTGGTCCATGATCACCTGTCTCTCTGCGTGCTCTTTGACTTCCAAGAGAGGGAGCGCAACAGGAAAGCCAATGAATGTACCTTTAGGATTTGTAAGTGACTACACATTTTTAAAGATGTCAGTCATTTATTTGAGAAGGAAAGAGAAACAGAGACAGAGAGAGAGATAGACAGAGAGCACGGGTGTGCCAGGGGCTCCTGCTGCTGTGAATGAACTCCAGCCATATGCACCATTCCGTGCATCTGGCTTTACGTGGGTACTGAGGAATCGAACTCAGGCTGTCAGACTTTGCAAGCAAGTGCTGCTAACCACTGAGCAATCTATCCAGCCACCCATTTTACTCTTTCAAAAATGTTTGGCAGTGCTGGAGATGGAAGCCAGGGTCTTTTTGTTGGTGGGGGAGGGGCTTCAAGGTAGGGTTTCACTCTGGCTCAGGCTGGCCTGGAATGAACTCCAGATGCACGCA
Organism: Jaculus jaculus; assembly: GCF_020740685.1. Taxonomy (NCBI): domain Eukaryota; kingdom Metazoa; phylum Chordata; class Mammalia; order Rodentia; family Dipodidae; genus Jaculus; species Jaculus jaculus. Next base: position 159,422,612 of record NC_059102.1, read on the forward strand.
TTACTTTGTGTATCTGGCTTTAAGTGGGCATGGGGGAATTGAACCTGGGCCACCAGACTTTGAAAGCAAACACTTTTAACTGCTGAGCCATCTTCCTTAGCCCCATGTGTGTAAGCTTTAGACATCTGGAACCCATGTGCTGCCCAGAGCTCTGGGACTAACCCAGTGACACAAGATGTGGCCAAGAACTTGAGCAACCACAAGAGCTCTCAGGAAACAAAAGCCTGGCTGTCTCCACTGGGTGTGGCTAAGAAAGGACACACAATGTCCAGCAGAAGCCCCAGGGCACTGGATCTGGGAGGAGTGAAAGCCTGTCTGCCACTCAAGCCACCCACAAAGAATAAGCACCGAACGTGGCCACCACAGAGACATGGACAGGGACAGGGACTCACGCTGCACACCTGAGCTCACGTCTCCAAAGGCTCTGTACCAGCCACTGTTATTTGCCTGACCATGGCTGGGAGCAAGGGATGCGGCTCTGTCATGGGTCAGCAGTTGAAGCAGCCATGGTGGAGGCTAAGGGCAGCCATGGGACAAGGTCAGATTGACCAGCACCAAACTAGAACCCAAGCATCCCTCAGCCACTGTGAAATCTGAGGGGTCACTCAGCCTCCCAAAGCCTCCATCTCCAACAGAAGCCACCACTCTATACCTCAGGTGTCATTGCACAGGGAGTGATAGTGTTCACAGGAAAGAACTAGGCACACAGGGTAGGACAGGGGTGATAACAGAAATGGCATAGCTGGGGTGCTGATCACTGACGCAATCTAGATCCAGTCTTGTCCATCTGGCTCCTTACACACCATCAGGCCCACACCCAAGAGCCTTGGCCAGCCCTTGCCCTGTGGTCTATCCAGAGAAATGGCCACATAAGACTGAAAGGTATCTGCACAGAGAACACACACCCCTTAGGCTGTGAGAAGGAGCCACAAACTGAGCATGGCAGTGCGCACCTATAATCCTAGCACTTGGGAGCAGGAGGCAGGAGGATCAGAAAAAGTTCAAGATCAACCACGGCAACATAGTGAATTTGAGCAAGCCTGGGGAAAGACACTCTTAAGATAGAGTCAAAAACGAAGGTGGAGGCTGGAGGGATGGCTTAGTAGTGAAGGTATTTGCCTATAAAGCCAGAGGACCCTGTCCAAAGTCCCAACAAGAAGCACCAAGGTTACACTTACCACCACAGGTCAGCAGGTTCTGTAGGAGCACGAGGTGGATCGGGCACGAGCACCTTGGTGTTCCATCACCCTTGGCGATGCAGATGTGGGAGCAGCCGCCGTTGTCTCGGGCACACGGGTGGGATGCTGCAGGGACAAAACAACATGGCATCAACGGTCTGGCTCTGCCTCCTAGCTTCAGGACTGGTGGTGCAGAGGAGGGCCAGACATCTACAGCATACGCTCCATTTAATCTTCTTAGCAGTTTATTTCTACTGACGAGGAAACCGACACAGAAATGGAGCACAAGGAGGCCAGCAAGGGCTGGAACATCTAGAACCACGAGTGGCAATGACCTATGCTCTTTCTAGGCTAATTATGTCAGGTGCCCATTCTAATGATGGGAAGCTGACTAACATAAAGGGACATGGGATTGGAAGGGGGGTGGGAGAGGGGCTGGCCCAAGACATGAAAAAAGAGTTCCAATAGACAGCCAAGAAGAAAATGAGACTGAGGCCGGGCGTGGTGGTGCACACCTTTAATCCTAGCACTCGGGAGGCAGAGGTAGGAGGATCACCATGAGTTCAAGGCCACCCTGAGACTACATAGTTAATTCCAGGTCAGCCTAGAACAGAGTGAGACCCTATCTGGAAGAAAAAAAAAAGAGGCTGAATGTCGGTTGTGGTGGAACACGCCTTTACTCCCAACACTGGGAAGCAGAGGTAGGAAAACCACCTAGTTGGAGGCCACCCTGAGAGTACATAGTGAATTCCAGGTCAGCCTGGGCTAGAGCGAGACCCTATATCAAAGACTAAAATGCAAAGGGGGGGAGGGTAAGAAAATGAGGTTGATCCTACAACCTGAGCCTTGAATGAGTCTAGAACAGGATTCTTCACCAGTCTTAGTGAGGAGCCCAGCTCAGATGTCATTTTTCTTCTCTCCCTACAAGACCTTGGGCAGACAATTCCACTATGCCCTAACTTCTAGTCTGAAGAACCAAGACACCATGAGGCGCTGATTTAAAACATGAAGTTTCATGAGGCCTCAACCGCCCTGAGGAGCTAAGGCAGTTTATGGTTGCTGCGGGGTGGGGGAGGATGCCCTTCTCTTCAGTGGTGTGGCCACTGATAAACTGCACAAGTAACTCCCTCCCAAGCTCATGCAAACAACCTTCATTTAACTCAGTGGGTCATCAAAAAAAAAAAAAAAAAAGGGACGGAATTACCATGGGATATTTTTTTTTTATAATCATGGAAAATGTTAATAAAAATTTAAAAATTAAAAAAAAATAGGAAGGGGACTAGTTGCGAAGAAAGGATTTATTGGGAATGAGGGAGGGGGGCAAGAGAAGCTAATTGCAAGCAAATATGATCAAAATGCATTATATCCTTTCATGAAACTGTGAAATAAATTTAATGCAGATAAATTAAAAAGCATATAGAAGTGTGTTATTTATTTATTTATTTATTTATTTATTTATTTATTTATTCTGAGGTAGGCTATCATTCTAGCCTGGGTTGACCAGGAACTCACACTGTAGTCCAGGCTGACCTCAAACTCGTGACTACCTTCTACCTCAGCCTTCTAAGTGCAGGGATTACAGACATGAGCCACCACACTCGGCTTGATGTATGCTTATTTTTGTAACAGAAAAATAAACTTTAGGGCTGGAGAGATGGCTTGGCGGTTAAGTGCTTGCCTGTGAAGCCTAAGGACCCTGGTTAAAGGCTCGATTCCCCAGGTCCCACGTTAGCCAGATGTACAAGGGGGTACATGCATCTGGAGTTCGTTTGCAGTGGCTGGAGGCCCTGGCATGCCCATTCTCTCTCTCTCTGTCAATCTCAAATAAATAAATAAAAGTGAACAAAAAAAATTTTTGAAAAATTTTAAAAGACAAATAAACTTTATATATAGAAAGATGCAGGTAAATAAATAAAAATAAGATAGTAAAATCATTATGTTTGGGGTGTACCGCAAACAAAAATGGCTGCAGAGGCCCGGAGACATCCAGACTGTTGCCAGCCTTCAGCGCCAGGCCCACAACCTCACAGAGCTCTCACACTGGCCACCCATCTATTTCCAGGGGTCACGGTGCTCTGAGCAGTGCCACCCGCCCCCCAGGGGTCCTTACCCCTACCGCTGCCCACCCTCACATACAGAACTCCTCCAGGCTGACTTCCTCCACAGCATGGACGCCCGTGAGGTGGGCCACTCGGCCCTGGACACGAGTTCGCTTGTCCCCAGTGGTCTTCTCCACGCGCTCAATCATCTGCTGCTGGCGGTCAATCCAGTAGAGGTGTCTGCCGAGCACTGTCAGGCCCATGGGCTGCACGATATTGGCATCCTCCAGGGTCAGGCGGTTGGCCCCTGTGGACAGGACCAGGCCCCCTGAGTGGCAGCTGGCTCGAAAGCCTTGCCTGTGCTCAGCTCAGGAGAATGGAGGTTTAAAGAGAGGGCTACCAAGGAACCCAGAGGACTTCAAATGCTGCCAGCTGGGGCAAATGCCATGGAAGCAGAACAGTCACACCTCAGCTGGTCTTGGAGTTAAGGGCCACCCACACTCCCTGACTGTGAACCCTGCAAGAGCAGGGTTCTTCCCCTCCCTGCCCACTCTAGGACTCAAGCCCTCCCCTGTGCCCTAACTCCTGCCTATCTACAGCCCAGGGCCACACACGGAGCTAGGCTTATACACACAATACACCCAGAGTCCAGCACGCTGCCAGGTTTGCAGCAGCCCCGGGACAAGATGGCAGTTACAGGAAACAAGGAAGGCTGCACGTCAACGAGAAGATCCCTCCGTGGGCTGCTGAGGATCCGGATGATGGGGGGGGGGGGGCATGTACCTGACAGGTCACAGCTCTCAATGCGCTTGAGGTCGGCATCCACCCAGAAGAGCTTGCCCAGTGTATTGTCCACCACAAGGGCCACAGGGCGGATGAGGCCTGTGGTGAAGAGGACCTCACGCTCTGTGCCATCGAGGGCGGCACGCTCGATCTTGGCAGCACGGTCCTGCATGTTGGTGAAATACATATACCTGCGGGAGGGCAGAGGCGGGAGCGGCAAGTGAAGGACGTGCGTGTGCGTGTGCGTGTGCCTGTGTGTGTGTGTGTGTGCGCGTGTGTGCCAGGACCTCCCACCACTGGGCCAGACTCCAGCACCAGCTCCTGACCCTGTAGCCATCCGGTCAGACAGCCCCGGCCGGGGGCCTGTCGAAGCTGGCCCCAGACATATGGAGGGAATAGTAACCCCTAAAACTCATGCCACCCCAGAGCCTCAGGAAAAAGCTCTTTGCAAATGCATGAAGGACCTAGGTACGGTCCCTCTGGGTTAGGGTGAGCTCCAAGTCCTGCAAGAGAGATCTACACACATGGGCCATAGAGACACAGAGAAAGGGCCAGGGTGCAGTCAGAGGGGGAGACTGGAGTGGCATGATGACAAGTTAAGGAACATCTGTAGCCACTGAGGCTGACAGATCACATTAAGTGTCACAGGGATGTGGCTCTGCCAACACCTCGAGTTTGGATTTCTGAGCTGTGGAACCACAAGGCAACGAATGCACATTGTTTTGTTCTATGTCGGTCAGAGGACCTTTGTCCACGCCCCTGCCCAGCTGCTGAGGAGTGCAGGCTCCTTGGAGGGCGCTCATGGCTCCAGAACAACCACTGAGCAACTAGGGGTTCTGCTCGGAGGCCTCTGCGAGCTACAAGGCCGGCACTACTGTCCTCATGGTCACAGGCAAGGACATTGAGTCTCAAGGGGTTGTGTCATGTGCCCAAGGTCACTCGGGTAGAACGTGCGGGAGTCGGGTTTGAGCTCAGGCACACTTGCCGCAGAGCCCGTGCCTGCTCGGGCCGGCCGCAAGAGGAGCGAGCGCCGCGATGGGGCCGCAGCCCCCAGCCTAACTCTCATGTTGCGTGTCCCTCAGCAGCTCATCGCTAGCTCAGCTTCGAGCCTCTGCGCTGACCGCTCTCCCTCTCTCCGCTCTGTAAGCTCAGCTTTGTTCCCGAGCTTTGTGGCAGGGGCTTTAGGTCCCTGTGTTCCCCAGTTACTATACTTCCTTTGGGAATTGTGGAGCCTATCGCCAGTTCTGGGTGCCTTCCCACCAACCTGAGACTCTGGCCAGGTGCAACTAAGGTGGAAGGCATGTGGCTCTAGGGCCCAAGATGATCAGATTGAGACACAACTCATGAATTAAGTATTCATAAACTCACTTCCCATCCAGCCCTCACTTTCTGCTTCCCAGGGTTATGCTCTGTGGGGCCGTGGCTCACTCTCTCCCCACCTCTGCTCTGTGGGGCCATGGCTCACTCTCTCCCCACCTCTGCTCTGTGGGGCCATGGCTCACTCTCTCCCCACCTCTGCTCTGGCTGCTAAGCTTGGGCTCCTGGGAAGCTGTTGAGTGCCATGCTTGGAACATCAGTCCCCAGAAGCTAGCATCACAGGTGACAGGGACCAGAAAATGACCACACAGGTGAATGGGATGTATCACCTCCCCCAGCCCCAGCACCCACCCATCCTGGTGGCCTCCTACCCTCGCTCGGCGTTAACAGCGATGGCCCTTGGCTTGTCCCGATCTCCCCGAAGCACCACACCCATGGCATCCCCGTCCAGCCGGTGGACATTGATGGTGTTGGTGGCCTCACACGTCCAGAACAGTGTCCGGCTGTAGATATCGATGCTGAGGTCATGGGGCTGCCTGTCCGGGCTTAGGCTCTGGCCGGATGAGGTCAAGACGGAGGGCTGCGGGACAGACACAGGCCGATACTCGCACCGTGCCGCTGTGCCCAGAGGGAGGGCGGGCCCGCGAGACCTAGTTCAGCCTCCAAGTCAAAAACTCCAACTGACCTGGGGACATTTACTCTCAAATAGGTTCTTGTTTGTTTGTTTTCAAGTTAGGGTTTCACTCTAGCCCAGGCCCTTGGCCTCTGGAGTGCTGGGATACAGGCATGCATCACCACACCCAGCCAAATAGGTTCTTTTTTTTTTTTTTGGTTTTTCGAGGTAGGGTCTCACTCTAGCCCAGGCTGACCTGGAATTCACTATGGAGTCTCAAGGTGGCCTCGAACTCACAGCAATCCACCTACCTCTGCCTCCTGGGTGCTGGGATTAAAGGCGTGTGCCACCATGCCCGGCACCAAATAGGCTCTTTAAAAAAATTTTTTTTTTGTTTATTTTTATTTACTTATTTGAGAGCAACAGAAAGAGACACGAAGAGGCAGATATAGAGAGAGAATGGGCGCGCCAGGGCCTCCAGCCACTATAAATGAACTCCAGATGCGTGCGCCCCTTTGTGCATCTGGCTAACATGGGTCCTGGGTAAATGAGCCTCGAACCAGGGTCCTTAGGCTTCATATGCAAGCGCTTAACCTCTAAGCCATCTCTCCAGTCCCCAAATAGGTTCTTAATGGCTTGCTCTGCTACAAGCTCCTCTTTTTTGTTCCATTCCACAGTGCTCATTACACTGGACCAGACTATCCCAAATAGGTTCTTAATGACACGATAGAACAATCAGAAGAACTCAAATATGACCTTGGATTCCAGACAACGTGAAGGAATCCACCAAAGGGCCCTAGCTGTGTGTCACCAGACTGGTAGCTATCGGCTCCCCTGTGCTGTCCAGCACACACGTGGCCAACTGTCAGCTGGACAAGGCACAAGTACCTCCTCAGGAGAACCTCCCACAACTCTTTTCCATTACCCAGAACCCCCTGCTTCACATAAAATGCTCAAATCTTGTTTTTGAAGAAGGGTCACCTCTGCTCCCTTTCCTTGGGGACTGCAGAGCCAGAGGTGGGTACACAGCAGGCACAGGGCACAGGGCAGGTAAGGGGCATGGCACAGTTCAGATATATTGGTCAGGAGATGCCAGCAGGTGGTATGCATGGCGTCTGCTGGCAGAACAGAGCCAGCCTTGGTTTTCAGTGCCCCTCCCACACTTCCTAAGTCTCGACCCAGATAGCTTTAAAGACCGGGCCTGACCTCAAGCCATCACTACAGTCAGAGAGGAGACTAGGCTTTTAGTGACCCCCACAAAGAGTTGCTCCCAAAGGGCTTTGTTCAATGGTACAGTCAAGAGAGGACTCAGCATCAGCCTATCTCCCACACGCCAGTGCCCTGATTCACTGTTTCTCCTTGGGTGACTCCATAAAGCCAAAGGCATTTGGTTTCTTGGTAGCACAGTCTGGTGCAAAGGAAGCTAAATTACCCGGGCTCTGTGACTCCAGACCAGGAAAGGATGGTGCCAGCAGCTCTGCTCCCTACGCCCTCCAGGACTCAGGAGGAATCCAAGCACAGCAGTTTGAAACAGCATGCTTTGGAACCTCTCATCTCCTGTTCCCAGCAGGTAAAAGAGCAGGAATGTCTATGGAGCAAGAGGGGCTTGAGCCAAATGAAGATCCTACTCTAAGTCCAGCCTCTGGCTCCCCTGAAAAGACACACCCTGCCCACCCCACCAACACACATACACATGCACACACCCACGTGTGTGCACTAGCTCCTGCCCAGCCCTGTGTGGCACTGCAGGCACCTGTTAATGCCTGAGCTCAAAGCATCCATTTCAAGACGAGGCATCTTTGGATACAGCCTCTGCACTTGTTACGGACTAGCAAGCAAAGCCTGCCATCAACTCCAACCAGCAATCTCCTTTCCGAAAGCCACAGGGCTCCCCAGCCTCAGCCCTGGGTAGCCAATGGGCAAGAAGACAGGCAAGATCTCCATGGGCCCCAGCAGGGCTCGGCAGATGCAGAACTAGACTCTGGGAATTTAGCATCAGAACCATCGCCCAAAGGAGTAGAGGGTAAGCTCCATGCTGGTCTTGCCGTCTCCAAGCAGACCAAGATGAGGTGGCAAGCGTCATAGCCTGGCTGCTTATAAAACCAGAATTCTCGGGCTGGAGAGATGGCTTAGCGGTTAAGGCCCTTGCCCGCAAAGCCAAAGGACCCAGGTTCAAGTCCCCAGGACCCATGTAAAGCCAGATGCACATGGCGACGCATGTATCTGGAGTTTGTTTGCAGAGGCTAGAGGCTCTGGTATGTCTAGTCTCTCTCTCTCCCAAATAAAACAAAATAAAAATAAAACCTGAATTCTGGTTCTCACATAAGAAACCATTGCTAATACAAAACTCTTACTTACCATTGCTAATACAAAACTCTTACCCTTTACTGCAATCAATAACCTATTTCCTCCTTGGCATGAAACCTTAACAAGCTGGACATGTTCCTAAGAGCATGAAGTCACAAGAGGCCAAAGGAAAAAGCAGCCCAGTGTCCCCCAAGAGGTGAACAAACAAGCCATACATCACTGTGCATGCAGTGCAATGTTTAGCCTTCAAAAGTAAGGGAGTTCTAGCCGGGCGTGGTAGCACATGCCTTTAATCTCAGCACTTGGGAGGCAGAGATAGGAGGATCACTGTGAGTTCAAGACCACCCTGAGACTACAGATGAATTCAGGTCTTCCTGAGCTAGAGTAAGACCCTACCTTGAAAAAACCAAAAGCAAAAAGCAAAAACAAACAAAAAAAAAAAGTTAGCTTACATGGATTTACCACAGTGAAAACAAATTAATAGGAAAAAAAAAAAAAAGAAAGAAAACACCACAGTCAAGTAGCTAATAGTACGATCAGAAGCCCTAGAGGGTGGGGTAGGCAAGGGACAGGCAGAGCCTGTCTTCCACGTCCCCAGCTGCAGGGACACCACAGAAAGAAATCTCTCCTCAGGAACCTGTAGGCAATTTGCACCCAGGAGCTTTCTCACCAGGGAAGCCACAATAATCAATTAACACCCACAGTGACTGCCACCTGTGCCAATAAGCAAGAGTAAGCCAGGACCAGATTAAAGTGCTGGCCACTGGCTTTCCCCATCAATGGGG